>NW_025335064.1:0-412689 GCF_018152115.1 Drosophila rhopaloa
ATATTTGGTTTTTCCGACTTTTAGGTTTTGAAAAGGCCTAATTAGAAATCTAAAAGGAAATTTTGATATCCCCCATAATTTGGGGGCTACATTTAAAATTAACTTTTCGATTTAAAAAATCTAAACCGCTGCTCCGATCAAGATGATTTTTCGCTCAATAGTTATTCTATGGCCCAAATGCTTAAGTTTAATTTTTCAAGTTTTTAACATTTTTTTAAGTATTTTTAACGAATTTATTTAGATTTTCTAAGTCATTGCGATGTATTTTGCGGGAGCCTGTCGAGAGAACGAAACCCAGAAGCCAAGAGAGCGACGGCCGAGAGAGCAACAGCCAAGAAAACTGACGAGGGGGAGGGGTAGTGCTGTAGGGAAAGGGGAGGGGAAAGAGGCAATTTAAGTTAACTTTGTTTAGGATTTTAAAAACTTAAACTGCTGCTCCGATCAATATGATTTTCGATCAATAGTCAGTCCTGTTGATCAAATGCTTAGGTTTTATTTTTCATTTTGTAGCAGAAGTAAGAGCCTTATTTAATTTCCACCATGGAAGAAAATAGAAAATTACTACAAATTCTGTAAGCAAAGCCAAATTGTTTGCAAGTTAAATATTAATCTTAAGATTCGAACTTTTGACCAAATACGTATGTACATATGTATATTTGGATATGTTTTGATTTGCTTATATGTACAATACATGTACATACATACAATGTGTGTGTATGTTTCTATTCGAAAGTAGATAATGTGCTTAAATACAAATAAAATGATTTATTATACCCGTTTATCGATCAAATGTGGAATCTGAAAATAATACGTTACTTTGCTGTTTTTGTATTGGATGCCAATCTTTTACCGTGTGTACAAAGGTTTTCGTTTCATTCAAAACAAGAAATTTGAAAACAACAAATTCCAATTTACAAACAAGTATACATATTTGTGCGCAAATTAAAATTGCATTGATAACATTGTAACTGATAAAAAGTATACAAGCTCACGACTTTTACTTGGATCACTTTCATCCCTAAAGATTATAAAATGAAAGACCGATTTTTAAGGGGATACGGCCACAGCCCAAACCGTAAGAGCAAGAGCAGCCAAATTTTTTCACAGTATTCCATTGGGGGCGTGGGCGCCCACTAAGATCCGATATGTCCCCCCAGTGGCCCCAAACAGCTCCAATATCCATTATTCTGAGCAAAAAAAAGTTGATGTATTTAAGCTTAACTTCTAAACTGGTTGGAATTTCGATATTTGGTTTTTTCCGAATTTTAGGTTTTGAAACGGCCTAATTAGAAATCTAAAAGAAATTTTGATATCCCCCATAATTTGGGGGCTACATTTAAAATTAACTTTTCGATTTAAAAAATCTAAACCGCGGCTCCGATAAAGATGATTTTTCAATAGTTCAATAGTTATTCTATGGCCCAAATGCTTAAGTTTAATTTTTCAAGTTTTTAACATTTTTTTAAGTATTTTTAACGAATTTATTTAGATTTTCTAAGTCATTGCGTTGCATTTTGCGGGAGCCTGTCGAGAGAACGAAACCCAGAGAGCGGATGCCAAGAGAGCGACGGCCGATAGAGCAACGGCTGTTAAGTCGAGCTTAATGAGTCCTTGCGTGGCGTCTGGGTGAAAAGGCAGAACCTAGTTCTACCCTCTTGGCAATACGACGATCGAATCAGGTCGTTACACTGTTATTAAATCTTCGAGGAATGCAAGGGGAGAATGCAGAACCTAGTTCTACCCGGTAGAGAGGTTCGCATAATATGCAAAGTCTCGGTGGAGCCGACACGATCTCACACACCAGCGAAAAGTCAATCAGGAGCAGCAGCAGTATCAGTGAAGTAGCGACAATGCTATAGTTGATCACGGGCAATCATCCAATAAATTTGGCCGAAGTAGTAAATCGGCATCTATTAAGACATGGTTAAGTTTAGTTTAAGGTCAAAACTTCTTTTATTAATCTTTATTATTAGGGATATTTAATTAGTTTAAGTTTGTTTAACTGTTAATATAATAAAAGGTTAGATTTCTGGTTCTAAGTCAAAGCTTATATTCGAAAGGGCATTGATTTGAAAAAGGTCGCAAGACAAGGTAAAATAACTTAAACGAGATGAAAACAAGAAAGGAAAGCTAACTTCAGGCGGAGCCGAAGTTGATATACCCTTGCAGAATATTCTGTAAATTATATTCTCCACAACTTTTCATATGACACGTTCTTAATCCTTATAAGAAATCCCTTATAAAAAATCCCTACCAAATTTCATAAGGATTGGCTGACTATATCCTATAGCCTCCATATAACTGATTGATCGGAAATGCCATAACTTTGGTGTTTGTTAAGTTAGGAAGTTGGGATCTTCTATGGGTTTTATTTTTGGCCAATCAATCCGATCCACCAAATTTCATAAGGCCGACTATATCCTATAGCTGCCATATAACTGAACGATTGAAAATGCATAACTTTGTTGTTTTTAAAGTTAGGAAGTTGGGATTTTTTATGAGTATTAAGAATGCATCATATGAATAATTTTGGAGAATATAATTTACAGAGTATTCTGCAAGGGTATATCAACTTCGGCTCCGCACGAAGTTAGCTTTCCTTTCTTGTTATTTGGAAAACTGACTTACGTGGACTTCAAGAGTCGTCTACTTGTTTCATTTAACATTAAGGATTCTTTTGCTTCTTCATGTTCCTTCTTCAGAGGAACGTGACTCGAAAATCTTGTACTCGGGCGCACACTTTACCTCCTCCTGACTATTTCGCTTAATCTTGTGTTTCAGCTTCATTATATCCTTACATACATTCCATCACTTTCTTAATCGAGTCATTTTCGTTGTCAGGGTTACGCCAAATACAACTCCAGAAATAACTGCTGCCTTGTTATTCCGTATAGTTCTTGCAATAAGAAACTCTCAGCTCAGCTTACCAGGTTTTAAGTGGTTAGGGTCCAAGTTAAATGTGTGAGAGCACCTCAGCAAGTGCATCCTGCTTTTATCGCTATATGTGATGGTGCCAGTATTACATTTTTTTTCTGAATGCACAACATCTCGAGAATATTGTGTTAAAATTTTAGATCGATCCAAGTAAAACTTCCGAACTTAAGTTCAGTTGGACGTAGGTAAGTAAGCGCGTTTTATATTCAATTTTTGAGTGTCCCAAACTTTAAAACGCTCTTTTCAAAGTCGGTCACGACTCGATCCAGCAAAATCTATCGGACGGATCGTTTTGAGATTTTGCACAGTATTTCTCTACTAAATTCCTCAGGTAACGCTGTCGAGTTTTTTTTATTATTATATTATTTTTAGGGCAACAAATATCTCGTCGTTTTGGGCGAAAATCGGGGTTTTAAACTTTCAAGAGTCTTAAAAATCCAAAAAAAAATTTAAAAAAAATTAAAACTTGACAGCGTTACCTGAGGAATCTTGTCCTTTAACTAATGCAATTTCATTTTTTCATTTCAAATGATTCTGTGACCAGTTATCGTGTACACCGCAAAACGTGTTTTCTTTGAGGCGCCGCCGGAGATTGCCTGTATGTCACTCAATTTTCAATATTTTTGTTTTGTTGTTTTTTAATGTTGCCCTATCACATGCAAGGACCAAAATTGAGCTGATACTAAATACTTAATGCTGAAACCTGGTCGAGATCTTCGTTGAATTTATGATGTTATATACCTGTTAGAGCGTTCTAGTAAAAGACGTCTACATTTGCTGAGTTATAATTTCAAACTGTTTTTAGTTCATGAAGTTTCTTAACAAGTAACATTGGTGTGATTCGTATTCTATTCTTATCTATGGCCTCCGCAGAGACCGCATCTGTTTTGCCCTGGGCGGGAGAGCTATATTTTGACCCCCGCACAAGTCCTTTGTGTAGTAGGAAACATTTTGTCTTGCATCATATGGAGTTGCCTTTTTAACGGCTACCCCACACGCGTAGGTCCGAAGAGAGGGTGACTTCAGGGGCGGCGTGCGCCGTGTTGTGTGTGGCAGTTGCGCGTTTTATTCTGTTAATAATTCAAATCAGACTCATACATTTCAAACTAACTTAAGCTTACCGCAGTGTGCCCTCCTACAATTCACAAGACAATGAGAAGCACAATTTCTGGCGGCATCCATGTTACCGAGATTAGTAAGCCCACATTTCAAGGGCCACGAAATCCATACAAGTTCGGATAAATTAACAAATACTAGATTTCTCTTACAATACTTATTCTACCTATCGATCACAATGTTTGACCGTCGACACATTTTAAGTGATTATATTTGGAGGCTCAAGTGGCCTGCACTTACAGATTACAAGTGCAAACAACGGTTCCCTCGCATGGTTTAGGTAACAGATCGTAAATTATACTCCGACCCGCGGTATGGCTTTGTTAACTTATCTGATGATAGTTGACCGCTTCACAGTTTTGCTTTGCAGTATTGGTTCAATGAGGTGCTTTGAGTGATAATCTAAATTCAAGTCCGCTAGCGCATCAGTGATAGTTGTTAATGGTCCCGTCGATGTCTACAAATGCCACTAGCTAAACACAATTCTATGGGCGTGTTTTGAGTGAGAGGGTTTTAAAGACCTGGTGATGAAAACGATTTTGCTGTGCAGTCACGTTTTAGAGAAGCCACCAATATGAAAAATTATACTGAAAATCTGACGAAGACAGTTAACTGGTATCTATTCCGTATGGATTTTTTTATGCTGGTATAATACTATCCGTACTTGTGTTCCCTTTAAATTAACCCGCAGTTTTTTTGAGTACCTCAAGTTCTTGTGAATTCCCCGGTTGCTTCCGTCCTTTGTGCCCTCTTCCTACGCGAGAGGACATGGCTTAGTAACGGCTTTGTTGCAGGCCCTCGTGAAGGGACCAAATTAATTACGTTATGTTGAAATTTTTGTGATTGATATAGGATTGCCTTATGAACACCTCTGATGGCTAAGTTAACAACAAAATTATATCATTGAAAAATTAATCAAAATCTGTCAAAATGCAATCTTTTTATAAAACCACGCGCCCCGATTTAATAATTTTTTTATTTATATTTTATTAAGTTTTAGGACTTTTATATTTGTTATGCCACTATTTTCATTTGCATAACATAAGTTTGTCATAACATAACATAAGTTCTGTCAAAATGCAATCTTTTTATAAAACCACGCGCCCCGATTTAATAATTTTTTTATTTATATTTTATTAAGTTTTAGGACTTTTATATTTGTTATGCCACTATTTTCATTTGCATAACATAAGTTTTCAACTGGCAAATTAGAGTTGGGTGTAGGGCTTTGGTTTTTACAGACCGAACATGCGAAAAAATAACAATCAGGCAACCACAAAAATACACAGACTAGGTAAATATAAGTTGCCTGAATCTCATATGTACCAGTTCAAATTTTGGGATGCTTCTCTGATTTTGACTTATTCCACATTGATTTATATATAGAGTGGCTCAAAACATGGAAAAGTCATTTGTTTTTTTTTTAGTTAAATGCGTATATGTTGGGAAAGACCCAAGGATATTTAGTGGAAGTGTGTTTTGTTTTAAATCAAAAAGGAGTTTGAATATTTATTATTTGATCAAAGAGAAGGTTGAACGACCATTCTTGCATGTAAGTTTCTGCATTTGAAATGTTAATGAAATAATATTCTTTGACTTTCAAAGTGAACGGTCGTTTTTTTTTTCTGCGCTCCGATTTTGTATTTTTGTTTCGTTTATTCCCATCGGTGGTTTTTATCAAAACAATTTTTATTTTCTTCCACTTGTGTTATAACACTAAAAATTGTTTTAATTTTGTATTTCTGTTCTGTGTTTTCTTTTCTTGTAACCCCGCCGTTTCTCTTTTGTGCGTTGACCGTCGTAAGTCGTAGTGCAGCACTTTAACTAATTTACGCTCCCGCTCTCTCGCTCTCTTTGCTTTGAAAGCTCTAAGCGTTCAGTTTCTGCGCTCTTGCGGTACTTATAACTGCTCGCTTATAAATTTCAATTCGTTTTCTTGGTACAGTGGTTCCAATAGATAAATTGAAAAATAATAATAATTTAGTCTGCTTCTGCAAAAAATGCAGCCTCGTAATCAGGGCTGACCAGTCTAAATATGGTGCACACCAAGTGTGCCGGTTTTACTGGCCGGACAAGTTATGACCTTTCAAAGGGGCCCAATTTGCAGTTTTGTTGTTGATCTCCTCTCTGCGCTGGATTCGCAGTTTAATAATCGTAAGCTATTATAAGAGTCCCCTAAGCGCAAAAACGCCGCTGGTGGTAAGCAGCAAACGGGGAACACCCCGCAACCGAAAACAAAAGCAGCAGCAAATTGCAGCAAACCCTCAAATCTTGCTAAGATCAGCAGCTAAAAAAGATCTTTCATGATAACTGTCCCTAACGAGCTTTTTGAAGCCATATGCTCGGGCGACTTTTGTCCGGATAATATGGTTGTAAAAGAGTTCGAGGCTAAGATAAAGAAGAAGGGGCCCGTGGGAGTAAAACTTCCTAGTCGAGGCCAAACCAGTTTGCGTAGCAAGCTCACTAAATTGTATTCCGATAGCCTTTCCTTTGCATCTCATATTATTTTGTTTATAGAAACCTGGTTAAAGCCGGCGATCTTTAGTTCCGAAGTTTTTCCAGGTAAGTACTTAATATATAGGTATGACCGTCCCTCTAGACGAGGAGGTGGAGTCTTAATTGGAGGTGATTCAAACCTCCCGTCTGAGGAGCTATTTTTTGATGAATTCAATACCATTGAATTTATTTGTGTAAAGTTATCGCTTCCTGGTAGCTCTATATAATTGGTCTGATCTTTACTTATGCAATAATATGTCCGATGCAGTTGATGTTTTTTACCCTGCAATAAACTCATTTTTTAATTTCTGTGTTCCGTGGTACTATCCGTCAATTTCTAATAGATCACCTCGGTTTAGCAACGAGTTGACACACTTAAGAAATGCAAAGTCCAGACTTTTTAGGAAATATAAAAATACCGGTTCTCAATCTGTTTTTACTAGATATTTAAGTGCTCGGTCAAGATTTACCGTGCTTAATGCTCAGTGTTATAATAGTTCCTTAAACCGTTGTAAGGTCCAGTTCTCTCAGGACCCGAAACAGTTTTATAATTTCGTTAACACCAAGCGTAAATCTAATTCTTTTCCTTCCTCGCTGTCGTTCGAAAACATGACGGCAACCACAGCTCAGGCAATAGCCGATTTATTTGCCCAATTTTTTCAAACGACGTACTCTACTTTAGATTATTCATCACGGCCTTATTCTTACACCATATCCAAGTCAAACCTCATATTCTGTCCCACTTAACAGAAAGCTCTCTTCTTTTGGATCTTCTTTGTATTAAGCCTGTTTATTCGCCAGGCCCGATGGTATTCCTGGGTACGTGCTTAGGTATTGCGCTAAAGCATTGTGCAAACCTCTTCACAAGTTGTTTACCTTATCTCTAGAAACTTCCCAATTCCCAAATATTTGGAAGGAATCATTTGTTATTCCTCTTTTCAAAAAAGGTAACAAGTTAGAAGCTAGTAACTAAAGAGGTATTTCTAAGTTCTAAGCTATTCCTAAGATTTTCGAAAAAATCATAACTTCTCATCTGCAGCACCTTTGAAGATCAATCATTTTTCTGTGTCAACACGGATTTATTAAACGTAGATCCACAATCCCAAACCTTCTAGAGCTCACTACATTTGTGATAAAGGGCTTTAATAGTAAAGCATTTAACTCTGTAAATAACTTACTTCTTGTTCAAAAACTTGACCTTTTAGGTTTTCCAATTGATCTTCTTAAATGGATCTCAAGTTATCTGAATGGCAGGTCACAGAGGATGGCAGGTCTTTGGATGGAATAACACTTGTAAACGATCTTGGAGTTCTCTTGGACCCTAAACTAAAATTTTCAAAGCATATTTCGTCCATGGTTAATAAAGCCAGAGGAGTGCTTGGATTTATTAAGAGGTGGTCAAAAGAATTCGATGATCCTTATTTAACTAAAACTTTATTTATTTCGTTAGTCCGTCCGATTCTGGAGTATGGGTCTCCCGTCTGGAGTCCACAATACGGAATACATATTGGTCGTAATAAATCAGTACAAAAAATCTTAATTTACCTTCTTATTCTAGTAGACTTCTGTTGATTAATTTAACCTCCCTAGCCAACCGTAGAACGATGCTTGGTACTGTCTTCATTTATAACCTTATACAAGGTGATATTGACAGCCCCGACTTCGTAAGTCGGCTAAACTTTTCTGTGCCAAGTAGATTAACTAGAATTTATATTTTCCTAATATTACATCATTGCAGATCAAACTATGCTTTGCATGAGCCTTTCAGAGTATTAGGTTCTGACTATAACAGACTTTATCCTATAATCTCAAATCTTGACTCTCTGCCGCTCCTAAAACGATTAATACTAGCTTCATTGGCACAAAATTGATCTTTCTATTACTTTTTCCCAGACTTTTACCTATATTTCTTTATCTCGCGTATATCTTCTCGCGAATCGTGCCGTACGATACACGGCTGCCCCCCTCGGTCGGTTAAGCGGGTAAGAGGGCCGTGGGACTCCGCGCAAAAAAAAAAAAGTTTAGGTCAATATTTACATAAATTCACTTAAGAATAGCGTTAAAATAAAAAAAAAAAATTCAAGTACAATTTATTATGCCGCAGTGTAGATATATACATTTTTTTTACAAAGGATTACGAAAATTAATTGTTATCCGTCCCAAAACTGGATAGTGAGATAAATTGATTTTAAGAATGCTATGATGTGTTTAGAAGAAGCAATCCATCAATTACCCATAACTTATAACACACATTGGAGAACGACACGTTCATAAACAAAACAAGAGAGAACGCTATAGTCGAGTGCCTCGACTATTATATACCCGTTAGTCAGCTAAACAACTTAATATAAATATACCTTCTTGCGTTTTTTTTTTTTAACATAATGTGAATTATAGTGACCACAGGAAAAAAGGACACTTATGTTTTTGAGTGCAATAAATTGACTAGAAATATTAAACATATATACTTATATTGGCTAAACACATACATTCTTAAATAGTATTATGTATATTAAAGTCTAAATGTTTGCACAACACGAGTAACGGATATAGCGAATATCTTTCTTTGAAAGGAGTTATCTTTGCCGGGCAATTGCAACTGTGTACAATGTAAACACATACATATGTATATGCTTACATACATACACTCATACGCCATTGTTTGACTCAGACCTCCAATTTGGCTAACTTGATTTGATTTGCATAGTTCTTGGGATATAGTTCGGTATTGACAAATGAAAACCATCGCAATTTCCTTTAATAGAAATCCTTATCGAGAATTAACGTTGACTCTGTTGAGCACCAGGGCCATCTGTTCCAAAGACATCCGTTAGAAGGCGCCATGAAAGGCGGAAATGTAGGCGCTAGCCAGGCATAAGCGTTAAATGGGTTTTTGGGCGTTAGAGTGGGCGTGGCAAACTTTTATTAGGCCAATCGATATTTATTGACGAAACAAATACATATCAATTAAAATTTTCATAATATCATCAAAACTGTGGCCACATCTTGTGGCTTGTGGGCGTCAGAGGGGGCGTAGCACCATTTTGAAACAAACTCCTAAAATCTACATGCAAATGCCAATCTTCTAGCTTTTATAGTTTCCAAAATCTCAGCGTTCATACGGACAGACAGACAGACAGACAGACGGACAGACAGACGGACAGACGGACAGACAGACGGACAGACAGACGGACAGACAGACGGACAGACAGACGGACAGACAGACGGACAGACAGACGGACAGACAGACGGACAGACAGACGGACAGACAGACGGACAGACAGACGGACAGACGGACATGGCTAGATCGACTCGGCTAGTGATCCTGAACAAGAATATATATACTTTATAGGGTCGGAAACGCTTCCTTCTACCTGTTACATACTTTTGCACGAATACAATATACCCTTTTACTCTACGAGTAACGGGTATAAATAGATTGAAGGTCAATTTTAAAAACGAGGACAATTACTTTCGGAGGACTTTAGTTTTACCACGAATTCGAAATTCATTATTTTTCTTTGTATTGGCGTACGGAAAACAAGCAAGAATGTTAAGTGATATAAAAAATTTTAATTTAAATATTCTCAAATTTAATAAAAACTAGAAGGGAAGATATCTTCGGAAAGCCGGAGTTTATATACCCTTGCAGTTATTACAAAACGACTACATTTTGATTTTTATGCATAAAAACAATAATGCTATGTCGATTTTTGCGCTGAATTTCGCCATCGTTTCTATGGCAGTGTAACGACCTGATTCTTTAGTTTTTCGCTCGTGAGAGGTTGTGAGTTCGTTCCACAAAATTTATATTATGTGATTGACCGTGTTCTGGTTTATTATTTCTCTTACTATATATATATTGCCACTGCTACTACATACTTATTGCTACTGCTTCTCTGCGGCGTCGCTCCTGACCTGCTGTTCCGGGTGTCTGAGATCGTGAAGGCTCCACAAAGAACCTGGATGTTATGCGAACCTCCCCACCGGGGCCGGCAAGGTGTATCGTCTAGCAGGTGAAACAACGTTTCCCTTATCGCCTAGCCACCTTTATCGCAGGCTCCCGAAGTTCAGTCTGGACTTTGTCGGTAGGGTGAATCGCCTAGCAGGTATAACTGGCTTTTCCCTTATCGCCCAGCCACCTTTATTGCCTGACACCGCGCAAGGGTTTGACCACGTCCTAGCACCGTTGGATCTCCGCTTTGAAGCCTCTGACTTGTAGACTTATCGTCGTTCGGCGTCTCGACTTTGCGATCTTGATCCTTGGGAACTTGGGGTTTGACTTTGATTCTCGCACTCGTACTGTCTTTTGAGCTGGGCTTGCGCCATCCTTTTATAGGCGCTGAAGAGCCCATTATTTCCATATGATATTGTTGTCCGATTGTGACAAAACAAAAAGCGTAATTCTGATATTGTAAATAATTACTATATCTCAAAGGAATATTTTTATAAATAGAAAAACAGCTAATTAAAAATATTTTTTTAGTTTTTATATTTATTAATTTTTAAATTTTTTATGGGAGCCATATGATATAGGTGTTTTAATTCAATTAAAACCGTAATTCCATAGTATTTAAATTTTACCAAATCCCAAAGAAAAAAAATGAAAAACAACAAAGTTATAGTTTTTGAATTTTTTTCCGATTGTCCTATAAACTAATTTATTCTACAACTAATATAAGTGTAAACAGGCAAAGGAATTGAAAAAAAAAATGGACATTAAGATAAGGACAATATAAAACATTATTAATCGTGCAGAAACAGAAAATCGGCTGCATCTAAACACATCTGGATGCAGACCGACAGAGCTTACCAGTAGCGAAAAATAAAAAATTAGAAAATAGAAACAAATTAAGAAAAATATTAACGTTGGTTTTGTATCGACCTTGTAAACAATAATTGTAGTGTTATTGAATTACTCGAGGTCATACGTTGGTTATATTTTAATTTCTTCTTAAGTGGAATAAATCGTTGTGTTATAGAAGAAATTAAAATATAACCAACGTATGACCTCGAGTAATTCAATAACACTACAAAAATATTAACGATAATCCGCAAACTACACGTAGTCAGTTGGCATTGGAATTAAAAATGACTGCAATATAAGAAAAGTTATCAATACTTATGACTCATATCATTACTCTTAGCCAGAAAGAAGCCTTTGCTTTTTGCGATCAACATCGAAAGACGGCCGCTGGGTTGGTTGGTTAAGATGGGTTTGACCGCGACCTTGGACCGTTGGTTTTGATAAAACTAAAAGCGTAATACTGATTGATAAATAGAAAAACAGCATTAATTTTTTTTTAATTTTCCAATGGGAGCTATATGATATAGATGTCCGATTTTAATTTAATTAAAACCGTTATTCCATAATATTTAAATATTAGCAAATCCGAAAGATCAACAAAAAATAATTCAAAACAACGACACTATACTTTTTTACAAGCAGATAGATTTAAAACTGAGAGACTAGACCACTTAAAATTAGTTTCCTGCATGGGAAAAGTCTTAAAGGTGTATTAAACCAGAAAGGAGGACACGCAAAATGTTAGCTGTAAAATTAGTTTGGCAGCAATACCGTCTTGAACTTTCATTTACTAACTGCGCAAAATACTGTATCAGCATACACTCACTCGCTTATCTCTAAGGACACCCCCAAAATATTTAAAAATCCAACTTTAATCAAAAATTCATGTATGTATTTAGGTCATTCTTTTTTCAACAAAACTATACTTTGTCTTTAATGGCGCAATTTTTCCACATACATATGTATATTAAACAATGGGTTTTTTATTTTAAATTTTAAACATAACACTACGAATGATTTGGTCTCGGAAATTTAGTGTTCATTGATGGTCTCATTGATGCTAAGATGTATTTAAACATTTTAAAAGACAACTTTCTGCAAAGTGCAGGTAACTTGGGAATACTAGATCGATTTAGATTCTACCAAGATAACGACCCCAAGTACACAGCTGGAAATGTAAAGCTTTGGTTGGTCTGAAACTGCCGCCTCATAATCAAAACGCCAGCACAGTGATCAGACTTGAACGTAATTTCAAAACTTGTGGGATATTTTGGACCTGGAGATGATTTGAAGGTCCCTTATTGGAGGAGTGGCGTAAAATTCCCGTATAAGCCCCGAAAAATTGGTCGAATCTATGGGAAATAGATTGATAACCGTCAACAAGAAGAAGGGCGGTCAAACGAAATATTAAAATTAAGAAATAATAATAAGCGAAATAAAAACTACTACTAACTACTACTTTTTAGTTTTTATATGAAATATAGTTTTGTTTCAAGGATTTAGAAAATAGTTATTTGTAATTTTAATAAAGTAAAATTTTGTTTAATGTCTGCGCGAAATAAGCTTCGAGCCATTGTATGTTCGTCACTGTACATAAATTATGTTTAGTTATCACTGTGTATTTTATTTAGTCACATAACGGCAACCTAATTACTTACATTCTTCTTAATATTTTAATAACTCTAGATTCAATGAGAACCAGTTTCGTAGGAATCAGTTAAAGATGGTCGTACTTAGTTTATTATTGTGTAAATTGCCACCTTTAATATGCAAACAGCAAATTATTTAAAATCATATAATGTTAACTTTGATATCATTAAAATGGAACGGCGCTAAAATTATAATCGGCTTACACCGGCCGTACAGCCCTTTTACACTGAAACGGCGACCTTGCTGTTTAAAAAAACACAGTTTGTTAAGCCTAGTACTCAGTCATCAGAGAGAGCGAGAGGCAAACAGCTAGCGCACACTTTTCGTCAGGCTTTTTTTCCCCTCGGTACTCAGATCGACGAAAAAAATACCAGAAAATTTCATAGCGTTGCCAGTCTGCTGAAAGCGAAAAGAATAAAAATATAATCTTTTGGCGTGCGCTTCTCACTAAACATTTTAAAAAATGGAGGGAAAAAATCTAAAAACCCCAAAAGTCGATTGCAGGACTTTTCTTGTAAGAGTGTTAATCTTTTAGGGTGCCTCTCGTCAGAGCAAAGTGTTTCTTAGGTAAAAGATGTTCGAAAACAAACACAATAAAAAACGTAGAAAAATCGCCTGTTAGAAGTGCAGCTGTGAACTTTAAATTACCAAATAATTATTAGTAAATAAAAAAAACTGTTAAATTTAAATGGTATTGTTTATTAATTTCTTTGTGCAACGGCATACTTGGGTTGCCAAGGTAGTTGAAAATATATTTTAAAGGCTCTTTCCCGCAAATACGATTTTTGAATTTAAACTGCTTGTCAACAACCCCAGCTGATTGACAGTACGATCGTAGCACACTGGAAAGATTAAAGTTTTTAGGCTAGCGAACTCATTTTTCGATCTCACTACTAGGCTTAAGAGAGTACAAAACAATGAGACATAGACCAAAAAAATGCTGTGTTTCGTTTGATGCTTGAAAATAGGGACAGGGGAAGATCGGGCAGTTATTCTACATTTAGAATTGCATTCGTGTACTTAGAATATTTTCGCCACAGAGCCGCAGCGAAACGCCTTTATTGTCCCCTGTGCAAAACCAATGCCTTAATTATAAATTCTAAGGATTCGAGGTCGATTCTCGCCAAAGACATTTTATCTTTTTTTATTGCAAAGTTAACTAGGACTTTTTGTAAAGAAATTCGTTGAAGAAAATATCATGTTGCGCAATTTTAAGCTAGTTATAATTAATTATCAATTATTATTTTTTTGCGAGTTCCATAAAAACTTTTTTTTACAATATGAGGCTTTTTAAAAAACACAAACAAGTACACAATAATTAAACATATATTCTCTTTAAAAACATCAGAAAAAAAACATAAAATCCAAATTAAAATAATTAAAATCTAATAATATTTATAAAAAAACACAAGCATTAAAACCAAAAATATAAAATAAATTAAATAATTAAAATCTAAAAACAAATATAAGGTATAACACCAATTATAAAAACAAATTAAATGAAAGAGAAGACTACACATTAAAAAAAAAAACAAAAATAATCAAAAATATTTCTTAAAAACTAGAAACAAATTTTAATACATAATGTAATATTGGATACAACCTTAAAAAATAATACTAAAAAAACAAGAAAAATTACAATCTCCATAAGCAGCATGTGCAGAGCCATCCGGTGCCAAGGCCAAGAAGACAGCAGACTCACCACCGAGGCATTCGCCGCGTGGCCACGAATCAGCAAATGATTGCGGCGGATACCTCCTGAATCCGGCCCAGGCCTGACACAGATGCGGAGGTCCACACCACTGGGCTAATGAGTGCCGAAATGAACGGCTCACCTTCTGATGCCGATGCGGAAAAGTAGGAGTCCGGACTGTTCAGGATCAAAAAACGCCCAGTGACCAGACCCTATTCCATAGTGTTCAGTGCAAATATTAGGCCACGCTGGATACCGGTGCCTCGGCAAGCTTCATCAGCGAGGAGCTGGCGGACAAGCTGCATGGGGGGTCGGAAACAAGAGAAGGCAAGTACGGATGGCAGACGGTCGGTGCGGGAAGATAAACTAGCAGCTAGAGATCAACATCGGATTTGGCACAAAAAACTTGTCTATGGAGCTTATGATTTTACCAGGACTGATCGACGCCCTGGTGTTAGGATGGAATTTCCTCACCAGGATCGGTACCGAAGTCGAGTGCGCCGGACACAGCATGTTGATACCGGCAAAGGGCAGACACAGAGGATGGCTGGAGGAAAATCTTTCGATTCCCAGAAAGCAGAAAGGGCACAACCAACGTGGCAGTACACATGATCACCATTGTGGACGATCAACCAGTAAAACAGCGGTATTGCCATAAAATGCAGTGTGAGATCAACGACAAAGTAGACGAGCTATTGATAATAGGATGTACGGCATGGCTTAGCGTATCAGGACGATATTAACGTCTTCGGACGGACTCCAGAGGAGCACATGCGAAACCACAAGGAAGTGTTCAGGAGCGGGCTGCGAACCAGAAAGTAAGCGCTAAGAAGTGCAAATTCTTCAAAAAGGAAGGTATCGGCGATTGCATTGCTTAAGCCCCCGGCAAACATTAAGGAGCTTCGGCAGTATTTGGGAGACGCGTCATGGTACAGGCGTTTTGTGCGAGATTTTGCCACTCTGCTGCATCCGCTCAACGCCCTTCTCCAGAAGACAACAAAGTGAGAGTGGACAGACGACCATCAGCAGTCGTCGAATAAATTTTAGCATACCCCGATTTCACTAAGACGTTTGTGCTGCAGACCGACTCCAGCGATTACAGACTCGGTGCTATTCTCACACAAAATTCCGACCAAGCCGAGCGTATTCCAGACGGTCCCTCAATGGATCAGAAAGGAAATACTCGGCAACTGAAAAGGAATGCTAGGCAAGTGGGCCAAGCAATTAAAGCCGTACTTGGAGGGTGACTGTCGCGGCAGCTACTGCCAGAAACGTGTCGAAGGTTAAAGGCAAAGCATATGAACAAAAATAACAGAAGAAAGCAGTGTAACTAGATAAGTCACATGAGAAGTAAGATAGCCCAAAATCACTCACTCACCATGACCTGCCGACGGCCGGTCGACGATTTTGAGGGTTGCAGCCAGGTACCATTGTCCGGGAATGCACTTCAAAATTAGAAAGTATGTGCAGAATTGTGAGAGTTGCCTGCGGTACAGACCTAGTCAGCTTTAGGCGGAGGTGCCATGGCCTACGGTATGCGCAGATTTCGTCGGACCGATACTTCGTTCTAAGCACAGGAATGCGATGCTTCTGGTGCTGATAGATCGGTTCTCAAAGTAGACAGAACTACGGAAGCGCTAAAAAAAACGAGCGGATTCTCGATTCTTCGAGATATGGCGTGCACAAGGTTCTGATTACCGATGAGTACAAGTCACCAGAACCAGGCGTTCAAAAGATTATTGGGAGAATTAGGTGTCCGACACCAGTTAACAGGCTCGTATACGCCCAAGAAAACCCGACGGAGTCAGCGAACACGACGAGAAAACAATGAACTCCCAGTTCGCCGGGGCAGACCAAAGGACATGGGTCGAAAAATGGCTGGAGCTGCAGTTGGCACGTGAACACAGAGTCCACAGGAGACATGCCGGATTTCGTCACACAGGGGAACCCAGGTTACCAAACTCCTTTTACGACGAGGAAACCACCGGCACGGGAGGGCAACCATAAACTGCGTCAGAAAACGCCTAGGAACTGAATAAAATATTTGAGATGGTCAGACGAAATATGGAGAAGGCGGCGCAGGATCAGGCACGCCACTACAATCTCCGGAGTCGCCCATGGAAACCACGTATCGGGGACACAGTCTGGGCCAAGGAGCTCCATTTGTCCAAGGCATCAGAAGAATTTGCGGCGAATTGGCACCAAGATATGAAGGTCCGTTTAAAATTATACATTTAGACTTGACTGTTATATGTAAATTGCGGCCCGTAAGCACCGGCTAGGAGCGAACCGCACACATCAGCCAAATAAAGCCGCAAAATATTGATGGGCAAACTCCGCATGCGGAAGAGAACATATAAAGGGCACACAGTAACCCATGCAAAGGGAGAGGACGATACGCGGTATCGATCTCACCCGCACACAATTAAGCAGCGTAAAAGCGGGACAGGGAGGGTCAAAAGCTGTGGATACCGCTCCCGGGTAACGCACACTAAGGCTCGTCAGAGTCCCCTTGCCGGAGGGAGAGAGTCCAAAGGATAAACAGAGCACCATTACCGGTGCGGTCCGCCGCAAACAACGGAACCAAGTAGGCACCGAAACCAAGGCTTTGTAAGCGGGTGAGAGGTGATGGACCGGCTTATTCAATTACAGACGTGAAAATGAGTACGAGGAAAAGCCAACCGGAACAAGTTCGTTAGGTGAGGGGTAGCGTCACCAAACAACAATCTGCGGCGAGATGAAGGTGGGACTCCGGTTCCGTGCTTTAGTTGCTGGCGTCTGCTTTGGTGTCACAATCCCCGTCACCGGCCAGCGAAGTGGAGGACGACGGCATGATCTCCGATGTGAAGCTGCCAGCGGACGACCATTTCGGCGCCCGCGCAGTGGCAAGGGCAGCGGCCGCGGACAAGGAGTGGCAAAATCGGTTGGATCGGGCTGAGGAGAAGAGGCCAGCCGCCGTCGCAGTCGATGCCGCAGTCGATGCCGCAGTCGAAACCGCAGTTGATCATTTTTCTGCCAATGAAGTCAGTACTAATCGTTTTACGAGCGGCAGAGAGTCAAGATTTGAGATCATTGGAAAAGTCTATTATAGTAAGAACATAATACTCTGAAAGGCTCATGCAAAGCATAGTTTGATCTACGATGATTTAATATTACGGGAATATAATTTCTAGTTAATCTACTTGGCACAAAAAAGTTTAGCCGACTAACCAAGTCGGGGCAGTCAATATCACCATGTATAAGGTTTTAAATGAAGACTGACCAAGCATCGTTCTACGGTTGGCTAGGGAGGGTAAATTAATCAACAGAAGTCTACTAGAATAAAAAGGTAAGTTAAGATTTGCATCCCAGTTAAGGCGCCGTAAAGCAAAATGAAGAAAGTTTTTTTGTACTGATTCAATCCGACCAATATGTATTCCGTATTGTGGACTCCAGACGGGAGACCCATACTCCAGAATCGGAAGCACTAGCAAAATAAATAAAGTTTTAGGGACACAAGGATCATCGAGTTCTTTTGTCCACCTTTTAAGAAAACCAAGCACTCCTCTGGCTTTACTAGCCATTTAGGAAATGTCATTAGAAAACTTTAGTTTAGGGTCTAAAAGATCGGTAAGATCGTTTAAAAGAGTTTATCTAGCCAAAGAGCTGCCATTTAATGTGTATATATATATATATATATGTATATCGGATTGACCCGATAAAAAGTCATCAGCTTGCACTTGGAACCGTTTAAATTTATTAAATTATCTCGGCAAAAGTTTTGAAAATGATCTAGATCGAAATTTAAGTCTTAATGGCAGACAATGTCCTTATACTGCTAGCACAACTTTACATCATCTGCGTACA
This sequence comes from Drosophila rhopaloa, assembly GCF_018152115.1. Classification (NCBI taxonomy): domain Eukaryota; kingdom Metazoa; phylum Arthropoda; class Insecta; order Diptera; family Drosophilidae; genus Drosophila; species Drosophila rhopaloa. The sequence continues at coordinate 18,543 of NW_025335064.1, forward strand.
TAAGTACGCGAGAATGACTTATGATTGATGGAAGATCTTTAATAAATAATGAAAAAAGTAATGAAAAGACATCAGAGTTATGCCGAGAAGTGGACCTAAATACGGCTTAAGTTTTTATTATACCACTGAACATTAAAGCCTAGTATCCAGATCGACGAAAACCGTACGCCAGTCATGAGAGAGAGCGAGAGGCAAACAGCTGGCGTTCACTTTTCGTCGGGCATTTTTTTCACGTCGGTCCCCTGATCGACGAAAAAATACCAGAAAATTCCATAGCGTTGCCAGTCTGCGGAAATGAACTTTGAGTGAACACTAGCGAAAAGATTAAAAAATTTAATCTTTTGGCGTGCGCTTCTCACTGAACATTATAAGAAATGGAGGGAAGAACTCAAAAAACTCACAAAAGTCGAATGCAGGTGTTTACATGTGAGGACAAAATAACATTAATACCATCTGGGGTGCCTCTTGTCAGAGCAAAATGTTTTTTAGGTCCAGAATGTATGAAAAAACACAACAAAAGTGCAGCTATGAACTTTAAATTAGCAAATAATTATCAGTAAATTAAAAAAAACAACTGTTAAATTTAAATTGTATTGTTTTTTATTATCTTTGTACAGCGGCAGACTTGTCTTGCCAAGGTATTTGATAATATCATTTAAAGGCTCTTTCCCGCAAATACGATATTTGAATTTTAACTGCTTGTCAACAAACCCAGCTGATTGACAGTACGACCGTAGCACGCTTAAATCTGATGAAGTCTCGAAACTTTGGTCACACTGGAAAGATTAAAGTTTTTACGCTAGCGTAATCATTTGTCGATCTGGATACTAGGCTTAAGCGAACAGAGAATATTAATAAATAGCAAAAACAGATTGGGAACCGATATTTTAATATTTCTTATAAAGTTTGTTCCTTACATTTCCTAAAAAGTACATTTCTTATGTGTGTCAACTCTTTGCTACACCGAGGTTATTTATTGGAGATTAACGGATAATACTACCGATCACAGAAATTCAAAAATGACTAATGCAGTGTAAAACACGTTAAGGGCATCATGGGTAAAGACCAATTAAAGCCAGAAATAAAATTATTCAGAAAGTCTGCCTTGCGAAAACAATAAATTCTTTGAGATTTCTTTCATTACGGACCCGTTGTCGATAGTCACTTTAATAGAAGTATGATATTGATCTTCAGGTTACGTAAGTGGTGCTACCCTGGGCAGAAACACAACTTCAGTGGCACGAGATATAGCTTAGTACTCAAATCTGTTTGTCAGATATGAGAGAGAGCGAGAGCTAAACAGCTAGAGAACTCTTTTCGTGAGGCCCTTTTATCACATCGGTACTCAGATCGACAAAAAATGCCAGAAAATTGCATAGCGTTGCCAGTCTGCTAAAATGAACTTAACGGGTGAAAGTTCAGACTACAGCGAAAAGATTAAACTATTTTATAATTTTTAGTATCTGTTGTCAGAGAAGAGTTTTGCTTATGTCAAAAATGGACGGAAAACAAAACAAAAAACCCAGCAAATGACCTGCAAGAACTAAGGGCATATATTGATTAGTAATTTTTTTGTAAAGTGCCAGACATGTCTTGCCAAAGTAGTTAAGAATATCCTTTAAAGGCTCTTTCCCTCAAATAAGATGTTTAAATGTTAACTGCTCGTTAACAAGCCCAGCTGATTGACAGTACGACCTTTGCATGCTCTTTACTGATTAACTCTCAAAAGTGCTGTCACACTGGAAAAATTAAAGTTTTATCGCTGGCGTAGGGAGTTCGTATCGGCATAAATATTATTATAATTAGTATCATAACTTGGCGTTAAATTACACATAGCTTGATAAAGACACTCTGCTAATTATATATATGAATTACTTAATACTTACAATTAATAAGTGAATGCGTGTTTTCAGAGTTTTTAAGTAAACTCAGAGCTTAAAATCATTTGAGCTTTGACCAAAATGCAAGAACGAAGTGTAAACTGCATATTATTCTTTTTTTAAATTATTCTCTGTGTCTTTACTAGCCATTCCATTTTCATCGCGACCTGATCGACGCTATATTGAGTCCAAGTTCAGCGTTGCTGAAATGAAAATGAAAAGCAGCTGATAATCTAAACATTCACTTGAACATGGGTACGTGTTCATATGATTCTATACATGTAAATTACTAAATATATTTGTTACTTTTAAACGTCATATTTTTCTAAGCTGATTAAAGAAAAAAGTTAGTTCCCTGTTGTATATGGCTGTTAGAGTAATTTAAGAAGGACTTTTGTGTGTATACATACGTATGTACTTGGTACTAACCCAAAAAGGTAAACTTGAAAATGTTTTATTATTTGTATACACAATTAATGGGGTATTAATGGAAAAGTAAAGTGGCTTAATTTGTAAAGAGGTACCAAAAAAGCTTCAATATACCATAATTGTGCAATTAAATGCAGTCAAAAAAGTTTAAGTACACTTAAGAGCTCGCTAATATTTGGTTGAACCTTCTTTTGGAGAAGTAACTGCTAGTAGACGTCGGAGCATACTACAGTGACAAACTTAATTATTGGCACAGCAAGTATGTTAAACTTTGAGGCTATTTTTCTTCTTATAATATGCTGATATTAAAATAAAACAAAATATTTTTAGATAGAATCATTAATTTTATGTTAAATACAAGTGACTTCATTAATTTATCTTTTATAAATAATTTATGAAAAAAAAACCAAAGAATGGTCCAAATTTGCCTGAACAAAATTATTGGCACACTTAAGTTTTAATTAACTATTTTGTTAAAACTTTATCGATTTGGCCCTTTTTTTAAATTTTAGATTTTAAAAGTCAAAAACAACCTTTTAGTGCAGCGAAATTTATATCTGAGTATGCCAATCGATTTTTAGGTCCTTTCAACCTTCACGTATGATTTAATAATCGTTTCCCCAAGCAAAGAGCTTATGTTAGAACCCTTTTCAAGCCGATGGATTTTTTCTAGGTTCAATTCGTTTGTAGAAACCATCATGCAGGGCCTGAAAAAAGGCTGTTGGGTGAATATCCTTACCAAAGTCCTTCTTATTATCAACTTCTATACGTGTTGAGGAGATCTGGGGGTTGACATTGTCCTTTTATACGATCCTTACGCTTTCCTGGCCTCTTAAAGCCATGGATTAGCCAGTGTGCCCTGCATTTTGCAATTGCGTGGGTCCTTTAAAATGTAGCAAAGGACTCCGAATGGGAAAAATGGCTTCTGGGCATCCTTTCCCCAATGTTGACTTTTAATTTGCATTGATCCTGCTTATTAAATTTTAATTTTTGGACACATGCGGTTGATTTTATGTTTACCTTGTAAAGTCAAACCACTTTTCCTTTATTTTAAGGCACTAAAACCATTTTAGCTATAAAATTAATCATTATACCATTAAGATTATAGAGGCAAATCTGAAATTTAAAAAAAAGGGCCAAATCGATAAAGTTTTAACGAAATAGTTAATTAAAACCCAAGTGTGCCAATAATTTTGTTCAGGCAAATTTGGACCATTCTTTGGTTTTTTATTTTTAATAAATTATTTATAAAAGATAAATTAATGAAGTCACTTGTATTTAACTCCGGAAAAACAATTAGCCAATCAGTCGAAAACGTTCGAAAAAAAAAATAAGCGCGAGGTTTTGCGTTTCGCGATGCAAATCGCATATCGTAAACTAAAGTTTTAATTAATTAAATAATTAATCTTTACGCACTAACTATAAACAAATGAGTAGACGAAACCCGTGAAAAAATTCAGAGAGAACAAGACAAACGTCGTCTCTCTTTGGCCCGTAACAACGCCTATTTTACGGTGACGAGTAATACTCTAGAACCGAAAGTGCTTGAAGGTGCAAGTTTACTGACCGCCGAAAACCAGAGAGCTAACTCTTGCTCTCCCGCCCTGCTCTTCACCGCTCGAACGCCATGGAGTGAGCAATGCAAGACTCCAACAGAGCTTCTGCCGCCTAGCGCAACAACAACAGAAACTACTACGACTACTACAACGGTCTCTGTCGCCAACAATGCAATAACGACTCCACCCTCTTCTTGTGCTGCGGGTAAAGCAACAACACAACCAAGTGCAAAAATCGGTGCAAACGGCAAAAACAAAGCTACGGTAGAAGAAGTGACAATTCTGCAAGCGGGTTCGGCCATTCAGACAGGCATGGATCGCTACATTAATATCTCCAAGCGCAAGCTAACACCCCCAAAAAACTCGGACGGCAATAAGCCCAAAATAAATCGTTCCAGCAAAGGCCCCGTAAATCCCGGCCATTAGATGAAAACAGATTTTCCATTCTGGCGGAGCCTGAAACAGAGTCTGAACAATTAGCCCCAAGGAAACTAAAGCCCCCACCTATTTTTATTCGGGAGAAGATCTCGAATGCCCTAGTCAACAAAATAGTTGAGCTTGTCGGAAAAGATAACTTTCATGTTATTCCGCTTATGAAAGGGAATATAAGCGAAACTAAACTCCAAACCAAAACCGAAGACGATTTCCGAGCAGTGTCGAAGTACTTAAACGATGCCAAAAAGAATTACTACACGTACCAGCTGAAAAGTTGCAAAGGTTTGCAAGTTGTGCTTAAGGGAATAGAACCCGATGTGACCCCCTGCGAAATTACAGAGGCCTTAAAGAAAACGGTTTTTGCGCAAAAAATGTTATAAACATTATGAACAAAAACAAGAAGCCGCAACCACTCTTCAAGGTCGAGCTGGAGCCAGACAGCAGAACTTTGAAAAAAAACGCAGTGCACCCGATCTACAAGTTGCAGTACCTTCTGCACCGTAGGATCACAGTGGAAGAGCCGCACAAACGGACCGGACCAGTGCAATGCACAAACTGCCAGGAATACGGTCATACCAGGGCTTACTGCACCCTCAGGTCACTATGTGTAGCTTGTGGAAACTGCCACGGCTCCGAACCCTGCCCTGCCAACAAGGAAGACTCTCTCACTAAAAAGTGTGTAAACTGCCAAGGAAACCACACAGCTAACTACAGAGGCTGTCCAGTCTACAAGGCGATGAAAAGTCGGATGCAACGAGCAACAACGGCACGCTCCCTGAACACACAAAACACTTACATCAGATCACAAACGACACCGGAAGTTTTCTTCGCAAAAGCAGCCAGATCATCATTTGGCCCTTCAATTACCACCAACGGAATTTCTTACGCCAGTGCTCTAAGATCAGGCACAGCTCACATAGAGCCGAAAGTTGATAACATCCAGCAGGCCATGGGACAGCCACAAAGTAACATGGAATCTATGATGATTACTTTGCAACAAAATATGATGGAATTTATGTCCTTCATGAAAACCACCATGCAAACCCTTATGCAAAACCAAAATATCTTACTACAAATGCTTGCAGCTCAGCAGTCCAAATAAACCATGCCTAGCCTTCGAATAACTCTGTGGAACGCCAACGGTGTTTCACGGCATAAACCTGAAATAACTCAATTTCTGAACGAAAACCACATCGACGTTATGTTGCTGGCAGAAACGCATCTCACCAGCAAATATAACTTTCAAATACGGGGATACACGTTCTATGGCACAGATCATCCAGATGGTAAAGCGCATGGCGGCACTGGAATCTTAATACGAGACCGCGTCAAACACCACTTTCACCAACGGTTTGCTAAAAATCATCTGCAAGCTACATCGATAAAATTACAGTTGGGCAACTGCAACCTTGCCATTGCCGCTGTCTACTGCCCACCCCGCTTTACAGTCTCCGAAGACCAATTCATGGACTTCTACAATTCGCTTGAAGAGCGATTCATAGCAGCAGGAGATTACAACGCCAAGCACACGCACTGGGGATCCCGCCTTGTGACCCCCAAAGGAAGGCAACTATATAATGCACTCATTAAAACATGCAACAAACTGGACTACGTTTCACCAGGCAGCCCTACATACTGGCCTACAGATCCTAGAAAACTACCTGATTTAATTGATTTTGCTGTGACAAAAAACATCTCTCGTAATCTAATATCTGCAAAATCGCTTTTGGATCTATCATCGGACCACTCACCAGTGCTAATAACTCTTCTTCAAAGCCCTGAATTAATCGAGCACCCTCACAGGCTGACGTCGCATCGAACCAACTGGCTGAAGTTCAAAAAGTACGTAAGTTCCCACATTGAACTAACTCCACAGCTCAACATCAAGGAGGACATCGACTGCTACGCCGATGCCCTGGAGTCTGTACTCGTCGCAGCAGCCAAAGTCTCAACACCGCAAGGGAGGGATGGGCACACACACCAACACAAAACTAACCATGAAATCGAACAGCTTGTTCTGGAGAAAAGACGTTTGAGACGTACTTGGCAAACCAGCAGATCACCATCCTCAAAACAAAGTCTTAAAGAAGCTGGTCGCAGACTTACCAGGGCTCTAAGGCAAGAAGAAGAAAAAGCACAACGCCAGTACATTGAGAAACTTTCACCCACCAGCACTAAGCATCCCTTGTGGAGGGCCCACCCAAATCTAAGTGCGCCGGCCGAAACAGTAATCCCCATAAGAGACTCTTCAGGCAGCTGGGCCAGAAGCGACAAAGACAGAGCTTGTACATTTGCTTTACACCTTCGAAATGTTTTTCAGCCAAACCCTGCAACTAATTCATTCGCACTACCGTCGCCGTCAATTCGAATTGAATCTGAGACGGAGCCAATTCTGTTTCAACCAAATGAAATTGCAAAAGTAATCAGCGAGCAATTGAAACCAAAAAAGGCCCCAGGCGGTGATCAAATAACTCCCAAAATGTTAATCGAACTTCCAAACTGTGCAGTTGAGGTTATTTGTAAACTCTTCAACGGGATTACACGACTTGGCTATTTCCCAAAAAAATGGAAAAAATCGGTAATCATAATGATCCCAAAGCCAGGGAAAGATCACACAATACCAGCTTCGTATAGACCGATAAGTTTACTCTCGTGTCTGTCAAAACGGTTCGAAAAATGCCTTCTGACGCGCATCATTCCATATCTGAAAAAGCACAACGTTATTCCAGCACATCAATTTGGCTTTCGAGAAAGCCATGGAACAATAGAGCAAGTCAACAGATTAACAACAGAAATAAGGACTGCATTCGAGCTTCGGGAATACTGCAGTGCGGTATTCCTTGACGTTGCACAGGCTTTCGACCGAGTCTGGCTTGATGGCCTTATCCATAAAATCAGAACGATCCTGCTAGGAAACAGAAACTTTAGAACAGAGCCTTCGCCGTGAGATGCAACACCACAACATCCGATGACTACGCTATAGAGGCTGGAGTTCCCCAAGGTTGCGCCCTTGGTCCAACTCTATTTCTCCTCTACACCGCAGATATTCCCACGAACGAGCGGCTAACTACTTCTACATTCGCAGACGATACCGCGATCATAAGTCGGTCCAAATGCCCAACTCAGGCAACAGCACTACTAGCTGATCATCTCGTTGTAGTGGAGAGGTGGTTATCAGACTGGCGTATAAAAATAAATGCACAAAAGTGTAAACACATAACGTTTACTCTTAACAGACAAACGTGTCCCCCGCTAACCCTGAATAACACTCCACTTCCACAAGCTGACGATGTAACGTACCTTGGCATCCACCTAGACAGGAGACTTACATGGCGGAGACATATCGAACCTAAGAAAATTCACCTAAAACTAAAATCAAACAGTCTCCATTGGCTTTTAAACGCGCGCTCCCCCCTCTGCCTGGACTTCAAGGTCCTGCTCTACAATTCAACGCTTAAGTCAGTCTGGACCTACGGCTCCCAATTGTGGGGCAACGCGAGCAGCAGCAACATCGACATTATTCAGCGAGCACAATCAAAAATCCTGAGAACTATCACTGGGGCACCTTGGTATGTTCGGAACGACAGCATCCACAGAGATCTTGGCATTCTACCCGTAAAAGATGAAATATCAAAACAAAAAGCGTCCTACCACACCAAGCTAACTTCTCATCCAAACCAGCTCGCCAGGGGCCTAGCCAGGGCTTCCATCCGGACCCGATTGCAACGCAATGACCTTCCAGCTCAGCAATAGTTATTAGAGCCCCTAAATTTTCGCGCCAGTCACCTTGACTGTCAGATAGCTTTTTAATTTAAGATTCTATATACTTATTGTTAGTCTCAATTCAGAGAAGATCCAATAAATAAAATGCAAATGTTAAAAAAAAAAAAAAACTTGTATTTAACGGAAAATTAATGATTCTATCTAAAAATATTTTGTTTTATTTTAATATCAGCATATTATAAGATGAAAAATAGCCTTAAAGTTTAACATGCTTGCTGTGCCAATAATTAAGTTTGTCACTGTATGTACCAACACGTTGGTGTTCTTTTCTCAATCTTTTTCTAATCAGACTGCAAATCTGTCTCAAGGGGCTCTCTTGATGATATTTTGTGTTTTCGGATCCTTTTATCTAACAAATTCCCAAACGTGCTCAATAAGATTGAGATCTCAGGACTCAAGACTGTATGCAATTGCTTGCAATTGTAGAGCAGCCACTGCTTGACCAAACAGGAAGTGTGTTTGTGGTCATTGGCCTGTTGAAACCGTAGTCTCATTTAAGTGGAGCTGGGTCACTCTTTAAGGTTATCCTTTGAAATGTTGAGGTATAGATGCTTGTTTATAAGCACAAGTTTTTCAAATCAAGCTGTCCCAAAACACCCCCAAGCCATCACATTACCGCCGCGCCGCTATACAATTGGTTTTAAAATTTTAAGCCATATCAACCAAAAATTTTAAATTTTGACTTATTACTCCAGATAACAAAATGATTCCGGCTCGCTTACAAATTTTTTAGCGAAATCCATCCTCTTCCTGTTTACCAAGGAAATCAAAAGCCTCCTAAGAAGTGTTCGTGGGTTGTACCCACGTACATTTCGAAATATTTTCTCCTGTATTTTAGGTGCTGAATTTTTTTTATTGGCCTTTACTGAGCCTAAAAGTCCTAACAGTCAATCTTGGTTTTACTTGAAATGTTCCAGAGTTCCTGTAGGAGTTAATAAAAGTTTGCCCGCTGGATGGAGGACTTTGAAATAAAATGATGATTTCAAATTATTTTTCGCTTCCTCGACCTATCTTGACCGCCTACTCCAGCAAAATCAAATGAAATTATCTTAAAATGCATAAAAAAAAAACCAGCATCAGAATTGGAAGAGAAATTCCAAGGAAACAGAGAGAAACTTTTTTTCGGAGTTTTTTGCCATTTATTTGTTTTTTCTGAATATAATGTTCATGATTTTAATTAATTTTATATATATATGAAAGATTATGTTATTAGAAAAAAAAATTTTTGAATACTAATATTAATTAATACATATTTTGAACAAAAAACACTGAGGTAAGAAGTATACTTAAACTCTTTTGGTCCACTGTATTTGTACATACCTAAACTTAAAAGTTCCAAACCTGACAAACAATTTTTTCTAATATATAATATTTTTTTTAGATATGTATGTAAATATAAAATTCGAATGCATATTTTATAGCCGTGCTGAGATTTTCACAATTTCAGCTCGGTGAAACATTGTCGACTCTACAAAGTACGGTGGCTCGCAGCTTATAAATTAGGAATATTATCATGTTTCATAACAAAAAACAATCTTTCTAGTCATAAAAAAAAACAATTACATAATTAAAAAAAATGATAACAGCCTTTTTTCATGTCACAGCTTGTTTTGTGCAGCTTATTTAGTTTAACTTATTATTTTTAATTGATTTAATTTCAGCAATGAAAAGCTGACTTTTAAAGTGATAAAGCCTAGTACTCAGATCGACATACGAGCTCGCTAGCGTAAAATTTTAAAATTTCCTCACAAGTAACCCTGCAGTCGATTTTTTAAAATGAGTGAGAAGCGCACGCCAAAAAATTTAATTTTTTATTCTTTTCGCTAGGGTTTATCAAAAGTTCATTTCAGGTGGTTGGCAAAGCGATGTAATTATCTGGTATTTTTTTGACGATCTGAGTATCGAGGTAAAAAAAAAACCTGACGAAAAGAGTACGCCAGCAGTATTCCTCTCGCTCGGTCTCATGACTGACGAACAGTTTTCGTCGATCTGAGTACTAGGCTTTAGTATATAACTCGAATCGGGCGAGAAGGGACGACTATATTTTATAAAATAAAATTGAATTACAGCAATCGGAAAATAAATGAAAGAATATTAAAAGTTCGCGGTTTCTTAAGGGGGTATATACCTTTTTTTGTCGGAAAAAAGGGAAGTTTGAATTTTTTTATGTATGTAACTATTGTTTTTATTAAATGAATGATTATATTTTCTGAAAGTTTAGATTGTTGACAATGTTTATGCAAACATTTTTGAAAAAATATTTAATAGTTTTTAAGGTGTGGCTGTTTCCCTTAAACGCCTTTTTTTAAGGGCCTTGCGGTGATAATTCCCCAGGACAAATGGGTCAACTGATACCGAAAAAATAAAAATATTTCATTAGTTTAAAATAGTATCCTGTACTTGAACGAACGTTTTAAAATTTTTTTTTTTATGTATACGGGAACGTTTAATGCAAAAAATGACGTTTTTGGACGCAAAAATTCTTACAAAACTATCTATTTCGGCGAAATAAAAATTTTTACATGAAAAAACGATCGTTCAAGTACTAATAAAATTCATTACGAACATTTAAAAAAAAAATTGAAGAAAATCGGTTCAGTAGTTTTTCGCCAATCCATATCACCGCAAAGTCTTTTTTTAAAAAAACACCATTTCGAGATATTCGCGTTTAAAGTCTCAAGTTTGGGTTTCGGCGGGGACGAGGCGCGCGGCTAGAAGCGCTGTAACTTTTTCTACTGCTCAAAACTCTATGAAAATTTGGGAAAATGTTCTCAAGAAGTTGTTCTTTAAGATAAAGCAAAAAAAAATTTTCGATTTTTAGAAAATGAAAAAGGTATATACCCCCTTAACAGGTTCTGGTACCAGAGTCGGCGTAAACGAACAAAAACCCATCTTAATGGATGAAATCGTTGCCCAACGGGCAAACATATCAAATACCATCCCGGAATTCAACGGCCAAAAATTAAATCTTCAAAGATTTAAATGGTCAATTTAACAATAGGACCATTCGAGGTAATTAAATCAAAAATAGTAGGGTCAACCTTATTAAAGGTTCAAAATGAAACTACTACTAACAGGATCATACAAAAACTTATAAAAACTATTATTAAAGAATCATTGTATTTAGTAAAGGCAAATATAGTAATAGTAAATTGCCGAAAAGTGCACCTCAGAAATCGAAAATTTAATAAAGTTACTTCAAGCCTCGTATATTTATGTGGGATTACCAGCCGAACACGCTCATAAATTTAGCACCAAAGAAGTAATTAACACAATGGTTACAAATTGGGAGCATGGCATCCTAGAAGCAGGAAACGTCTCAACTATGAATGAAGCAGTCAGAAATTACATACAAATAAGTACTGAAATGACTGGCAGTTCAAATTCAATAATGTACACTCCAAGAGGGCAACCCTATCACGGTAATAACTACATACATACATAGAAAATTATAGCGGAAGAGGTTAATACCAAAACAATGGTTATTACCGAAACAATGGGTATTACAACCAAAATTATAAGAACCACATCAATAATAACAAGGAAGGAAAGCTAGCTTCGGGCGGAGCTGAAGTTGATATACCCTTGCAGAATACTCTGTAAAATATATTTTCCAAAATTATTTATATGATGCATTCTTAATAGTCATAAAAACTCCCAACTTCCTAACTTTAAAAACATATGGCAGCTATAGGATATAGTCGGCCGATCCTTATGCAATTTGGTAGGTCGAATTGATTGGCCAAAAATAAAACCTATAGAAATTTCCAACTTTCTAACTTTACAAACACCAAAGTTATGGCATTTCCGATCAATCAGTTATATGGCGACTATAGGATATAGTCGGCCGATCCCGGCCGTTCCGACTCAAATACTGAGTGCAAAGGAAAGAAGGGTGCAGAGTTTCAATTCGATATCTTTAAAACTGAGAGACCAGTTTGCGTAGAAACAGACAGACGGTCAAACAGACGGACATATTTTTTCATATAGCATCCTGTTCCTGCTATATGCTTAAATTGAATTGAAAAACGTACAGGGTGATCCATCTTTCGTGTCGGTATGTAAACGCTGAATAACTTTCACTTTTACCAACCGATTTAGTGCAATTTTTGCCAAGGATCGCACACCGAAACAACGCGCTGAAATAGTGGCACTTTACATCGAAAACAGTCGTTCCGTTGTATTAACTCAACGTGCATATCGGAAAAAATATCGAGGAAGAAAGGAACCATCTGACGATATGCGTCGAATTCTTGGCGATTTGGTCGCGAAGAACGAGTGCAGAAATTGAGCGTTTTCGGTACCAAACGAGATTTGACTTTTCGTAGGCCCAAATGGTCTTTCAAAATGGTTTTCACAGATCCTTCTGATATTCCGATCATATCAGTAAGGTCTCTAACAGTCAACCGACGATTTTTGAGCACTAATTCCTTCACTTCATTGACGTGTTGGACATTGAAAACTACTATTGAAGCCTTTTATCACAAATGTAGTGAGCTCTATAAAAAACAGTCTATTTACCGGGTTCCGAAGGATTTCCAGGCTGCGTGCTTAAATACTGTGCTGAAACTCTGTGTAGACCTCTCCAAAAATTGCTTACCTTGTCTTTGAAAACTTTTCATTTCCCACTTATTTGGAAGGAGTCATTTGTAAATCGAATACAAGCGATCTACGACGACAAACCTCTTGGAGCTAACGTCTTTTGTAATAAATGGCTTTTGATTCAGTAAATCACTCGCTTCTTGTATTGAAGCTTGTATTAGAGTTTCCATGTGATCTTCTAACATGGATCTTAAGTTATCTCAGTGGTAGGACTCTACGAGTCCTCTTTAAAAACTCTATTTCTAATTTGATCCGAGTTACTTCAGGCGTCCCACAAGAAAGCCACCTTGGCCCACTTCTTTTTAGTTTATTTATAAACGATCTCCCTATAGTATTAACATAGTCGCGTGTCCTCATGTACGCAAATAACGTTAAGTTACTTCTGCAACATAAAAAAATTTCTAGCAGTTCAGACTTACAATCGGACCTAAATGCTTTTCAAACATGGTGCTGTGAATATCTTTGGAATATAGCGCTAAGTGTAAAGTAATGAAATTTTTATACCCTTGCAGAGGGTATTATAATTTCAGTCAAAAGTTTGCAACGCAGTGAAGGAGACATTTCCGACCCTATAAAGTATATATATTCTTGATCAGCATCACCAGGAGAGTCGATCTGACCGTCTGTCCGTCCGTCTGTCCGTCCGTCCGTTTCTACGCAAACTAGTCCCTCAGTTTTAAAGCTATCTGCTTGAAACATTCCCAAAAGTTGTCTTTCTATTGCAGGTAGTATATAAGTCGGAACGAGCCGGATCGGGCCACTATATCATATAGCTGCCATATAACTGAACGATCGGAAATGCCATAACTTTGGTGTTTTTAAAGTTAGGAAGTTGGGATTTTTTATGAGTATTAAGAATGCATCATATGAATAACCGATCCGATTTTGGAGAATATAATTTAAAGAATATTCTGCAAGGGTATATCAACTTCGGCTCCGGCCGAAGTTAGCTTTCCTTTCTTGTTTAGAGTGAACCCACGTATACTTAAGTTTTGTGATCATATTACTTCCATGCTGAATAAAGCCAGGGGAGTACTTGGATTTATTAAAAGGTGGTCAAATTAATTCGATGATCCCTATGTTACAAAGACTCTACTCTCCATTTCACTAGTCCGTCGAATCCTGGAGTACTGTTCAGCAGTTTGGAGTCCTCAGTATGGTGTACATATAGACCGGATAGAGGCTGTGCAAAAGAACTTTTTATTATTTGTTCTACGGGGCCTAAACTGGAATGCAAGCCTCATTTGACCATCCTACTCTAGTAGACTTCTCCTAATTAATCTACCATCCTTATTAAACCGTAGAACGATGCTTGGCACAACTTTTATTTATAAACTTATTAACGGGGATGTGGAGACTCCCGAGTTATTGGGTCGCACAAACTTCTCTGTGCCTAATAGAATTACCAGGAACTATGTTCCTTTTACTTTAAATATTTGTAGATCTAACTATGATATGCAGGAACCGTTTAGAGTACTGTGTAACGACTATAATAGACTATACCATGTTATTTCTAATACCGACTCTTTGCCAAGCCTAAACAAAATTAGTATTGGTATTAGTCTGTCAGCTTCTAATTTGTCTTTTTTCACTTCTTGCGATCTCGTACGCTCATTGGGGAATAGGTCTCCGCGCGTAACGAATATGTTTTCTTCTGTAAATACTAGGTAAGTAACCTCCTTGACCTGCAAAGAAGGTTATGGTTCCGTACGGTGCGTTCATATTTAGGCAAACATACCAAATTTCAGTGCGATACTGCCCTTAGTTTTGTTTTGACAGCTGATTGTTGTTGTTTGGCATCATGTTGAATATGGACAAAAACGATTTTCGTTCTCTCATAAAACATTATTTTTTGAGAGGCAAAAGGCGAAGGAAACAAAAGAAAAATTGGACAAATACTATGGGGCAAATGCTCCGTCAGATTACACCGTGAAATATTGAGCAGTTCGAAAGAGTGTTTGGACTTACTGACGCGGAATACGGCGGACTTTTGGCGTCGATTGGTAACTGTTAATGAAACCTGGATCCACTATTACACAGAGGGAACAGAATGAGTGCCCGGCAATGGACCAAAGCCGGAACGAGGGCTGCGAAGCGGCCGAGGGAGGCTCGATGGGTCGGAAAGGTTATGGCGTCAGTTTTTTGGGATTGTCATGGCATACTCTTCGTGGACTACCTCGAAAAAGGAAAAACCATCAACAGCGAGTATTACTGTGCATTGTTGGAGCGATTGAAGATCGAAATCGCTGCAAAACGACTTCACATGATTTGAAAAAACTTTTGTTTTTGGCAAGACAATGCACCGGAGCACAAGAGCGTTGCAACCACGGCTAAAATAAGTGACTTAGGGCTCCAATTGCTTCGGCATCCACCTTATTCACCCGATTTGGCTTCGTTTCTGCTTCTATTGAATCCAATGCTTCATCTAATGTGCTGTTTTCCATGCACGTCCAGATTACACACAGTTGGTGTTGCGATTGTAAACAAAGTTCGAAGGTTGCTAGGGCATGTTCTTATGCCTCCTCGTGAAACTACGAAACCTAAATACTCTACGCTTTCTTTAAAGAAATTAGATTTTTCACGGGAAACCCTCTTGTTGGCCTCATATAATTTGTCCAAGGCCCATGCTATGTGTTTCACATGATCGTGCATATTTTCTGAAAAAATAATTACGTCATCCACATAGACATAGCATGATTTCCCTATTTGTTCTCTGAGCACATCATCGATGGCTCTCTGAAAAATGCTGGGCGCATTCTTCAATCCAAAGGGCAGTCTGCAAAATTCATATTTCCCATTTCCTACTGAGAAGGCTGTTTTCTCTCTGTCGTTTTCGGCGATAAGTATCTGGTGGAAACCAGAAACCTCCCTAAATTTGCCAGGATAAAAACAACATTCGGGATAGGGTATTTGTCGTCTATTGTCTTTAAGTTAAGTTTTCGGAAGTCTATTACTAGGCGTTTTTTTGTGTTTCCCTGCTCATGGGTCCCTTTTTTATCTACAACCCAAACAGGGTTGTTATACGGAGACCGAGATGGTCGGATTATGCCGTCTCGTAACATGGCTTTTGTTTCTTTATTTACAAAGTCGGACACACCCATCGGGTATGGGTACAATTTTGAATATATTGGGTCTTCGTTCTCTGTCCGGATAGTACCAATGATATTAGTATTGTAAGGCAGCGCCTCGTTCGGCTCTGCGAATACGCCTGTGCGATATCCCAACATGTCCTGGAATTTTTCTGAAATTTCCTGGGGTACCTCAATATCCTCAACCTTTGTAAAATTAACATTTGCACATTTTAAAAATTTAATTTCTTCCGCACTGCTATTAGTTATTAATTTCTTGTCTTTTAGGTCGAGTACGACATCAGTGTTTTTTTTAGTAAGTCTAGTCCGATTATTCCATCAAAGGTCGTTAAGTTCGGTAGTAAGAAAAATGTTGTAGTTGTGTTAAAAAGGTGCATCATGCATTTTTTATTTATGGTGTTGTGACCGTGGATTGATTTTACAGAAAATGGTTTATTTACGTAAATAATGTTTTTTAATTCTTTCATAGGCTTGATATAATTTTTGGAAGCCCCTGTGTCTATCAAAAGTTTGATTTTCCTCCCTGCGATATCCCTTTCTATGAATGGGAGCAGGGAGTTATGCCTAAAAAATTTATTTCGTCATATTCTACAAGGTCATCGTCTACATCTTCTACTTCTTCCTCTGCTACTGTAGGGTATTCGTCATTGTTTTCGTTCGATAAATCGTTGTCTAACGCTAAATGGTTTATTCTTTGGTGTTTCGGTCCTGTGTACCTAGCGCTACTATTATTAGGTCTTTTACTTGCCAGTCCCTGGTTATTGTAAGCGTTCGCTGGAAAATTTTGTGGACTTGTCTGCCATTGACTGTTTTGGGGCTGTCTTTGAAACGGACCACTTTGTTGATTTTGAGTTGGCTGTCTAAAGCGAGATGAGCTATCGACGTCCATTGGCTGGACCGGATCTTGTCTAAGTGGCTGTCTTGGCCTTTTATTAAAATGGGGGTTTTTACCCTCCTGGTGGAATCTAGATTCTGTTACTGGATTTCTTTCTCTGTCCAGTTGTCTTTGTTCGAACCTTTGGAGTTTTTCCTCCGTGCTACGGGCAAAATTACTTGCGAACATATATCGCTCATGGTTAGCCTCTACTTCCAGTGCTAGCGCTAGAGCGGAAGGAAGATCAGATGGTCTTGCTGAAAAAAGAACATCGCTTAGCGATTTTCTTGTTCCAGAAATAAAAACGCGTAGCGCATCCGCTCTGTATTTTTCGTTCAGTGGAGCAGCTACGGTGTTGTCGTAGGTCATAATTGTCTTATTTATTAGCAGAGTCAGTTTTTTCTCTACTTCGTCATAGTACTGTAAGAGTGTCATGTTTCCTTGGCGGAGCGTTGACATCTCCTGCTCTATTAAATATACCGGTCGCTTGTCCGCGTATGTAAAGTCTAGTCGGTTTATTATGGCCCTAAAGTTCAGAGGTGTGTCGAACGACGAAAGAACCATATCAGCTGAACTTTTTATTTTATTTCTTAGAATCCCTAAAGCTTGGTAATGTTTGGAACTACCATCGTATTTTTCGTACACTTTATATGCGGTGTGCGCCGCTTTTCTCCATGAGACGTACGTCTCATTTTTACCCTCGAAGTCCGGCAGGGACTTCATAATATCTAAGGTCTCATTACATGTAATACCTATTCTGATCTCTGCATCTCTGTATGTTTCTACTTCTGGTGTACCGATATTAACACCACCTAGGCGCTTCTGAACATCCTGTAATTTTTGTTCGAAATTTCTTTCTTGTGCGGCGAGTGCGCTCGCAACTGCGCCCTCTATAATGGCCTTTAATTGGTCGATGGTCATTGCCATATTTAAGTTGTTTTGGTTTCCTTGAAAATTTTCCGCGCTTTTTAGCTTTCGGAATTCTTTTAACAATTCTTCTATCTCACTATCACTCATATGTTTTAACACAAAGAACAAAGAATTTTGTCCCCACTGTATTTAATTTCTTTGTCGGAAAATAAAAATTTTGAAAAATTATTTCCTGAGCTTGTGCCTTTTTTATTTTTGAGACTCTTGAAATACTTTTATAATCTGTCCGTCCGTCTGTCCGTTTCTACGCAAACTAGTCCCTCAGTTTTAAAGCTATCTGCTTGAAACATTCCCAAAAGTTGTCTTTCTATTGCAGGTAGTATATAAGTCGGAACGAGCCGGATCGGGCCACTATATCATATAGCTGCCATATAACTGAACGATCGGAAATGCCATAACTTTGGTGTTTTTAAAGTTAGGAAGTTGGGATTTTTTATGAGTATTAAGAATGCATCATATGAATAACCGATCCGATTTTGGAGAATATAATTTACAGAATATTCTGCAAGGGTATATCAACTTCGGCTCCGCCCGAAGTTAGCTTTCCTTTCTTGTTTAGGGTGAACCCACGTATACTTAAGTTTTGTGATCATATTACTTCCATGCTGAATAAAGCCAGGGCAGTACTTGGATTTATTAAAAGGTGGTCAAATTAATTCGATGATCCCTATGTTACAAAGACTCTGTCCATTTCACTAGTCCGTCGAATCCTGGAGTACTGTTCAGCAGTTTGGAGTCCTCAGTATGGTGTACATATAGACCGGATAGAGGCTGTGCAAAAGAACTTTTTATTATTTGTTCTACGGGGCCTAAACTGGAATGCAAGCCTCATTTGACCATCCTACTCTAGTAGACTTCTCCTAATTAATCTACCATCCTTATTAAACCGTAGAACGATGCTTGGCACAACTTTTATTTATAAACTTATTAACGGGGATGTGGAGACTCCCGAGTTATTGGGTCGCACAAACTTCTCTGTGCCTAATAGAATTACCAGGAACTATGTTCCTTTTACTTTAAATATTTGTAGATCTAACTATGATATGCAGGAACCGTTTAGAGTACTGTGTAACGACTATAATAGACTATACCATGTTATTTCTAATACCGACTCTTTGCCAAGCCTAAACAAAATTAGTATTGGTATTAGTCTGTCAGCTTCTAATTTGTCTTTTTTCACTTCTTGCGATCTCGTACGCTCATTGGGGAATAGGTCTCCGCGCGTAACGAATATGTTTTCTTCTGTAAATACTAGGTAAGTAACCTCCTTGACCTGCAAAGAAGGTTATGGTTCCTTACGGTGCGTTCATATTTAGACAAACATACCAAATTTCAGTGCGATACTGCCCTTAGTTTTGTTTTGACAGCTGATTGTTGTTGTTTGGCATCATGTTGAATATGGACAAAAACGATTTTCGTTCTCTCATAAAACATTATTTTTTGAGAGGCAAAAGGCGAAGGAAACAAAAGAAAAATTGGACAAATACTATGGGGCAAATGCTCCGTCAGATTACACCGTGAAATATTGAGCAGTTCGAAAGAGTGTTTGGACTTACTGACGCGGAATACGGCGGACTTTTGGCGTCGATTGGTAACTGTTGATGAAACCTGGATCCACTATTACACAGAGGGAACAGAATGAGTGCCCGGCAATGGACCAAAGCCGGCACGAGGGCTGCGAAGCGGCCGAGGGAGGCTCGATGGTCGGAAAGGTTATGGCGTCAGTTTTTTGGGATTGTCATGGCATACTCTTCGTGGACTACCTCGAAAAAGGAAAAACCATCAACAGCGAGTATTACTGTGCATTGTTGGAGCGATTGAAGATCGAAATCGCTGCAAAACGACTTCACATGATTCGAAAAAAATTTTGTTTTTGGCAAGACAATGCACCGGAGCACAAGAGCGTTGCAACCACGGCTAAAATAAGTGACTTAGGGCTCCAATTGCTTCGGCATCCACCTTATTCACCCGATTTGGCTTCGTTTCTGCTTCTGTTGAATCCAATGCTTCATCTAATGTGCTGTTTTCCATGCACGTCCAGATTACACACAGTTGGTGTTGCGATTGTAAACAAAGTTCGAAGGTTGCTAGGGCATGTTCTTATGCCTCCTCGTGAAACTACGAAACCTAAATACTCTACGCTTTCTTTAAAGAAATTAGATTTTTCACGCGAAACCCTCATGTTGGCCTCATATAATTTGTCCAAGACCCATGCTATGTGTTTCACATGATCGTGCATATTTTCTGAAAAAATAATTACGTCATCCACATAGACATAGCATGATTTCCCTATTTGTTCTCTGAGCACATCATCGATGGCTCTCTGAAAAATGCTGGGCGCATTCTTCAATCCAAAGGGCAGTCTGCAAAATTCATATTTCCCATTTCCTACTGAGAAGGCTGTTTTCTCTCTGTCGTTTTCGGCGAGAAGTATCTGGTGGAAACCAGAAACCTCCCTAAATTTGCCAGGATAAAAACAACATTCGGGATAGGGTATTTGTCGTCTATTGTCTTTAAGTTAAGTTTTCGGAAGTCTATTACTAGGCGTTTTTTTGTGTTTCCCTGCTCATCGGTCCCAAACAGGGTTGTTATACGGAGACCGAGATGGTCGGATTATGCCGTCTCGTAACATGGCTTTTGTTTCTTTATTTACAAAGTCGGACACACCCATCGGGTATGGGTACAATTTTGAATATATTGGGTCTTCGTTCTCTGTCCGGATAGTACCAATGATATTAGTATTGTAAGGCAGCGCCTCGTTCGGCTCTGCGAATACGCCTGTGCGATATCCCAACATGTCCTGGAATTTTTCTGAAATTTCCTGGGGTACCTCAATATCCTCAACCTTTGTAAAATTAACATTTGCACATTTTAAAAATTTAATTTCTTCCGCACTGCTATTAGTTATTAATTTCTTGTCTTTTAGGTCGAGTACGACATTAGTTTTTTTTTAGTAAGTCTAGTGCGATTATTCCATCGAAGGTCGTTAAGTTCGGTAGTAAGAAAAATGTTGTAGTTGTGTTAAAAAGGTGCATCATGCATTTTTTATTTATGGTGTTGTGACCGTGGATTGATTTTACAGAAAATGGTTTATTTACGTAAATAATGTTTTTTAATTCTTTCATAGGCTTGATATAATTTTTGGAAGCCCCTGTGTCTATCAAAAGTTTGATTTTCCTCCCTGCGATATCCCTTTCTATGAATGGGAGCAGGGAGTTATGCCCTAAAAATTTATTTCGTCATATTCTACAAGGTCATCGTCTACATCTTCTACTTCTTCCTCTGCTACTGTAGGGTATTCGTCATTGTTTTCGTTCGATAAATCGTTGTCTAACGCTAAATGGTTTATTCTTTGGTGTTTCGGTCCTGTGTACCTAGCGCTACTATTATTAGGTCTTTTACTTGCCAGTCCCTGGTTATTGTAAGCGTTCGCTTGAAAATTTTGTGGACTTGTCTGCCATTGACTGTTTTGGGGCTGTCTTTGAAAC
Organism: Drosophila rhopaloa; assembly: GCF_018152115.1. Taxonomy (NCBI): domain Eukaryota; kingdom Metazoa; phylum Arthropoda; class Insecta; order Diptera; family Drosophilidae; genus Drosophila; species Drosophila rhopaloa. Next base: position 39,609 of record NW_025335064.1, read on the forward strand.
GGACCACTTTGTTGATTTTGAGTTGGCTGTCTAAAGCGAGATGAGCTATCGACGTCCATTGGCTGGACCGGATCTTGTCTAAGTGGCTGTCTTGGCCTTTTATTAAAATGGGGGTTTTTACCCTCCTGGTGGAATCTAGATTCTGTTACTGGATTTCTTTCTCTGTCCAGTTGTCTTTGTTCGAACCTTTGGAGTTTTTCCTCCGTGCTACGGGCAAAATTACTTGCGAACATATATCGCTCATGGTTAGCCTCTACTTCCTGTGCTAGCGCTAGAGCGGAAGGAAGATCAGATGGTCTTGCTGAAAAAAGAACATCGCTTAGCGATTTTCTTGTTCCAGAAATAAAAACGCGTAGCGCATCCGCTCAGTATTTTTCGTTCAGTGGAGCAGCTACGGTGTTGTCGTAGGTCATAATTGTCTTATTTATTAGCAGAGTCAGTTTTTTCTCTACTTCGTCATAGTACTGTAAGAGTGTCATGTTTCCTTGGCGGAGCGTTGACATCTCCTGCTCTATTAAATATACCGGTCGCTTGTCCGCGTATGTAAAGTCTAGTCGGTTTATTATGGCCCTAAAGTTCAGAGGTGTGTCGAACGACGAAAGAACCATATCAGCTGAACTTTTTATTTTATTTCTTAGAATCCCTAAAGCTTGGTAATGTTTGGAACTACCATCGTATTTTTCGTACACTTTATATGCGGTGTGCGCCGCTTTTCTCCATGAGACGTACGTCTCATTTTTACCCTGGAAGTCCGGCAGGGACTTCATAATATCTAAGGTCTCATTACATGTAATACCTATTCTGATCTCTGCATCTCTGTATGTTTCTACTTCTGGTGTACCGATATTAACACCACCTAGGCGCTTCTGAACGTCCTGTAATTTTTGTTCGAAATTTCTTTCTTGTGCGGCGAGTGCGCTCGCAACTGCGCCCTCTATAATGGCCTTTAATTGGTCGTTGGTCATTGCCATATTTAGCTTTCGGAATTCTTTTAACAATTCTTCTATCTCACAATCACTCATATGTTTGAACACAAAGAACAAAGAATTTTGTTTCCACTGTATTTAATTTCTTTGTCGGAAAAAATAAAAATTTTGAAAAAATATTTCCCGAGCTTGTGCCTTTTGTATTTTTGAGACTCTTGAAATACTTTTATAATCATGTATTTATTTTTTTATTTTATAATTGTCAAAATTCTTTTTTGAAAAATATTCTGATTTAAAAAAAATTCGGGGAAAAATATCATGGTTTTTATTTAATTGTAAAAAAATTAAATTGCTGCTGATGCTCGTGTTATCTTCCTTCCTTTAATTGCTGCTGCCGGTTCGACGGAGTTGGCGAATTGGTTTTTAAAATGTCTTTATTTTTAACTGTTCGAGGGTCTTACGAACGCGTTTTTTATTTTTTATTTTATTTTAATGGATCGAGGGTCCTACAAACGCGTTGGGTGCCAATTAATTATTTCCTTATTCAGGTTTTTACTTAAGACGCGCGGTACTGCGCAAATGAGAAGAGGTTTCGGGAGGCGATGACCGTCACGATTTATTTCCAAAATTCAACTAAATACTAAGTACATAAATTCTTATAATGAAAGCTAGCCCTATGCCCTGAAAGTGCTGACCCGGCGCCCCGTGTGTGGTGTTGGGTAGCCGTCGGTTGCGTCGCAGTGCATTGCCCGCTGATAGCGCTGACCGAAGCTTGGGTTTCTGCTACCGTCGTTGTGCAATATCCGCAGGTGTCGCTGGCTTTGCATTATTCTCATGCCGGCTACGCGTGATCAGTTTGGCAACTTCTCTGTTGCCGGGTGACCGTGTTAACTCCTCCCCCGCTTAGATGAAGGACGTCCTCGGACTTCTTGAAACCGTCAATAATAACTTGAAGGTCATGCTGGCGACGAACTCGCTGGCGTCTTTGGTAGAGCTTGAAAATGATAAAGCAAGCAGATGGCGAATAAAGCGATCGCGGCCACTCCAGATATTATAGGCCGGTTTTCCAGTCTCTTTTCCATTTCGCCAATGTATCGTAGGTTTTCTATGTTTAATTTCTGTAAGTATGGTAAACTCAGTATTTCCTGATGGTCTGTAATGTTAAGGACCGTTGATGCAGCGGGTGCTGGGAATTTTTTTACGTAGCTCTTCAAGTTTCGGTATAAGGTGTTGTTTACTTTTACCTCCTCGTCGAATGTAACGAGGAACGTTCCAGTTACCAATTGTCCATTGATTGTAGCTGTTCCGCCATTGAGAATAATAACGCCGTCATCGATGATTGTTAGTGGCTCGAGGTGGCTGGTGCGAGTCGAACAGTGTGCGTTGCCTCCTGAGTGGAGTTGTTGTGCGCATGTTGCATAGGGCATTTCTCTGCAGAATGTTGTCGTAAGGGCAGCGCTGCAGTTTCCAATCGGCATGATTTTGTTACCGCAGTCAGCTATACTATCGCCTTCAGCAAAATTAAGAATAGTGCCGTTGTGTTCAACGGGGTGCAAGATTATTTTCTTACAAGCTATGTAGGGCTAAGAATATTTTAATATAAAGAGCAAAAAGTTATTATTTAATAAAACTTTAATTTGAGCTACTTCCATTAGATCGGTTATAGTAACATTTGTGGAATGTTCATTGATTAAATTTTGTAAGCCATTTGAGTCTAAAATCGCGGGATTGATTATTCCAATTTTTGCAAGAGTAACCGACAACTTTAAGGCCTCGAGTTCGGAAATAATATTTCTATTTCTTGATAGCAAGTTCTCATATAAATTTTCTGTATTTATCTGTTTTGCTTTTGCATTTTTTACTAAAATGTTTACCGTGTTCGTTAGGATGTTTATTTGTTCCTGGGTCTTTGTGTTAATGTTTATTTGTCTACTTTCTGATTCTATGAGTTTTTTCTGTCTAAATTTAATGTTCTCAAAGTCATCAAAATCTGGAGTACCGGCTACGATTTTTAATGCGGTGCCTAATAAATTTATGCTTCTAGCGTGTCTATGATGAACATTTACGGTATCTATGAGAGTCTTAATGTGTCGTAAATCTGAGTCTAATATCTGCCTCATATGTGACTAAGGGAAATGGTTTCTCATTTCTTCTGTTTCTTTAACTATTTCCGAGTACATGGTTAAGTTGGTTGAGTGTTTGAGGTATTGGAAGTCTCTCCAAATAGTCACATGCCCGTCTATGATTGCTATGTAATTTGAGGTCGTGTAGTCGGTCATTTTAGCTGCTATTGGTACGGCGAGGAGTAGAATCATCCAAATCCTAGTGTGTCGAAGATTAAAATAAAAAGAAAAACAAGTCTGCTTCGACGGTTTCCTCGGAGTACAAATCTGAAAGTTTGTTTCCCAACCTCTTATTTGATTTTACAAAAACCTTGTCTCCTACCTGGAAATTTCTGTCTTTTCTTGTTTTGTTCAATCTTTGTAGTTGAATGTTCTGGGCATTTAAGACTTTATCCCTAATTTCAGTGTTAAGCTCAATGGTCGATGAGTGTACTATGTCAATGGGTCTTTTATTTGTTACTGAGTGAATAGTTCTATTGTATTCTATAGCCGCGAGAATTATTAGTTCAACAGTGTCTTCAATACTTCTTTCAATTTTTAAGCACCGTGCAATTTCTGTCAGTGTACTGTGGAATCTTTCCACTTGTCCGTTCGATGTACTATGAAGTGGCGGTGCATTAACGATTTGTACGTTAAATCGGTTACTTAAAAGGGACTTAATTGTTTCGGATTTAATAGAAGGCTCATTATCGCAATATATTGTTTTTGGTCGTCGATAGAAATTTATAAGTTGTAAGATCGCGGTTTGTACGTCTGCAATGGTTCTGGAAGCAATTGGTTGGACAATTGAAAGTTTTGAAAATTTATCTACACAAGTCAGAAAGTATTTTTTGTCGGTCGAAAATATGTCAATATGTAATATTTCGCCCGTGTATGAGGGAATAGGAGTTTCCCCGAGAATCTGTTTCTGAGGGTGTCGATCATATTTTGCCTTCTGGCAAATTTTATAATTTGCGACAACCTCATTTGCCATATGAGTCATTTTGGGAAAAAAATAGTCCTGCACGATCTGCTTCACGTTTTCCTGTTCAGCTCTGTGAGCCCTGTTATGTTCTGACACAGTAATTTCTTTTTGTTCGTTTTTGTCTAACATGTCGGTCACCATGCGGTTTGTGTAACGAAAAGTGGTTGTCGGAAATGTTTCTATTAATTTATGCTGGATAAACGCCAGTACTGGCAGTTCGCAAAAAATTGCATTGACTACGTCCTTCTTGACCACATCACATATTTTCTGCATAAGTGTTTCTCTATCCGAGAAATGTAAGAGATGTCGAGTCTTTTCACCAAACATAATGACCGTTCTAACTGAAGCAATTCCGCTTTCTTCTATTTTAATTTGGTTCCGAAAGCAGTTGACCGGCTTGTCCGTTTTTTCGATGGTGTAGGTTAGTGATAAATCGCTATATATTGTGGCAATATCTGACTGCGCATCTTCTTCTAGCGAGTGAATGTGCTGTCGGGACAGCGCGTCAGCAACGTTGTTCTCTTTTCCTGGCTTGTAAAAAATTTGTGCATTGTGCTCGTCAATGAAAGCTTTCCAGCGCTTAATTTTTGCGTTTAGGTAATATAAGTTTCCCCGAGAATCTGTTTCTGAGGGTGTCGATCATATTTTGCCTTCTGGCAAATTTTACAATTTGCGACAACCTCATTTGCCATATGAGTCATTTTGGGAAAAAAATAGTCCTGCATGATCTGCTTCACGTTTTCCTGTCCAGCTCTATAAGCCCTGTTATGTTCTGACAGAGTAATTTCTTTTTGTTCGTTTTTGTCTAAGATGTCGGTCACCATGCGGTTTGTGTAACGAAAAGTGATTGTCGGAAATGTTTCTATTAATTTATGCTGGATAAACGCCAGTACTGGCAGTTCGCAAAAAATTGCATTGACTACGTCCTTCTTGACCACATCACATATTTTCTGCATAAGTGTTTCTCTATCCGAGAAATGTAAGAGATGTCGAGTCTTTTCACCAAACATAATGACCGTTCTAACTGAAGCAATTCCGCTTTCTTCTATTATAATTTGGTTCCGAAAGCAGTTGACCGGCTTGTCCGTTTTTTCGATGGTGTAGGTTAGTGATAATTCGCTATATATTGTGGCAATATCTGACTGCGCATCTTCTTCTAGCGAGTGAATGTGCTGTCGGGACAGCGCGTCAGCAACGTTGTTCTCTTTTCCTGGCTTGTAAAAAATTTGTGCATTGTGCTCGTCAATGAAAGCTTTCCAGCGCTTAATTTTTGCGTTTGGATTGCGATCTGAGACGGCGAAAGTTAGTGGTTGGTGGTCAGTAAAAATGTTTTAATTTTTTACGCCGTATAGGTAATTTCTAAGGCTCTTTAAGGCCCACACAATGGCCAACAACTCTCTTTCGTTTGTTGCAAAATTTAGTTCCCTGTCTTTTAAAGTTCGTGATATCATGGTTATGGGGTTTCCGTCCTGTGATAAGACTGCCCCCAAACCGAAAGACGAAGCGTCTGTCGTTAAGTCAAAGGTTTTTTTATAATTTGGATATAATAACATTACGTTTTCTGACGCGAGAACACTCTTAAGCTTCTCAAATGCCTGGCGCTGATGTTCATCAAAGTTAACGGGTATTTTTTTAGATTGACCTGCGCTTACTTTGCCATTCTCGCCTTTTAGGATGTCACTTATAGGTTCTGCAATAGATGCAAAGTCCTTAATAAAACACCTATAGTAACTTGCTAATCCAAGGAATGATCTGACATTAAATAGTGTTGTTGGTTGCTCGTAGTTACGAATTGCATCTACTTTGCTAGGGCATGTTCTTATGCCTCCTCGTGAAACTACGAAACCTAAATACTCTACGCTTTCTTTAAAGAAATTAGATTTTTCACGCGAAACCCTCATGTTGGCCTCATATAATTTGTACAAGACCCATGCTATGTGTTTCACATGATCGTGCATATTTTCTGAAAAAATAATTACGTCATCCACATAGACATAGCATGATTTACTTATTTGTTCTCTGAGCACATCATCGATGGCTCTCTGAAAAATGCTGGGCGCATTCTTCAATTCAAAGGGCAGTCTGCAAAATTCATATTTCCCATTTCCTACTGAGAAGGCTGTTTTCTCTCTGTCGTTTTCGGCGAGAAGTATCTGGTGGAAACCAGACTTCAAATCCAATGTGGTAGTGTTTCGCCCTCCCTAAATTTGCCAGGATAAAAACAACATTCGGGATAGGGTATTTGTCGTCTATTGTCTTTAAGTTAAGTTTTCGGAAGTCTATTACTAGGCGTTTTTTTGTGTTTCCCTGCTCATCGGTCCCTTTTTTATCTACAACCCAAACAGGGTTGTTATACGGAGACCGAGATGGTCGGATTATGCCGTCTCGTAACATGGCCTGGAATTTTTCTGCAATTTCCTGGGGTACCTCAATATCCTCAACCTTTGTAAAATTAACATTTGCACATTTTAAAAATTTAATTTCTTCCGCACTGCTATTAGTTATTAATTTCTTGTCTTTTAGGTCGAGTACGACATTAGTTTTTTTTTAGTAAGTCTAGTGCGATTATTCCATCGAAGGTCGTTAAGTTCGGTAGTAAGAAAAATGTTGTAGTTGTGTTAAAAAGGTGCATCATGCATTTTTTATTTATGGTGTTGTGACCGTGGATTGATTTTACAGAAAATGGTTTATTTACGTAAATAATGTTTTTTAATTCTTTCATAGGCTTGATATAATTTTTGGAAGCCCCTGTGTCTATCAAAAGTTTGATTTTCCTCCCTGCGATATCCCTTTCTATGAATGGGAGCAGGGAGTTATGCCTAAAAAATTTATTTCGTCATATTCTACAAGGTCATCGTCTACATCTTCTACTTCTTCCTCTGCTACTGTAGGGTATTCGTCATTGTTTTCGTTCGATAAATCGTTGTCTAACGCTAAATGGTGTATTCTTTGGTGTTTCGGTCCTGTGTACCTAGCGTTACTATTATTAGGTCTTTTACTTGCCAGTCCCTGGTTATTGTAAGCGTTCGCTTGGAAATTTTGTGGACTTGTCTGCCATTGACTGTTTTGGGGCTGTCTTTGAAACGGACCACTTTGTTGATTTTGAGTTGGCTGTCTAAAGCGGGATGAGCTATCGACGTCCATTGGCTGGACCGGATCTTGTCTAAGTGGCTGTCTTGGCCTTTTATTAAAATGGGGGTTTTACCCTCCTGGTGGAATCTAGATTCTGTTACTGGATTTCTTTCTCTGTCCAGTTGTCTTTGTTTGAACCTTTGGAGTTTTTCCTCCGTGCTATGGGCAAAATTACTTGCGAACATATATCGCTCATGGTTAGCCTCTACTTCCTGTGCTAGCGCTAGAGCGGAAGGAAGATCAGATGGTCTTGCTGAAAAAAGAACATCGCTTAGCGATTTTCTTGTTCCAGAAATAAAAACGCGTAGCGCATCCGCTCTGTATTTTTCGTTCAGTGGAGCAGCTACGGTGTTGTCGTAGGTCATAATTGTCTTATTTATTAGCAGAGTCAGTTTTTTCTCTACTTCGTCATAGTACTGTAAGAGTGTCATGTTTCCTTGGCGGAGCGTTGACATCTCCTGCTCTATTAAATATACCGGTCGCTTGTCCGCGTATGTAAAGTCTAGTCGGTTTATTATGGCCCTAAAGTTCAGAGGTGTGTCGAACGACGAAAGAACCATATCAGCTGAACTTTTTATTTTATTTCTTAGAATCCCTAAAGCTTGGTAATGTTTGGAACTACCATCGTATTTTTCGTACACTTTATATGCGGTGTGCGCCGCTTTTCTCCATGAGACGTACGTCTCATTTTTACCCTCGAAGTCCGGCAGGGACTTCATAATATCTAAGGTCTCATTACATGTAATACCTATTCTGATCTCTGCATCTCTGTATGTTTCTACTTCTGGTGTACCGATATTAACACCACCTAGGCGCTTCTGAACGTCCTGTAATTTTTGTTCGAAATTTCTTTCTTGTGCGGCGAGTGCGCTCGCAACTGCGCCCTCTATAATGGCCTTTAATTGGTCGTTGGTCATTGCCATATTTAAGTTGTTTTGGTCTACTTGAAAATTTTCCGCGCTTTTTAGCTTTCGGAATTCTTTTAACAATTCTTCTATCTCACTATCACTCATATGTTTTAACGCAAAGAACAAAGAATTTTGTTCCCACTGTATTTAATTTCTTTGTCGGAAAATAAAAATTTTGAAAAAGTATTTCCCGAGCTTGTGCCTTTTTTATTTTTGAGACTCTTGAAATACTTTTATAATCATGTATTTATTTTTTTATTTTATAATTGTCAAAATTCTTTTTTGAAAAATATTCTGATTTAAAAAAAAATTCGGGGAAAAATATCAATGAACACTCCACTTACATGGTTTTTATGGTTTTTATTTAATTGTAAAAAAATTAAATTGCTGCTGATGCTCGTGTTATCTTCCTTCCTTTAATTGCTGCTGCCGGTTCGACGGAGTTGGCGAATTGGTTTTTAAAATGTCTTTATTTTTAACTGTTCGAGGGTCTTACGAACGCGTTTTTTATTTTTTATTTTATTTTAACGGATCGAGGGTCCTACGAACGCGTTGGGTGCCAATTAATTATTTCCTTATTCAGGTTTTTACTTAAGACGCGCGGTACTGCGCAAATGAGAAGAGGTTTCGGGAGGCGATGACCGTCACGATTTATTTCCAAAATTCAACTAAATACTAAGTACATAAATTCTTATAATGAAAGCTAGCCCTATGCCCTGAAAGTGCTGACCCGGCGCCCCGTGTGTGGTGTTGGGTAGCCGTCGGTTGCGTCGCAGTGCATTGCCCGCTGATAGCGCTGACCGAAGCTTGGGTTTCTGCTACCGTCGTTGTGCAATATCCGCAGGTGTCGCTGGCTTTGCATTATTCTCATGCCGGCTACGCGTGATCAGTTTGGCAACTTCTCTGTTGCCGGGTGACCGTGTTAACTCCTCCCCCGCTTAGATGAAGGACGTCCTCGGACTTCTTGAAACCGTCAATAATAACTTGAAGGTCATGCTGGCGACGAACTCGCTGGCGTCTTTGGTAGAGCTTGAAAATGATAAAGCAAGCAGATGGCGAATAAAGCGATCGCGGCCACTCCAGATATTATAGGCCGGTTTTCCAGTCTCTTTTCCATTTCGCCAATGTATCGTAGGTTTTCTATGTTTAATTTCTGTAAGTATGGTAAACTCAGTATTTCCTGATGGTCTGTAATGTTAAGGACCGTTGATGCAGCGGGTGCTGGGAATTTTTTTACGTAGCTCTTCAAGTTTCGGTATAAGGTGTTGTTTACTTTTACCTCCTCGTCGAATGTAACGAGGAACGTTCCAGTTACCAATTGTCCATTGATTGTAGCTGTTCCGCCATTGAGAATAATAACGCCGTCATCGATGATTGTTAGTGGCTCGAGGTGGCTGGTGCGAGTCGAACAGTGTGCGTTGCCTCCTGAGTGGAGTTGTTGTGCGCATGTTGCATAGGGCATTTCTCTGCAGAATGTTGTCGTAAGGGCAGCGCTGCAGTTTCCAATCGGCATGATTTTGTTACCGCAGTCAGCTATACTATCGCCTTCAGCAAAATTAAGAATAGTGCCGTTGTGTTCAACGGGGTGCAAGATTATTTTCTTACAAGCTATGTAGGGCTTAGAATATTTTAATATAAAGAGCAAAAAGTTATTATTTAATAAAACTTTAATTTGAGCTACTTCCATTAGATCGGTTATAGTAACATTTGTGGAATGTTCATTGATTAAATTTTGTAAGCCATTTGAGTCTAAAATCGCGGGATTGATTATTCCAATTTTTGCAAGAGTAACCGACAACATTAAGGCCTCGAGTTCGGAAATAATAATTCTATTTCTTGATAGCAAGTTCTCATATAAATTTTCTGTATTTATCTGTTTTGCTTTTGCATTTTTTACTAAAATGTTTACCGTGTTCGTTAGGATGTTTATTTGTTCCTGGGTCTTTGTGTTAATGTTTATTTGTCTACTTTCTGATTCTATGAGTTCTTTCTGTCTAAATTTAATGTTCTCAAAGTCATCAAAATCTGGAGTACCGGCTACGATTTTTAATGCGGTGCCTAATAAATTTATGCTTCTAGCGTGTCTATGATGAACATTTACGGTATCTATGAGAGTCTTAATGTGTCGTAAATCTGAGTCTAATATCTGCCTCATATGTGACTAAGGGAAATGGTTTCTCATTTCTTCTGTTTCTTTAACTATTTCCGAGTACATGGTTAAGTTGGTTGAGTGTTTGAGGTATTGGAAGTCTCTCAAATAGTCACATGCCGTTCTATGATTGGTATGTAATTTGAGGTCGTTTAGTCGGTCATTTTAGCTGCTATTGGTACGGCGAGGAGTAGAATCATCCAAATCCTAGTGTGTCGAAGATTAAAATAAAAAGAAAAATAAGATTTATTGTAATTACCTCAAATTGTCCTTATGGACCACCCTCCCTTTTATTAAGACTGTGGTCCCCAAGTCTGCTTCGACGGTTTCCTCGGAGTACAAATCTGAAAGTTTGTTTCCCAACCTCTTATTTGATTTTACAAGAACCTTGTCTCCTACCTGAAAATTTCTGTCTTGTCTTGTTTTGTTCAATCTTTGTAGTTGAATGTTCTGGGCATTTAAGACTTTATCCCTAATTTCTGTGTTAAGCTCAATGGTCGATGAGTGTACTATGTCAATGGGTCTTTTATTTGTTACTGAGTGAATAGTTCTATTGTATTCTATAGCCGCGTAAAGTATTAGTTCAACAGTGTCTTCAATACTTCTTTCAATTTTTAAGCACCGTGCAATTTCTGTCAGTGTACTGTGGAATCTTTCCACTTGTCCGTTCGATGTACTATGAAGTGGCGGTGCATTAACGATTTGTACGTTAAATCGGTTACTTAAAAGGGACTTAATTGTTTCGGATTTAATAGAAGGCTCATTATCGCAATATATTGTTTTTGGTCGTCGATAGAAATTTATAAGTTGTAAGATCGCGGTTTGTACGTCTGCAATGGTTCTGGAAGCAATTGGTTGGACAATTGAAAGTTTTGAAAATTTATCTACACAAGTCAGAAAGTATTTTTTGTCGGTCGAAAATATGTCAATATGTAATATTTCGCCCGTGTATGAGGGAATAGGAGTTTCCCCGAGAATCTGTTTCTGAGGGTGTCGATCATATTTTGCCTTCTGGCAAATTTTACAATTTGCGACAACCTCATTTGCCATATGAGTCATTTTGGGAAAAAAATAGTCCTGCATGATCTGCTTCACGTTTTCCTGTCCAGCTCTATCAGCCCTGTTATGTTCTGACACAGTAATTTCTTTTTTCTATTAATTTATGCTGGATAAACGCCAGTACTGGCAGTTCGCAAAAAATTGCATTGACTACGTCCTTCTTGACCACATCACATATTTTCTGCATAAGTGTTTCTCTATCCGAGAAATGTAAGAGATGTCGAGTCTTTTCACCAAACATAATGACCGTTCTAACTGAAGCAATTCCGCTTTCTTCTATTATTATTTGGTTCCGAAAGCAGTTGACCGGCTTGTCCGTTTTTTCGATGGTGTAGGTTAGTGATAATTCGCTATGTATTGTGGCAATATCTGACTGCGCATCTTCTTCTAGCGAGTGAATGTGCTGTCGGGACAGCGCGTCAGCAACGTAGTTCTCTTTTCCTGGCTTGTAAAAAATTTGTGCATTGTGCTCGTCAATGAAAGCTTTCCAGCGCTTAATTTTTGCGTTTGGATTGCGATCTGAGACGGCGAAAGTTAGTGGTTGGTGGTCAGTAAAAATGTTTAAATTTTTTACGCCGTATAGGTAATTTCTAAGGCTCTTTAAGGCCCACACAATGGCCAACAACTCTCTTTCGTTTGTTGCAAAATTTAGTTCCCTGTCTTTTAAAGTTCGTGATATCATGGTTATGGGGTTTCCGTCCTGTGATAAGACTGCTCCCAAACCGAAAGTCGAAGCGTCTGTCGTTAAGTCAAAGGTTTTTTTATAATTTGGATATAATAACATTACGTTTTCTGACGCGAGAACACTCTTAAGCTTCTCAAATGCCTGGCGCTGATGTTCATCAAAGTTAACGGGTATTTTTTTTAGATTGACCTGCGCTTACTTTGCCATTCTCGCCTTTTAGGATGTCACTTATAGGTTCTGCAATAGATGCAAAGTCCTTAATAAAACACCTATAGTAACTTGCTAATCCAAGGAATGATCTGACATTAAATAGTGTGGTTGGTTGCTCGTAGTTACGAATTGCATCTACTTTGCTAGGGCATGTTCTTATGCCTCCTCGTGAAACTACGAAACCAAAATACTCTACGCTTTCTTTAAAGAAATTAGATTTTTCACGCGAAACCCTCATGTTGGCCTCATATAATTTGTACAAGACCCATGCTATGTGTTTCACATGATCGTGCATATTTTCTGAAAAAATAATTACGTCATCCACATAGACATAGCATGATTTCCCTATTTGTTCTCTGAGCACATCATCGATGGCTCTCTGAAAAATGCTGGGCGCATTCTTCAATCCAAAGGGCAGTCTGCAAAATTCATATTTCCCATTTCCTACTGAGAAGGCTGTTTTCTCTCTGTCGTTTTCGGCGAGAAGTATCTGGTGGAAACCAGACTTCAAATCCAATGTGGTAAAGTGTTTCGCCCTCCCTAAATTTGCCAGGATAAAAACAACATTCGGGATAGGGTATTTGTCGTCTATTGTCTTTAAGTTAAGTTTTCGGAAGTCTATTACTAGGCGTTTTTTTGTGTTTCCCTGCTCATCGGTCCCTTTTTTATCTACAACCCAAACAGGGTTGTTATACGGAGACCGAGATGGTCGGATTATGCCGTCTCGTAACATGGCTTTTGTTTCTTTATTTACAAAGTCGGACACACCCATCGGGTATGGGTACAATTTTGAATATATTGGGTCTTCGTTCTCTGTCCGGATAGTACCAATGATATTAGTATTGTAAGGCAGCGCCTCGTTCGGCTCTGCGAATACGCCTGTGCGATATCCCAACATGTCCTGGAATTTTTCTGAAATTTCCTGGGGTACCTCAATATCCTCAACCTTTGTAAAATTAACATTTGCACATTTTAAAAATTTAATTTCTTCCGCACTGCTATTAGTTATTAATTTCTTGTCTTTTAGGTCGAGTACGACATCAGTTTTTTTTAGTAAGTCTAGTCCGATTATTCCATCAAAGGTCGTTAAGTTCGGTAGTAAGAAAAATGTTGTAGTTGTGTTAAAAAGGTGCATCATGCATTTTTTATTTATGGTGTTGTGACCGTCGATTGATTTTACAGAAAATGGTTTATTTACGTAAATAATGTTTTTTAATTCTTTCATAGGCTTGATATAATTTTTGGAAGCCCCTGTGTCTATCAAAAGTTTGATTTTCCTCCCTGCGATATCCCTTTCTATGAATGGGAGCAGGGAGTTATGCCTAAAAAATTTATTTCGTCATATTCTACAAGGTCATCGTCTACATCTTCTACTTCTTCCTCTGCTACTGTAGGGTATTCGTCATTGTTTTCGTTCGATAAATCGTTGTCTAACGCTAAATGGTTTATTCTTTGGTGTTTCGGTCCTGTGTACCTAGCGTTACTATTATTAGGTCTTTTACTTGCCAGTCCCTGGTTATTGTAAGCGTTCGCTTGGAAATTTTGTGGACTTGTCTGCCATTGACTGTTTTGGGGCTGTCTTTGAAACGGACCACTTTGTTGATTTTGAGTTGGCTGTCTAAAGCGAGATGAGCTATCGACGTCCATTGGCTGGACCGGATCTTGTCTAAGTGGCTGTCTTGGCCTTTTATTAAAATGGGGGTTTTTACCCTCCTGGTGGAATCTAGATTCTGTTACTGGATTTCTTTCTCTGTCCAGTTGTCTTTGTTTGAACCTTTGGAGTTTTTCCTCCGTGCTATGGGCAAAATTACTTGCGAACATATATCGCTCATGGTTAGCCTCTACTTCCTGTGCTAGCGCTAGAGCGGAAGGAAGATCAGATAGTCTTGCTGAAAAAATAACATCGCTTAGCGATTTTCTTGTTCCAGAAATAAAAACGCGTAGCGCATCCGCTCTGTATTTTTCGTTCAGTGGAGCAGCTACGGTGTTGTCGTAGGTCATAATTGTCTTATTTATTAGCAGAGTCAGTTTTTTCTCTACTTCGTCATAGTACTGTAAGAGTGTCATGTTTCCTTGGCGGAGCGTTGACATCTCCTGCTCTATTAAATATACCGGTCGCTTGTCCGCGTATGTAAAGTCTAGTCGGTTTATTATGGCCCTAAAGTTCAGAGGTGTGTCGAACGACGAAAGAACCATATCAGCTGAACTTTTTATTTTATTTCTTAGAATCCCTAAAGCTTGGTAATGTTTGGAACTACCATCGTATTTTTCGTACACTTTATATGCGGTGTGCGCCGCTTTTTCTCCATGAGACGTACGTCTCATTTTTACCCTCGAAGTCCGGCAGGGACTTCATAATATCTAAGGTCTCATTACATGTAATACCTATTCTGATCTCTGCATCTCTGTATGTTTCTACTTCTGGTGTACCGATATTAACACCACCTAGGCGCTTCTGAACGTCCTGTAATTTTTGTTCGAAATTTCTTTCTTGTGCGGCGAGTGCGCTCGCAACTGCGCCCTCTATAATGGCCTTTAATTGGTCGTTGGTCATTGCCATATTTAAGTTGTTTTGGTCTACTTGAAAATTTTCCGCGCTTTTTAGCTTTCGGAATTCTTTTAACAATTCTTCTATCTCACTATCACTCATATGTTTTAACGCAAAGAACAAAGAATTTTGTTCCCACTGTATTTAATTTCTTTGTCGGAAAATAAAAATTTTGAAAAAGTATTTCCCGAGCTTGTGCCTTTTTTATTTTTGAGACTCTTGAAATACTTTTATAATCATGTATTTATTTTTTTATTTTATAATTGTCAAAATTCTTTTTTGAAAAATATTCTGATTTAAAAAAAATTCGGGGAAAAATATCATGGTTTTTATTTAATTGTAAAAAAATTAAATTGCTGCTGATGCTCGTGTTATCTTCCTTCTTCTTTTTTTGCTGCTGCCGGTTCGACGGAGTTGGCGAATTGGTTTTTAAAATGTCTTTATTTTTAACTGGGGTCTTACGAACGCGTTTTTTATTTTGTATTTTATTTTAACGGATCGAGGGTCTTACGAACGCGTTGGGTGCCAATTAATTATTTCCTTATTCAGGTTTTTACTTAAGACGCGCGGTACTGCGCGAATGAGAAGAGGTTTCGGGAGGCGATGACCGTCACGATTTATTTCCAAAATTCAACTAAATACTAAGTACATAAATTCTTATAATGAAAGCTAGCCCTATGCCCTGAAAGTGCTGACCCGGCGCCCCGTGTGTGGTGTTGGGTAGCCGTCGGTTGCGTCGCAGTGCATTGCCCGCTGATAGCGCTGACCGAAGCTTGGGTTTCTGCTACCGTCGTTGTGCAATATCCGCAGGTGTCGCTGGCTTTGCATTATTCTCATGCCGGCTACGCGTGATCAGTTTGGCAACTTCTCTGTTGCCGGGTGACCGTGTTAACTCCTCCCCCGCTTAGATGAAGGACGTCCTCGGACTTCTTGAAACCGTCAATAATAACTTGAAGGTCTTGCCGGCGACGAACTCGCTGGCGTCTTTGGTAGAGCTTAAAAATGATAAAGCAAACAGATGGCGAAGAAAGCGATCGCGGCCATTCCAGATATTATAGGCCGTTTTACCAGTCTCTTTTCCATTTCGCCAATGTATAGTAGGTTTTCCATGTTTAATTTCTGTTAGTATGGTAAACTCAGTATTTCCTGATGGTCTGTAATGTTAAGGAAGATTCAGCGGATGCTGGGAATTTTTTGCGTAGCTCTTCAAGTTTCGGTATAAGGTTTTGCTTACTTTTACCTCCTCGTCGAATGTAACGAGGAACGTTCCAGTTACTAGTTGTCCATTGATTGTAGCTGTTCCGCCATTGAGAATAATAACGCCGTCATCGATGATTGTTAGTGGCTCGAGGTGGCTGGTGCGAGTCGAACAGTGTGCGTTGCCTCCTGAGTGGAGTTGTTGTGCGCATGTTGCATAGGGCATTTCTCTGCAGAATGTTGTCGTAAGGGCAGCGCTGCAGTTTCCAATCGGCATGATTTTGTTACCGCAGTCAGCTATACTATCGCCTTCAGCAAAATTATGAATAGTGCCGTTGTGTTCAACGGGGTGCAAGATTATTTTCTTACAAGCTATGTGGGCTTAGAATATTTTAATATAAAGAGCAAAAAGTTAATTTGCCTTCTGGCAAATTTTACAATTTGCGACAACCTCATTTGCCATATGAGTCATTTTGGGAAAAAAATAGTCCTGCATGATCTGCTTCACGTTTTCCTGTCCAGCTCTATGAGCCCTGTTATGTTCTGACACAGTAATTTCCTTTTTCTATTAATTTATGCTGGATAAACGCCAGTACTGGCAGTTCGCAAAAAATTGCATTGACTACGTCCTTCTTGACCACATCACATATTTTCTGCATAAGTGTTTCTCTATCCGAGAAATGTAAGAGATGTCGAGTCTTTTCACCAAACATAATGACCGTTCTAACTGAAGCAATTCCGCTTTCTTCTATTATTATTTGGTTCCGAAAGCAGTTGACCGGCTTGTCCGTTTTTTCGATGGTGTAGGTTAGTGATAATTCGCTATGTATTGTGGCAATATCTGACTGCGCATCTTCTTCTAGCGAGTGAATGTGCTGTCGGGACAGCGCGTCAGCAACGTAATTCTCTTTTCCTGGCTTGTAAAAAATTTGTGCATTGTGCTCGTCAATGAAAGCTTTTCAGCGCTTAATTTTTGCGTTTGGATTGCGATCTGAGACGGCGAAAGTTAGTGGTTGGTGGTCAGTAAAAATGTTTAAATTTTTTACGCCGTATAGGTAATTTCTAAGGCTCTTTAAGGCCCACACAATGGCCAACAACTCTCTTTCGTTTGTTGCAAAATTTAGTTCCCTGTCTTTTAAAGTTCGTGATATCATGGTTATGGGGTTTCCGTCCTGTGATAAGACTGCTCCCAAACCGAAAGTCGAAGCGTCTGTCGTTAAGTCAAAGGTTTTTTTATAATTTGGATATAATAACATTACGTTTTCTGACGCGAGAACACTCTTAAGCTTCTCAAATGCCTGGCGCTGATGTTCATCAAAGTTAACGGGTATTTTTTTTAGATTGACCTGCGCTTACTTTGCCATTCTCCTTCCTTTTAGGATGTCACTTATAGGTTCTGCAATAGATGCAAAGTCCTTAATAAAACACCTATAGTAACTTGCTAATCCAAGGAATGATCTGACATTAAATAGTGTGGTTGGTTGCTCGTAGTTACGAATTGCATCTACTTTGCTAGGGCATGTTCTTATGCCTCCTCGTGAAACTACGAAACCAAAATACTCTACGCTTTCTTTAAAGAAATTAGATTTTTCACGCGAAACCCTCATGTTGGCCTCATATAATTTGTACAAGACCCATGCTATGTGTTTCACATGATCGTGCATATTTTCTGAAAAAATAATTACGTCATCCACATAGACATAGCATGATTTCCCTATTTGTTCTCTGAGCACATCATCGATGGCTCTCTGAAAAATGCTGGGCGCATTCTTCAATCCAAAGGGCAGTCTGCAAAATTCATATTTCCCATTTCCTACTGAGAAGGCTGTTTTCTCTCTGTCGTTTTCGGCGAGAAGTATCTGGTGGAAACCAGACTTCAAATCCAATGTGGTAAAGTGTTTCGCCCTCCCTAAATTTGCCAGGATAAAAACAACATTCGGGATAGGGTATTTGTCGTCTATTGTCTTTAAGTTAAGTTTTCGGAAGTCTATTACTAGGCGTTTTTTGTGTTTCCCTGCTCATCGGTCCCTTTTTTATCTACAACCCAAACAGGGTTGTTATACGGAGACCGAGATGGTCGGATTATGCCGTCTCGTAACATGGCTTTTGTTTCTTTATTTACAAAGTCGGACACACCCATCGGGTATGGGTACAATTTTGAATATATTGGGTCTTCGTTCTCTGTCCGGATAGTACCAATGATATTAGTATTGTAAGGCAGCGCCTCGTTCGGCTCTGCGAATACGCCTGTGCGATATCCCAACATGTCCTGGAATTTTTCTGAAATTTCCTGGGGTACCTCAATATCCTCAACCTTTGTAAAATTAACATTTGCACATTTTAAAAATTTAATTTCTTCCGCACTGCTATTAGTTATTAATTTCTTGTCTTTTAGGTCGAGTACGACATCAGTTTTTTTTAGTAAGTCTAGTCCGATTATTCCATCAAAGGTCGTTAAGTTCGGTAGTAAGAAAAATGTTGTAGTTGTGTTAAAAAGGTGCATCATGCATTTTTTATTTATGGTGTTGTGACCGTCGATTGATTTTACAGAAAATGGTTTATTTATGTAAATAATGTTTTTTAATTCTTTCATAGGCTTGATATAATTTTTGGAAGCCCCTGTGTCTATCAAAAGTTTGATTTTCCTCCCTGCGATATCCCTTTCTATGAATGGGAGCAGGGAGTTATGCCTAAAAAATTTATTTCGTTATATTCTACAAGGTCATACATCTTCTACTTCTTCCTCTGCTACTGTAGGGTATTCGTCATTGTTTTCGTTCGATAAATCGTTGTCTAACGCTAAATGGTTTATTCTTTGGTGTTTCGGTCCTGTGTACCTAGCGCTACTATTATTAGGTCTTTTACTTGCCAGTCCCTGGTTATTGTAAGCGTTCGCTGGGAAATTTTGTGGACTTGTCTGCCATTGACTGTTTTGGGGCTGTCTTTGAAACGGACCACTTTGTTGATTTTGAGTTGGCTGTCTAAAGCGAGATGAGCTATCGACGTCCATTGGCTGGACCGGATCTTGTCTAAGTGGCTGTCTTGGCCTTTTATTAAAATGGGGGTTTTTACCCTCCTGGTGGAATCTAGATTCTGTTACTGGATTTCTTTCTCTGTCCAGTTGTCTTTGTTCGAACCTTTGTAGTTTTTCCTCCGTGCTACGGGCAAAATTACTTGCGAACATATATCGCTCATGGTTAGCTTCTACTTCCTGTGCTAGCGCTAGAGCGGAAGGAAGATCAGATAGTCTTGCTGAAAAAATAACATCGCTTAGCGATTTTCTTGTTCCAGAAATAAAAACGCGTAGCGCATCCGCTCTGTATTTTTCGTTCAGTGGAGCAGCTACGGTGTTGTCGTAGGTCATAATTGTCTTATTTATTAGCAGAGTCAGTTTTTTCTCTACTTCGTCATAGTACTGTAAGAGTGTCATGTTTCCTTGGCGGAGCGTTGACATCTCCTGCTCTATTAAATATACCGGTCGCTTGTCCGCGTATGTAAAGTCTAGTCGGTTTATTATGGCCCTAAAGTTCAGAGGTGTGTCGAACGACGAAAGAACCATATCAGCTGAACTTTTTATTTTATTTCTTAGAATCCCTAAAGCTTGGTAATGTTTGGAACTACCATCGTATTTTTCGTACACTTTATATGCGGTGTGCGCCGCTTTTCTCCATGAGACGTACGTCTCATTTTTTACCCTCGAAGTCCGGCAGGGACTTCATAATATCTAAGGTCTCATTACATGTAATACCTATTCTGATCTCTGCATCTCTGTATGTTTCTACTTCTGGTGTACCGATATTAACACCACCTAGGCGCTTCTGAACGTCCTGTAATTTTTGTTCGAAATTTCTTTCTTGTGCGGCGAGTGCGCTCGCAACTGCGCCCTCTATAATGGCCTTTAATTGGTTGTTGGTCATTGCCATATTTAAGTTGTTTTGGTCTACTTGAAAATTTTCCGCGCTTTTTAGCTTTCGGAATTCTTTTAACAATTCTTCTATCTCACTATCACTCATATGTTTTAACGCAAAGAACAAAGAATTTTGTTCCCACTGTATTTAATTTCTTTGTCGGAAAATAAAAATTTTGAAAAAGTATATATATTTTTGAGACTCTTGAAATACTTTTATAATCATTTATTTATTTTATTATTTTATAATTGTCAAAATTCTTTTTTGAAAAATATTCTGATTTAAAAAAAAATTCGGGGAAAAATATCAATGAACACTCCACTTACATGGTTTTTATGGTTTTTATTTAATTGTAAAAAAATTAAATTGCTGCTGATGCTCGTGTTATCTTCCTTCCTTTAATTGCTGCTGCCGGTTCGACGGAGTTGGCGAATTGGTTTTTAAAATGTCTTTATTTTTAACTGTTCGAGGGTCTTACGAACGCGTTTTTTATTTTTTATTTTATTTTAACGGATCGAGGGTCCTACGAACGCGTTGGGTGCCAATTAATTATTTCCTTATTCAGGTTTTTACTTAAGACGCGCGGTACTGCGCAAATGAGAAGAGGTTTCGGGAGGCGATGACCGTCACGATTTATTTCCAAAATTCAACTAAATACTAAGTACATAAATTCTTATAATGAAAGCTAGCCCTATGCCCTGAAAGTGCTGACCCGGCGCCCCGTGTGTGGTGTTGGGTAGCCGTCGGTTGCGTCGCAGTGCATTGCCCGCTGATAGCGCTGACCGAAGCTTGGGTTTCTGCTACCGTCGTTGTGCAATATCCGCAGGTGTCGCTGGCTTTGCATTATTCTCATGCCGGCTACGCGTGATCAGTTTGGCAACTTCTCTGTTGCCGGGTGACCGTGTTAACTCCTCCCCCGCTTAGATGAAGGACGTCCTCGGACTTCTTGAAACCGTCAATAATAACTTGAAGGTCATGCTGGCGACGAACTCGCTGGCGTCTTTGGTAGAGCTTGAAAATGATAAAGCAAGCAGATGGCGAATAAAGCGATCGCGGCCACTCCAGATATTATAGGCCGGTTTTCCAGTCTCTTTTCCATTTCGCCAATGTATCGTAGGTTTTCTATGTTTAATTTCTGTAAGTATGGTAAACTCAGTATTTCCTGATGGTCTGTAATGTTAAGGACCGTTGATGCAGCGGATGCTGGGAATTTTTTACGTAGCTCTTCAAGTTTCGGTATAAGGTTTTGCTTACTTTTACCTCCTCGTCGAATGTAACGAGGAACGTTCCAGTTACCAATTGTCCATTGATTGTAGCTGTTCCGCCATTGAGAATAATAACGCCGTCATCGATGATTGTTAGTGGCTCGAGGTGGCTGGTGCGAGTCGAACAGTGTGCGTTGCCTCCTGAGTGGAGTTGTTGTGCGCATGTTGCATAGGGCATTTCTCTGCAGAATGTTGTCGTAAGGGCAGCGCTGCAGTTTCCAATCGGCATGATTTTGTTACCGCAGTCAGCTATACTATCGCCTTCAGCAAAATTATGAATAGTGCCGTTGTGTTCAACGGGGTGCAAGATTATTTTCTTACAAGCTATGTAGGGCTTAGAATATTTTAATATAAAGAGCAAAAAGTTATTATTTAATAAAACTTTAATTTGAGCTACTTCCATTAGATCGGTTATAGTAACATTTGTGGAATGTTCATTGATTAAATTTTGTAAGCCATTTGAGTCTAAAATCGCGGGATTGATTATTCCAATTTTTGCAAGAGTAACCGACAACATTAAGGCCTCAAGTTCGGAAATAATAATTCTATTTCTTGATAGCAAGTTCTCATATAAATTTTCTGTATTTATCTGTTTTGCTTTTGCATTTTTTACTAAAATGTTTACCGTGTTCGTTAGGATGTTTATTTGTTCCTGGGTCTTTGTGTTAATGTTTATTTGTCTACTTTCTGATTCTATGAGTTCTTTCTGTCTAAATTTAATGTTCTCAAAGTCATCAAAATCTGGAGTACCGGCTACGATTTTTAATGCGGTGCCTAATAAATTTATGCTTCTAGCGTGTCTATGATGAACATTTACGGTATCTATGAGAGTCTTAATGTGTCGTAAATCTGAGTCTAATATCTGCCTCATATGTGACTAAGGGAAATGGTTTCTCATTTCTTCTGTTTCTTTAACTATTTCCGAGTACATGGTTAAGTTGGTTGAGTGTTTGAGGTATTGGAAGTCTCTCAAATAGTCACATGCCGTTCTATGATTGGTATGTAATTTGAGGTCGTTTAGTCGGTCATTTTAGCTGCTATTGGTACGGCGAGGAGTAGAATCATCCAAATCCTAGTGTGTCGAAGATTAAAATAAAAAGAAAAATAAGATTTATTGTAATTACCTCAAATTGTCCTTATGGACCACCCTCCCTTTTATTAAGACTGTGGTCCCCAAGTCTGCTTCGACGGTTTCCTCGGAGTACAAATCTGAAAGTTTGTTTCCCAACCTCTTATTTGATTTTACAAGAACCTTGTCTCCTACCTGAAAATTTCTGTCTTGTCTTGTTTTGTTCAATCTTTGTAGTTGAATGTTCTGGGCATTTAAGACTTTATCCCTAATTTCTGTGTTAAGCTCAATGGTCGATGAGTGTACTATGTCAATGGGTCTTTTATTTGTTACTGAGTGAATAGTTCTATTGTATTCTATAGCCGCGTAAAGTATTAGTTCAACAGTGTCTTCAATACTTCTTTCAATTTTTAAGCACCGTGCAATTTCTGTCAGTGTACTGTGGAATCTTTCCACTTGTCCGTTCGATGTACTATGAAGTGGCGGTGCATTAACGATTTGTACGTTAAATCGGTTACTTAAAAGGGACTTAATTGTTTCGGATTTAATAGAAGGCTCATTATCGCAATATATTGTTTTTGGTCGTCGATAGAAATTTATAAGTTGTAAGATCGCGGTTTGTGCTTCTGCAATGGTTCTGGAAGCAATTGGTTGGACAATTGAAAGTTTTGAAAATTTATCTACACAAGTCAGAAAGTATTTTTTGTCGGTCGAAAATATGTCAATATGTAATATTTCGCCCGTGTATGAGGGAATAGGAGTTTCCCCGAGAATCTGTTTCTGAGGGTGTCGATCATATTTTGCCTTCTGGCAAATTTTACAATTTGCGACAACCTCATTTGCCATATGAGTCATTTTGGGAAAAAAATAGTCCTGCATGATCTGCTTCACGTTTTCCTGTCCAGCTCTATGAGCCCTGTTATGTTCTGACACAGTAATTTCCTTTTTCTATTAATTTATGCTGGATAAACGCCAGTACTGGCAGTTCGCAAAAAATTGCATTGACTACGTCCTTCTTGACCACATCACATATTTTCTGCATAAGTGTTTCTCTATCCGAGAAATGTAAGAGATGTCGAGTCTTTTCACCAAACATAATGACCGTTCTAACTGAAGCAATTCCGCTTTCTTCTATTATTATTTGGTTCCGAAAGCAGTTGACCGGCTTGTCCGTTTTTTCGATGGTGTAGGTTAGTGATAATTCGCTATGTATTGTGGCAATATCTGACTGCGCATCTTCTTCTAGCGAGTGAATGTGCTGTCGGGACAGCGCGTCAGCAACGTAGTTCTCTTTTCCTGGCTTGTAAAAAATTTGTGCATTGTGCTCGTCAATGAAAGCTTTCCAGCGCTTAATTTTTGCGTTTGGATTGCGATCTGAGACGGCGAAAGTTAGTGGTTGGTGGTCAGTAAAAATGTTTAAATTTTTTACGCCGTATAGGTAATTTCTAAGGCTCTTTAAGGCCCACACAATGGCCAACAACTCTCTTTCGTTTGTTGCAAAATTTAGTTCCCTGTCTTTTAAAGTTCGTGATATCATGGTTATGGGGTTTCCGTCCTGTGATAAGACTGCTCCCAAACCGAAAGTCGAAGCGTCTGTCGTTAAGTCAAAGGTTTTTTTATAATTTGGATATAATAACATTACGTTTTCTGACGCGAGAACACTCTTAAGCTTCTCAAATGCCTGGCGCTGATGTTCATCAAAGTTAACGGGTATTTTTTTTAGATTGACCTGCGCTTACTTTGCCATTCTCCTGCCTTTTAGGATGTCACTTATAGGTTCTGCAATAGATGCAAAGTCCTTAATAAAACACCTATAGTAACTTGCTAATCCAAGGAATGATCTGACATTAAATAGTGTGGTTGGTTGCTCGTAGTTACGAATTGCATCTACTTTGCTAGGGCATGTTCTTATGCCTCCTCGTGAAACTACGAAACCAAAATACTCTACGCTTTCTTTAAAGAAATTAGATTTTTCACGCGAAACCCTCATGTTGGCCTCATATAATTTGTACAAGACCCATGCTATGTGTTTCACATGATCGTGCATATTTTCTGAAAAAATAATTACGTCATCCACATAGACATAGCATGATTTCCCTATTTGTTCTCTGAGCACATCATCGATGGCTCTCTGAAAAATGCTGGGCGCATTCTTCAATCCAAAGGGCAGTCTGCAAAATTCATATTTCCCATTTCCTACTGAGAAGGCTGTTTTCTCTCTGTCGTTTTCGGCGAGAAGTATCTGGTGGAAACCAGACTTCAAATCCAATGTGGTAAAGTGTTTCGCCCTCCCTAAATTTGCCAGGATAAAAACAACATTCGGGATAGGGTATTTGTCGTCTATTGTCTTTAAGTTAAGTTTTCGGAAGTCTATTACTAGGCGTTTTTTTGTGTTTCCCTGCTCATCGGTCCCTTTTTTATCTACAACCCAAACAGGGTTGTTATACGGAGACCGAGATGGTCGGATTATGCCGTCTCGTAACATGGCTTTTGTTTCTTTATTTACAAAGTCGGACACACCCATCGGGTATGGGTACAATTTTGAATATATTGGGTCTTCGTTCTCTGTCCGGATAGTACCAATGATATTAGTATTGTAAGGCAGCGCCTCGTTCGGCTCTGCGAATACGCCTGTGCGATATCCCAACATGTCCTGGAATTTTTCTGAAATTTCCTGGGGTACCTCAATATCCTCAACCTTTGTAAAATTAACATTTGCACATTTTAAAAATTTAATTTCTTCCGCACTGCTATTAGTTATTAATTTCTTGTCTTTTAGGTCGAGTACGACATCAGTTTTTTTTAGTAAGTCTAGTCCGATTATTCCATCAAAGGTCGTTAAGTTCGGTAGTAAGAAAAATGTTGTAGTTGTGTTAAAAAGGTGCATCATGCATTTTTTATTTATGGTGTTGTGACCGTCGATTGATTTTACAGAAAATGGTTTATTTACGTAAATAATGTTTTTTAATTCTTTCATAGGCTTGATATAATTTTTGGAAGCCCCTGTGTCTATCAAAAGTTTGATTTTCCTCCCTGCGATATCCCTTTCTATGAATGGGAGCAGGGAGTTATGCCTAAAAAATTTATTTCGTTATATTCTACTTCTTCCTCTGCTACTGTAGGGTATTCGTCATTGTTTTCGTTCGATAAATCGTTGTCTAACGCTAAATGGTTTATTCTTTGGTGTTTCGGTCCTGTGTACCTAGCGCTACTATTATTAGGTCTTTTACTTGCCAGTCCCTGGTTATTGTAAGCGTTCGCTGGGAAATTTTGTGGACTTGTCTGCCATTGACTGTTTTGGGGCTGTCTTTGAAACGGACCACTTTGTTGATTTTGAGTTGGCTGTCTAAAGCGAGATGAGCTATCGACGTCCATTGGCTGGACCGGATCTTGTCTAAGTGGCTGTCTTGGCCTTTTATTAAAATGGGGGTTTTTACCCTCCTGGTGGAATCTAGATTCTGTTACTGGATTTCTTTCTCTGTCCAGTTGTCTTTGTTCGAACCTTTGTAGTTTTTCCTCCGTGCTACGGGCAAAATTACTTGCGAACATATATCGCTCATGGTTAGCTTCTACTTCCTGTGCTAGCGCTAGAGCGGAAGGAAGATCAGATAGTCTTGCTGAAAAAATAACATCGCTTAGCGATTTTCTTGTTCCAGAAATAAAAACGCGTAGCGCATCCGCTCTGTATTTTTCGTTCAGTGGAGCAGCTACGGTGTTGTCGTAGGTCATAATTGTCTTATTTATTAGCAGAGTCAGTTTTTTCTCTACTTCGTCATAGTACTGTAAGAGTGTCATGTTTCCTTGGCGGAGCGTTGACATCTCCTGCTCTATTAAATATACCGGTCGCTTGTCCGCGTATGTAAAGTCTAGTCGGTTTATTATGGCCCTAAAGTTCAGAGGTGTGTCGAACGACGAAAGAACCATATCAGCTGAACTTTTTATTTTATTTCTTAGAATCCCTAAAGCTTGTTAGTGTTTGGAACTACCATCGTATTTTTCGTACACTTTATATGCGGTGTGCGCCGCTTTTCTCCATGAGACGTACGTCTCATTTTTACCCTCGAAGTCCGGCACGGACTTCATAATATCTAAGGTCTCATTACATGTAATACCTATTCTGATCTCTGCATCTCTGTATGTTTCTACTTCTGGTGTACCGATATTAACACCACCTAGGCGCTTCTGAACGTCCTGTAATTTTTGTTCGAAATTTCTTTCTTGTGCGGCGAGTGCGCTCGCAACTGCGCCCTCTATAAAGGCCTTTAATTGGTTGTTGGTCATTGCCATATTTAAGTTGTTTTGGTCTACTTGAAAATTTTCCGCGCTTTTTAGCTTTCGGAATTCTTTTAACAATTCTTCTATCTCACTATCACTCATATGTTTCAACACAAAGAACAAAGAATTTTGTTCCCACTGTATTTAATTTCTTTGTCGGAAAATAAAAATTTTGAAAAATTATTTCCCGAGCTTGTGCCTTTTTTATTTTTGAGACTCTTGAAATACTTTTATAATCATGTATTTATTTTTTTATTTTATAATTGTCAAAATTCTTTTTTGAAAAATATTCTGATTTAAAAAAAAATTCGGGGAAACATATCAATGAACACTCCACTTACATGGTTTTTATGGTTTTTATTTAATTGTAAAAAAATTAAATAACCAAGTCAATTTGGCCTCGAGCTTCTGCTTGCATTGACGTCTTCCAGTGGTTGCTGTACTTCGTCTTGAAGGCTGTTTAGATTGTTAAGCATTTGGAACTCCTATTTCGGTCTGCCAGGATTGAGCGTCCTATTCATTTTCGGACTTCCAGGACGACGGACTGCGAGTTCATTTCGAAGGATATCGGCATTTTTTCGTCCTGGTATAGGACTGCCTTGTCATGTACTTCATCCTGGTCATCAGGATCAATTGCGCTGACAAATATATCCTCCTGTTCGCCGCTATGTGTAAAATCGCACCTCGCAGTGTGCTGCTGCTGGGCTTCCTCCTCTTTGTCCTCTGGCTTGTGGATCCATTTTTGTTGGCAGCCCCTTGATCTACTTCCGAACGACACTCAAGGCGAATAATATTTGAATCGAAATTGTATATTTGAGGAGTATCATTTTTCTTGGCAAACTCACCTTCAACAAGTTTGTCATCTCGTCGCTCAATTATACTTTTGCTCCCTGCATCATACAGCCGGTAGGCTTTTGCTGTATGAGAGTATCCTACGAAAATGTACTATTTTTCTTTTGGTTTGAATTTCCCTCGTGACGTTTTGTCCAGGGCATATGCACGTCAGCCGAAAATCCGCTTGTTCCACATCTCGAATGGTGTTTTTCCGTCTAGTGATTTTAATTGGCACCTATTTCTCAAATAGGCAGCTGTGCGGACGGCTTCAACCCACAACTTTTTGCTATATCTACGATGGTGCGGTAAGCCCGTTAAGCGACACCGTTTTGCTGGAGTACTGTCAATTGCCGTTTAATTCCGCAATTCCGTGAATTCATTATTGACGTACTCCTTGCCATTATCGCTCCTCAGCTGTTTGATTTTCCTAATGTCTGCTCTTTGTGGGTGTGGTAGCGCACATATCTTCGAAATGTTACATGTATCGCAGCTAATGTTCGTTGGCACATGTTAAATATTAAGCCCGGTCACTAGATTCTGATCTGCTATTTGTTTTAAACTCTGAAAGTTTAAGTGCCGAATCGATCGTGCCATTTCTTTACTAGTGTATTTTCTTTTGCAAACAATATTACTGTGTGAACTTATTTCGAATAAATACTACTGTGGGCAAAAAGTAAGGTGAATTTGTTTGTAAAGTGAAAATTCTTTATTTATTCTCCTGAACCAATTTCATCCCCTTCAAAGTGTGCCCTCCCGATAAAAAAAAAATTATGCCAACGTTTTTTCAAATCCTCGAAACAGGCCAAAAAGTCCCTTTCCGGTATAGCCATGAGCGCCCACGTCGATTCCGCTTTTATCTCTTCAATCGACTCGAAACGCGTTCCCCGGAGTGGTCTCTTGAGTTTTGGGAATAGCCAGAAGTCACACGGAGCCAAATCAGGAGAATACGGCGGTTGCGGAACAATATGCGTCGAATTCTTGGCGATTTGGTCACGAAGAACGAGTGCAAAAATTGAGCGTTTTCGGTACCAAACGAGATTTGACATTGACGTGTTGGTCACCTGTTGACGTCGATGGTCGTCCGGAGCGCTCCAAGTCATCAACACTTTCCCGACCCTCTTTGAAGTCTTACCACTTATAAACATTTTTCTGGGACATGGTAAAATCACCAAAGGCAGCCGAAATTTTTAAAGATTTTTGTTACGTTCGGCATAAGTTTATAAAAACATTTTTAATACATTTTGAAAATTCCGATAATATGAAAGAACAAAACTCCATTATATTATGTCTGGTAGAAGTATAGTAGATTTGTATCTTATAATTCAACAAATAATAATTTGATAAAATAACAATATATTTAAAAAAAAAATTTTAAATTTGATTTTTAATGTGAAACTAATTTATACATTTTACTAGATGGAGTGAAAAGTAACCTCCTTGGGAATAAAACAAATTTTTTTCTAAAATGTTTTTTTTTTTATTCAATGTAGTCCCCTTTAGCTCGATACACTTATTGCAGCGATTTTCCAACTTCTTGATCCCATCCGAAAAGTAATTTTTCGGAAGGTCTGCAAAATACTCCTCCGCGGCGTCGATGACTTCCTCGCGTTAGCTGAATTTTTTATTAATGCGATATCTTTTCAGGTTCGGGAAGAGATAATAGTCTGAGGGAGCCAAGTCGGGTGAATAAGGTGGATGCCGAAGCAATTGGAGCCCTAAGTCACTTATTTTAGCCGTGGTTGGTACGCTCTTGTGCGCTGGTGCATTGTATTGCAAAAACAAAATTTTTTTGCTTCATGTAAAGCCGTTTCGGCCTTCAATCGCACCAACAATGCACAGTAATACTTGCTGTTGATGGTTTTTCCTTTTTCGAGCTTCGGAGCACTCGTGCCGGCTTTGGTCCATTGCCGGGCACTCATTGTGTTCTCTGATATGTAATAGTGGATCCAGGTTTCATCAACAGTTACCAATCGACGCCAACAGTCCGCCGGATTCCGCATCAGTAAGTCCAAACACTCTTTCGAACTGCTCTCGCGTTCGAGTTTTTGGTCCGGAGTGATCATGCGCGGCACCCAGCGGCAGGATAACTTTTTCATATGCAGAATCTCTCTCAAAATATGGCGTGTGCGCTCAGTACTGATCTTTGTGGCATCTGCTAGCTCGCGCACTTTCACTTTGCGATCAGCCAATACCATTTCATGTATTTTTTTTGACATTGTCCTCTGTAACCGCATCGGAAGGCCTGCCGCTGCGGACTTCATCGGTAGTGGAGTTGCGGCTACCACGAAACTCTCGAAACCAATATTTCACGGTGTAATCTGACGGAGCATTTGCCCCATAGTATTTGTCCAATTTTTCTTTTGTTTCCTTCGCCGTTTTGCCTCTCAAAAAATAATGTTTTATGAGAGAACGAAAATCGTTTTTGTCCATATTCAACATGATGCCAAACACTTCAACAACAATCAGCTGTCAAAACAAAACTAAGGGCAGTATCGCACTGAAATTTGGTATGCTTGCCTAAATATGAACGCACCGTAAGAAACCATAACCTTCTTTGCAGTAGTAGCGCATTCTGGCGGCCAAGGAGGTTACTTTTCACCCACCTAGTAGTTATTCAAGTTTAACTTTTTGTTTTTAACAATAAAATTTATGTTTTGTGTTTTAAAAATCAATTGTTTTGGGTTGCCGTTAGGCGGAGAGACGTATGTTTGCTTTTTTATGTTCACTCTCAGTGAACGTACATTTATCCCTTTCTTTTATTTTCATGTAAATTTTTCGACACTAAATTAAAAATATTATATTAACTCGCGTGGTGCTGACGTGATCTTTTTTTGGTGATTGGTCATTCCTCAAGTTTGCTGGCGGACCGGTGCTGGCTGCACAGGAGTTCTGTTTGTCGGGCTACCGTTCTGGCTACAGAGGTATTCTTTTTGTTGCAGTAAAAGAGCTGTTTACACAGGCCGTTTATTAATTTCATCAAAGTAAGTCATCCTGCTAACATTATAACATCAATTCATCACTCCGAATTTTAATATTGTTAATATCGATTTTAGTTCAAATGTTATACACATTTATGTATACAAATATTAGGTGGGTCAATTAAGCTATGAGCCACTGTATATTTACTTTATAGGGTCGGAAAAGATTAATTCTACTTGTTATATAAGGTTGAACTAATGCAATATACCATTTTACTTTACGAGTAACGTGTATAAATTCGCCTTTCTATTAAAAAAAAATCTACTCGTCACTGCTTCATAACATCAATGGCGTTACACTTGGGATCCCATATTTTTGTGAATATGCATCTGTTTCATACTTTCGAAGGAATACAATAAACCCTTTTACTTTACGAATAACGCTAATTGTTTTAAGTGTTTCCCTCGCTGATGACAAATTGGTCCCATATATGCGGAGGGAGAGGGAAAAACACGTTGCTTGCCAGTTTCCCTTACTGATGACAAGTTGCCTTGCCTCGTTGTATGCAGAGGAGAAAGAGCGGCGACCGTACCTTGTAACTCCCTGTTCAGAGTACTTATGCTATGGAGATTAGGGTGTAGAAGAACTTTTCCGTTTCCGAAGCCGTTTCGGCCTTCAATCGCACCAACAATGCACAGTAATACTTGCTGTTGATGGTTTTTCCTTTTTCGAGCTTGGAGCACTCGTGCCGGCTTTGGTCCATTGCCGGGCACTCATTGTGTTCTCTGATATGTAATAGTGGATCCAGGTTTCATCAACAGTTACCAATCGACGCCAACAGTCCGCCGGATTCCGCATCAGTAAGTCCAAACACTCTTTCGAACTGCTCTCGCGTTCGAGTTTTTGGTCCGGAGTGATCATGCGCGGCACCCAGCGGCAGGATAACTTTTTCATATGCAGAATCTCTCTCAAAATATGGCGTGTGCGCTCAGTACTGATCTTTGTGGCATCTGCTAGCTCGCGCACTTTCACTTTGCGATCAGCCAATACCATTTCATGTATTTTTTTTTCGGAAGGCCTGCCGCTGCGGACTTCATCGGTAGTGGAGTTGCGGCCACCACGAAACTCTCGAAACCAATATTTCACGGTGTAATCTGACGGAGCATTTGCCCCATAATATTTGTCCAATTTTTCTTTTGTTTCCTTCGCCGTTTTGCCTCTCAAAAAATAATGTTTTATGAGAGAACGAAAATCGTTTTTGTCCATATTCAACATGATGCCAAACACGTCAACAACAATCAGCTGCCAAAACAAAACTAAGGGCAGTATCGCACTGAAATTTGGTATGCTTGCCTAAATATGAACGCACCGTAAGGAACCATAACCTTCTTTGCAGTAGTAGCGCATTCTGGCGGTCAAGGAGGTTACTTTTCACCCACCTAGTAGTTATTCAAGTTTAACTTTTTGTTTTTAACAATAAAATTTATGTTTTGTGTTTTAAAAATCAATTGTTTTGGGTTGCCGTTAGGCGGAGAGACGTATGTTTGCTTTTTTATGTTCACTCTCAGTGAACGTACATTTATCCCTTTCTTTTATTTTCATGTAAATTTTTCGACACTAAATTAAAAATATTATATTAACTCGCGTGGTGCTGACGTGATCTTTTTTTTGGTGATTGGTCATTCCTCAAGTTTGCTGGCGGACCGGTGCTGGCTGCACAGGAGTTCTGTTTGTCGGGCTACCGTTCTGGCTACAGAGGTATTCTTTTTGTTGCAGTAAAAGAGCTGTTTACACAGGCCGTTTATTAATTTCATCAAAGTAAGTCATCCTGCTAACATTATAACATCAATTCATCACTCCGAATTTTAATATTGTTAATATCGATTTTAGTTCAAATGTTATACACATTTATGTATACAAATATTAGGTGGGTCAATTAAGCTATGAGCCACTGTATATTTACTCTATAGGGTCGGAAAAGATTAATTCTACTTGTTATATAAGGTTGAACTAATGCAATATACCATTTTACTTTACGAGTAACGTGTATAAATAACTCTAATTGTTTTAAGTGTTTCCCTCGCTGATGACAAATTGGTCCCATATATGCGGAGGGAGAGGGA
The DNA here is from genome assembly GCF_018152115.1 of Drosophila rhopaloa. Classification (NCBI taxonomy): domain Eukaryota; kingdom Metazoa; phylum Arthropoda; class Insecta; order Diptera; family Drosophilidae; genus Drosophila; species Drosophila rhopaloa. The sequence goes on from NW_025335064.1 coordinate 71,903, forward strand.
AAAACACGTTGCTTGCCAGTTTCCCTTACTGATGACAAGTTGCCTTGCCTCGTTGTATGCAGAGGAGAAAGAGCGGCGACCGTACCTTGTAACTCCCTGTTCAGAGTACTTATGCTATGGAGATTAGGGTGTAGAAGAACTTTTCCGTTTCCGAAGCCGTTTCGGCCTTCAATCGCACCAACAATGCACAGTAATACTTGCTGTTGATGGTTTTTCCTTTTTCGAGCTTCGGAGCACTCGTGCCGGCTTTGGTCCATTGCCGGGCACTCATTGTGTTCTCTGATATGTAATAGTGGATCCAGGTTTCATCAACAGTTACCAATCGACGCCAACAGTCCGCCGGATTCCGCATCAGTAAGTCCAAACACTCTTTCGAACTGCTCTCGCGTTCGAGTTTTTGGTCCGGAGTGATCATGCGCGGCACCCAGCGGCAGGATAACTTTTTCATATGCAGAATCTCTCTCAAAATATGGCGTGTGCGCTCAGTACTGATCTTTGTGGCATCTGCTAGCTCGCGCACTTTCACTTTGCGATCAGCCAATACCATTTCATGTATTTTTTTTGACATTGTCCTCTGTAACCGCATCGGAAGGCCTGCCGCTGCGGACTTCATCGGTAGTGGAGTTGCGGCTACCACGAAACTCTCGAAACCAATATTTCACGGTGTAATCTGACGGAGCATTTGCCCCATAGTATTTGTCCAATTTTTCTTTTGTTTCCTTCGCCGTTTTGCCTCTCAAAAAATAATGTTTTATGAGAGAACGAAAATCGTTTTTGTCCATATTCAACATGATGCCAAACACTTCAACAACAATCAGCTGTCAAAACAAAACTAAGGGCAGTATCGCACTGAAATTTGGTATGCTTGCCTAAATATGAACGCACCGTAAGAAACCATAACCTTCTTTGCAGTAGTAGCGCATTCTGGCGGCCAAGGAGGTTACTTTTCACCCACCTAGTAGTTATTCAAGTTTAACTTTTTGTTTTTAACAATAAAATTTATGTTTTGTGTTTTAAAAATCAATTGTTTTGGGTTGCCGTTAGGCGGAGAGACGTATGTTTGCTTTTTTATGTTCACTCTCAGTGAACGTACATTTATCCCTTTCTTTTATTTTCATGTAAATTTTTCGACACTAAATTAAAAATATTATATTAACTCGCGTGGTGCTGACGTGATCTTTTTTTGGTGATTGGTCATTCCTCAAGTTTGCTGGCGGACCGGTGCTGGCTGCACAGGAGTTCTGTTTGTCGGGCTACCGTTCTGGCTACAGAGGTATTCTTTTTGTTGCAGTAAAAGAGCTGTTTACACAGGCCGTTTATTAATTTCATCAAAGTAAGTCATCCTGCTAACATTATAACATCAATTCATCACTCCGAATTTTAATATTGTTAATATCGATTTTAGTTCAAATGTTATACACATTTATGTATACAAATATTAGGTGGGTCAATTAAGCTATGAGCCACTGTATATTTACTTTATAGGGTCGGAAAAGATTAATTCTACTTGTTATATAAGGTTGAACTAATGCAATATACCATTTTACTTTACGAGTAACGTGTATAAATTCCCTTTCTATTAAAAAAAACTACTCCGTCACTGCTTCATAAATATACTCTTGGTCCATATTTTTTTGAATATGCATCTGTTTCAACTTTCGAAGGAATACAATAAACCCTTTTTTTAAATTGGTCCCATATATGCGGAGGGAGAGGGAAAAACACGTTGCTTGCCAGTTTCCCTTACTGATGACAAGTTGCCTTGCCTCGTTGTATGCAGAGGAGAAAGAGCGGAGACCGTACCTTGTAACTCCTGTTCAGAGTACTTATGCTATGGAGATTAGGGTGTAGAAGAACTTTTCCGTTTCCGAAAATACTGACCATGCAAAAAGTGCAATGGTCATGACACCTTTGGTATGCAAATACCCTGGACACCAAACCCAACACACAACCTGTACATCCCGGGATACCAATTATTCCAACTGTCAATAACATAAGTTCAGAGCCTACTATCGTATTTATTTAAATCAATCCGACATAAACATTTTAACCCCTTAGACATAAATCTTTCCCAAGCCATCGATCGTCGGCACCCTAATTATAAACATTTCACACGACTCTCGACGACGGCAGACATAAACAATATTCAAACTTTTAAACAAAAGGTCCAGTCTGAGAACCCATTCGTCAGCTTTGACTAATCCAAATTAATTAAACAAAAGATGCAGTTTTGAACTAAAAAATTTTCTAAATAAAGTCCACTTTCGCTTTCATAGATATAAGAACAGAATGCATTTCGTAAAGTCAGTTTATCATTGAGAATCTAACTATAAAGAACTTAACCAATTAAACTCCGTTTTATATTAAAATAAAAATCGATTTTTTTAATATATCCCGAAGCGAAAAACAGAATTTTTATGCATATATTATTAATTATGATCAATAGCCGAGTCGATGTACCTTTGTCTATCCGTAAACTAAAAGAGCTAGTAGTTTGCGATTGAACGTACAGATTATAGTGATAAATTGCCGCGCCAACTTAGTCAAGCCCACTTTAACTGTAAACCATTATTAGGTATTAATTATTCCGTCTTTATTTTATTTTAATTAATTTTTTTTAAAAATATATATGATTTATAATGTTATTCTTTATTTTTATCAAAAATATAGTTTTCTATATCTAATGGTGACCTAAATATAATAAAATAAAGTCTTTGCAACATTCCTGTAAGTATGTATGAGTAAAAAGCTTACCAAAAAGTAAATTCAAATATATGTATATATTTTTTCAAAGTAATATGCACGATTCGAGGAGCTCGTATTCTGCACCACAAGATGACGTCCCTCGCAGCAGGGTTTCCCCATCCAGGCGTCTAAATGGTAAGCCATTATTTAGTATAAAAAAATTATGCCCAGCCTAGACTATGGGACAAAAAAGAGAAAAAACAAAAATTGTGAATAAAAAATACAAATAAAAAATATTTTACACATAGGTATTTTGTAGGACATTTGGAATAAAATAACAAAAATATAAGACTAAATTTTTTTGTTTTATTTTTTTATAATTCCTTAATAGTTATTATTGTCGAAAGGAAAGCTGCTATCGTATCCTGTAAAAAAGTACCCTTTTTAGACACAGTTCCTTTTTACAGCTTTTCTGCGATTATTATAGGTTTATAGCTGTCTACCAGAAGTTATAGTGTTTACTTTGCTTTTTCGAAGCTTGGTGCATGTTTTCCTGTATAACCTACTAATATATGCCCTGTCGGCGAATTTCGAGGGTGTTGGTCTGGTAATTTCATCATGGAATAACCCTGTTAGGCGTTTTTTTACTTTTATTTCTAGCCGACGCATAACCACCCAGCAAATACGTGGCCTATTGTGGGTTAAACAAATTGTCATTACTTTACAAAATATTTTCACAACACCTTGTTTGAAAAGCATAACGTCACATCACGTGATAAGATGCGTGATGATTTCCCCTGAACTATTCTTTTTTCTTTTAGCTTCGTACTAATATGCACCCTGGCCAGTAAAATAAAACTCTTAAATGATTATACTTTCCTAGCATAAAAATAGCAATATCGGCCGGTAATCCGGCTACTAATCCGACCAGCAACTTAGGGTGTCGAATTTTATCGCATGTATTCCCAGAAAAAATTCTGCGGCCCAGTCTAGTAAACAGACGTAAACAGAATGACATTATCACGCTTAATCAGACCACGCTCAAGAACTTTGACTTTGAGAGCGGGGGAGTGCGATAGAGCGGGAGCCTAACACCAATTAACTTTTAAAAATTCAATTTCCGAAATTCTCCGTGTTACCTCCGGTGTCCCACGAGGGAGCCATCTGGGTCCGTTACTTTTTACATTATATATTAACGATCTTCCCTCAATTATAAGTCATTCTCGCGTACTTATGTACTCAGATGATGTTAAGTTGTGCCTGCAGTATAAGGACATTTCCTGCCATTTAGATTTGCAATCCGATTTAGATAATTTTCAAACTGGTGCCGAGATAATTTACTAAATTTAAACGCAACCAAGTGCAAGCTGATGACTTTTTATCGGGACAATCCGATATACGCGACTTACACATTAAGTGGCAGCTCTTTGGATAGAATAACTCTTGTAAACGATCTTGGTGTTCTCTTGGACCCTAAACTAAAATTTTCAAACCACATTTCGTCCAAGGTTAATAAAGCCAGAGGAGTGCTTGGATTTATTAAAAGGTGGTCAAAAGAATTCGATGATCCTTATTTAATTAAACTTTATTTATTTCGCTAGTCCGTCCGATTCTGGAGTATGGGTCTCCCGTCTGGAGTCCGCAATACAGAATACTATTGGTCGTATTGAATCAGTACAAAAAAATGTTCTTCTTTTTGCTTTACGGCGCCTAAATTGGGATGCAAATCTTAACTTACCTTATTATTTTAGTAGACTTCTGTTGATTAATTTACCCTTCCTAGCCAACCGTAGAACGATGCTTGGTACTGTCTTTATTTATAACCTTATACATCGTGATATTGACTCCCCCGACTTGGTAAGTCGGCTAAACTTTTCTGTGCCAAGTAGATTAACTAGAAATTATATTCCCCTAATATTAAATCATTGTAGATCTAACTATGCCTTGCATGAGCCTTTCAGAGCATTGTATTCTAACTATAATAGATTTTTTGATCTTGACTCTCTGCCGCTCTTAAAACGATTAATACTAGCTTCATTGGCACAAAATTGATCTTACTATTACTTTTTTCCCCGGACTTTTACCTATATTTCCATATCTCACGTCTATCTGTACGATGCACGGCTGCGCCCCTCGGTCGGTTGGGCGGGTAAGTGGCATTGATGTTCTTATCCTGTTTGAACATTTTAGAGTGGTGCAGAAAGAGTTTTGCCGTTAAAGTGCGTGCCGTTCCAACATCGCCCAACGACGGAGAGCAAGAGAAAGACACTTAAGTTTCTGCAGGAGCTTCCTTGGGGGTGTAATCCCGTGTGCTGGATTGATGCCTTTACTATTTAAATTCTGGAGATCGGGCCACATAATTAATTTCTTTTAACACGTCTTCTATGATAGTTAGCAGGTGAAATCGTACCTAGCGTTTGTCCATGCTAATATTATTGACAAACGCCTTTGTGTTGTCGTTCGTGGTTCTTCAGCACGATTTACATGGGTCCGAATCTAACCTCTTCTATGATGAGCCACAAGTTCACTAACAAAGCTTACACTGGGTCCAGCTTTATAGGTCTATAGCAAAAACCTTAAACGGTTCTTTGTTATATTTTTTAAATCTTTGCATTTTTTGCAAGTTTTAAGACTGTTGCGCTGGCTCCATCTGCTATAGAGTTATATGACATTAGTGGGCTCAAATCGGGGCTGGGGTGTTTCTTCGAGATTTCTTGTCACACTCCAAGCGATAGAGCGTGCGCGGGTGTAGGCCAGGTAGGCCAAGATAGCTTACTTTCGGAGACTCCGTGATTCATAACGATGCCCTGTTTTTGAATATATTTGACAGCTTAATATGCTTGCTGATATCTCACCCACGTGGCGTGCTCCTCGTCTTCGCAATGTATACGCGCTTCTATGCAAAACATGTCACGGGCTGTTGAAATTCAAGCATTTTTAGATGAGGGTCCTGAAATTTTAGTCAAATACAATATTATTCCATTCTGTGTGGGCAATATTCAATTCTGGGTCAGATATCTAATTCGTCACAGAATCCTAGCCAAAACCTTGAACATTCCTTTTTGATTACAGCATTGTGAAGTTTTTGGAATTGGAGATATGCGATCTCAATTAAAGAACATAATATCTGCAACCTTCCGATCGCGATTGTGAGCTAAAATGGACTTTGACATTATCCATTCCAAAATTTTCAAAATTGTCATGCGATTCTCTAGAAAAAGCAATACGACATGATTTAACTAGTGTCTAAATCAGCTGAATCGCCTTTTTGCTTTACAAAGGAAAAATTTTAAAAATAATTATACATTTTGGCTTAAATTGTTGAGTTATTTAATGTCAAACATGCCACCCATTTGGTTAAATTAAATGTTTAGAATTGTGGGTAGTTTTAAAACTCTTCACAAATTCCGATGCAGGGGACCGGTCTAGCAAACAGCAAAGACAAGGGCATCCAAGATAAAAGGTCAACCTTGGACCCTCTTATGGCAAAGTCAACGAGGCTAAAAGGCGTACTTGGGACCCTGACATAGAGGTCGCACCGTAAATTAAATCCGAACTGGAGGAGGGAAATACTGGGACCACAGTCTATGAAAGGGCGGCGCAACCGCCACTCACCTCATTAGTACGAGTGCGGGAATCAAAGCGATTACGTACACGCGAAACCGCGAAGTCAAGTGGCCAAGGATCAAGATCGTAAAGTCGAGACGTCGAACGACGACGAGGCTTTAACGCTAACGGTGCTAGGTCGTGATTAAGTCGAGCTTAATGAGTCCTTGCGTGGCGTCTGGGTGAAAAGGCAGAACCTAGTTCTACCCTCTTGGCAATACGACGATCGAATCAGGTCGTTACACTGTTATTAAATCTTCGAGGAATGCAAGGGGAGAATGCAGAACCTAGTTCTACCCGGTAGAGAGGTTCGCATAATATGCAAAGTCTCGGTGGAGCCGACACGATCTCACACACCAGCGAAAAGTCAATCAGGAGCAGCAGCAGTATCAGTGAAGTAGCGACAATGCTATAGTTGATCACGGGCAATCATCCAATAAATTTGGCCGAAGTAGTAAATCGGCATCTATTAAGACATGGTTAAGTTTAGTTTAAGGTCAAAACTTCTTTTATTAATCTTTATTATTAGGGATATTTAATTAGTTTAAGTTTGTTTAACTGTTAATATAATAAAAGGTTAGATTTCTGGTTCTAAGTCAAAGCTTATATTCGAAAGGGCATTGATTTGAAAAAGGTCGCAAGACAAGGTAAAATAACTTAAACGAGATGAAAACAAGAAAGGAAAGCTAACTTCAGGCGGAGCCGAAGTTGATATACCCTTGCAGAATATTCTGTAAATTATATTCTCCACAACTTTTCATATGACACGTTCTTAATCCTTATAAGAAATCCCTTATAAAAAATCCCTACCAAATTTCATAAGGATTGGCTGACTATATCCTATAGCCTCCATATAACTGATTGATCGGAAATGCCATAACTTTGGTGTTTGTTAAGTTAGGAAGTTGGGATCTTCTATGGGTTTTATTTTTGGCCAATCAATCCGATCCACCAAATTTCATAAGGCCGACTATATCCTATAGCTGCCATATAACTGAACGATTGAAAATGCATAACTTTGTTGTTTTTAAAGTTAGGAAGTTGGGATTTTTTATGAGTATTAAGAATGCATCATATGAATAATTTTGGAGAATATAATTTACAGAGTATTCTGCAAGGGTATATCAACTTCGGCTCCGCACGAAGTTAGCTTTCCTTTCTTGTTATTTGGAAAACTGACTTACGTGGACTTCAAGAGTCGTCTACTTGTTTCATTTAACATTAAGGATTCTTTTGCTTCTTCATGTTCCTTCTTCAGAGGAACGTGACTCGAAAATCTTGTACTCGGGCGCACACTTTACCTCCTCCTGACTATTTCGCTTAATCTTGTGTTTCAGCTTCATTATATCCTTACATACATTCCATCACTTTCTTAATCGAGTCATTTTCGTTGTCAGGGTTACGCCAAATACAACTCCAGAAATAACTGCTGCCTTGTTATTCCGTATAGTTCTTGCAATAAGAAACTCTTAGCTCAGCTTACCAGGTTTTAAGTGGTTAGGGTCCAAGTTAAATGTGTGAGAGCACCTCAGCAAGTGCATCCTGCTTTTATCGCTATATGTGATGGTGCCAGTATTACATTTTTTTTCTGAATGCACAACATCTCGAGAATATTGTGTTAAAATTTTAGATCGATCCAAGTAAAACTTCCGAACTTAAGTTCAGTTGGACGTAGGTAAGTAAGCGCGTTTTATATTCAATTTTTGAGTGTCCCAAACTTTAAAACGCTCTTTTCAAAGTCGGTCACGACTCGATCCAGCAAAATCTATCGGACGGATCGTTTTGAGATTTTGCACAGTATTTCTCTACTAAATTCCTCAGGTAACGCTGTCGAGTTTTTTTTTATTATTATTTTATTTTTAGGGCAACAAATATCTCGTCGTTTTGGGCGAAAATCGGGGTTTTAAACTTTCAAGAGTCTTAAAAATCCAAAAAAAAATTAAAAAAAAATTAAAACTTGACAGCGTTACCTGAGGAATCTTGTCCTTTAACTAATGCAATTTCATTTTTTCATTTCAAATGATTCTGTGACCAGTTATCGTGTACACCGCAAAACTTGTTTTCTTTGAGGCGCCGCCGGAGATTGCTTGTATGTCACTCAATTTTCAATATTTTTGTTTTGTTGTTTTTTAATGTTGCCCTATCACATGCAAAGACCAAAATTGAGCTGATACTAAATACTTAATGCTGAAACCTGGTCGAGATCTTCGTTGAATTTATGATGTTATATACCTGTTAGAGCGTTCTAGTAAAAGACGTCTACATTTGCTGAGTTATAATTTCAAACTGTTTTTAGTTCATGAAGTTTCTTAACAAGTAACATTGGTGTGATTCGTATTCTATTCTTATCTATGGCCTCCGCAGAGACCGCATCTGTTTTGCCCTGGGCGGGAGAGCTATATTTTGACCCCCGCACAAGTCCTTTGTGTAGTAGGAAACATTTTGTCTTGCATCATATGGAGTTGCCTTTTTAACGGCTACCCCACACGCGTAGGTCCGAAGAGAGGGTGACTTCAGGGGCAGCGTGCGCCGTGTTGTGTGTGGCAGTTGCGCGTTTTATTCTGTTAACAATTCAAATCAGACTCATACATTTCAAACTAACTTAAGCTTACCGCAGTGTGCCCTCCTACAATTCACAAGACAATGAGAAGCACAATTTCTGGCGGCATCCATGTTACCGAGATTAGTAAGCCCACATTTCAAGGGCCACGAAATCCATACAAGTTCGGATAAATTAACAAATACTAGATTTCTCTTACAATACTTATTCTACCTATCGATCACAATGTTTGACCGTCGACACATTTTAAGTGATTATATTTGGAGGCTCAAGTGGCCTGCACTTACAGATTACAAGTGCAAACAACGGTTCCCTCGCATGGTTTAGGTAACAGATCGTAAATTATGGCTCTGGATTGATTTACAATGTGACATGCACGAGCTCATAAAATCGTTTAATTGGGATTATTATCTTATTTCGAATAACCCACGGAGTGGCTTGTTTACCCCTAAATTGGGAAAACATGCTTAAGTGCGATAAAGGAGATCACAAATACCCTGATAGCACTTATACTCAGAGACATTCTGTGACCGTTCATTTTACATGTTATGTGTTTTATACAAGTGGCTGATATACTTATATTTAGACGTGTTCATGCTTGAACATACCTTTTTTACTTTTAAAAAATCAAATAAAATTTTTTTTGCTATATCTTGAAGAACAACTCCTTGAGAACATTTCCCCAAATTTTCATAGAGATTTGAGCAGAAGAGCGCTCCTAGCCGCGCGCCTCGTCCCCGCCCAAATGGTGTTTTTTGAAAAATGACTTTGCGGTGATATTGTAAGGAAGTTCTTGGGCTGGGATATTGTGCTCAGGGCTCCCAGGGTCACTTACAATAATTTATTTCAGTTCAAGGACTCAAGGGAGGGGCGAGATAAAAATGACCCTATTCAGACTCCGTGGCCGGAACTCACAGCGGGTTTGGATCCGACAATCGAGCAAAGCTCCGTCGTAATCTCTACCCGCCACGCGCCTCGGAACCCGCAATGATCCTTGGATCCGACAAACGAGGCTAGCTCCGTCGTAATCCTTGGCCACCACGCGGTCCGGCAACGATCGACAGAAACAGCAACAAAAGAAGAGGAAGGGGGTTTTGTGGGCACTGTCACCCAAAGATGCCGACCATGGGCCGAAATCGGCAGCGGAGTTAGATCTGACAATCGAGTACAAGGCTCCGTCGAAATCTCCCCCAGCCGCACGCTCCGGAACCCGCACTGACCCTGGACCCGACAAACGAGCCTAGCTCCGTTGTAATCCACGGCCACTACGCGCTCCGGGACCGGCAACAGCCTCGGATCCGACAAGCGAGTGCAAGACTTCGTCGTAATCCTTGGCCACTACGCGGTCCGACCACGATCGGCAGAGACAGCAACAAAAGAAAAGGAAGGGGGTTTTTTGGGCACTGTCACCCAGAGATGCCGACCATGGGCCGAAACCTGCAGCGGGGTTAGATCCGACAATCGAGTACAAGACTCCGTCGAAATCTCTCCCAGCCGCACGCTCCGGAACCCGCACTGACCCTGGACCCGACAAACGAGCCTAGCTCCGTCGTAATCCACGGCCACTACGCGCTCCGGGACCGGCAACAGACTCGGATCCGACAAGCGAGTGCAAGACTCCGTCGTTATCCTTGGCCACCACGCGGTCCGGCAACGATCGGCAGAGAAGGGGGGTTTTCTTAGATGGAGGCAAGAGAAAATAGTTCCCATTCCCCTCCTACGTTCACTCACACACAAAACACGGTCAGGCAAATAGTTTTTTTGGGTTTTCAAATATTTTGTTTTCTTTATTTAAGTTTTGTGCAAGGGGTGTACAGAGCCTCCTTGTCACGCCACTCCAGTCCAGTCGTTGTTTTTTTCAAAAAAAAAAAAAACAAAATATATCCGGAAAAATATATATTAGACGCTTACGTTTCCGTCCACAGCAAATCCAGCCAGTTGATTCCCCATGCCTCCTCACCGGGAATAGCGTCGCGCACTCCATCCACATCGCCACTGTCGGTTGACATTTTTCCCACACGTTTCACGCACTTGTCAGAAATTTTTCACGGCGGGGCGGTTTCCCTGGTTTTATCAGGTCTCACGATTTTTGTCTGGCACGCGCGAAGCCTCAAGAGTAATTGCCTTTCCCCTCTTTGATATTGGTGCACGTTCCCCATGCATTGCGTCGGCGTCGCTGCCGCTGCGCTTGCGCTTCGGCAGTTTGCAGGCAGAATTATTTCCCCTTGCTCGAAAACATCGGTCGGGTCGGTTGCAATTTGGTTCGATCGTGCGAAATTATTTTCCCCTTGATCGAAAACATCGGTCGGGTCGGTTGCAATTTGGTTCGATCGTGCGAAATTATTTTTCCCCTTGCTCGAAAACATCGGTCGGGTTGGTTGCGTTTTGGTTCGATCGTGCGACGAAAAGCTTATGTGCGTGTTGGCTTTGTGCAGGTGTTCAAACTGTTCGAAGCGGGCGAGAGTGTGTTGGTTGCGCTCAGGCGTTCGATGGTTCAAATGTGTGCAGGCGCTGATGTTCGAAGTGTGTGAAGAAGAGAGCGAGAGCGTGTTGGTCGCGCTCAGGCGTTCGATGGTTCAAATGTGTGCAGTCGCTGATGTTCGAAGTGCGTGAAGAAGAGAGCGAGAGCGCGTTGGTCGCGCTCAGGCGTTCGATGGTTCAAATGTGTGCAGCCGCTGATGTTTGAAGTGTGTGAAGAAGAGAGCGAGAGCGTGTTGGTTGCGCTCAGGCGTTCGGTGGTTCAAATGTGGGCAGCCGCTGATGTTTGAAGTGTGTGAAGAAGAGAGCGAGAGCGCGTTGGTCGCGCTCAGGCGTTCGGTGGTTCAAATGTGTGCTGTTCCTGCTGCGTTGGCTATTAAAAAGCTAAACTAAAACAAGAGAGAACGCTATAGTCGGGTGCCCCGACTATCAGATACCCGTTACTCAGGTAAAGGGAGTGCGAGGGAGATGGAGATAGAAACTTTGATCACGCGTAACTTTTTAACGAATGGTCCGATTTGAAAAATTTCTTCTACATTTCGATAGGTATTGATAAACACAATAAAACTGCATTTTTACTTTTCCGAAATATTTAAATTTTTAAAATCGTATATAAGCGATTGTGGGCGTTAAAGGGGGCGTGGCACCTTTTTGAAACAAACTTGCGCTGCGTAGGAACTCCTAGAATCTGCATGCAAAATGCCAATCTTCTAGCTTTTATAGTTTCCGAGATTTATAGGGTCGGAAACGCTTCCTTCTAGCTGTTACATACTTTTGCACGAATACAATATACCCTTTTACTCTACGAGTAACGGGTATAAATATTCCTACATGGCTACAAAATCCTACATGGCTACAAAATCTTACATGGCTACAAAATAAATTGTGAGGGCCGTTCTACGGCCAAACTTTTTTAAAATGTTCGTAATGAATTTTGTGTGTACTTGAACGATCGATTTTTCATGCAAAAATTTTTATTTCGCCGAAATATATACCTTTGTAAGAATTCTAGCAACCAAAACCTCATTTTTTGCATAAAACGTTTGCACAAAATAAAATTATAAAAACGATCGTTCAGGTGCGGGGAATTACTCTAAACTAATGAAATATTTTTATTTAAACGGTTTCACTTGACCCGTTCGTCCTGGGGAATTACCACCGCAAGGCTCTTCCAAAAAAAGGCGTTTAAGGGTAACAGCCACCCTTTATAAACTATTCAATATTTTTCACAAATTTTTGAATAAACATTGTCAACAAACTAAACTTTTCGAAAATAGAATCATTCATTTAATAAAAAAAATTGCTACATACATAAAAAAATCCAAACTTTTCTATTTTTTTCGACAAAAAAAGGTATATAACGCCTTAATTTTAGAGGAGCAGTGTTAGAAGAGCGAAAACACACGGTATTAAAATACACTCAAAACATCTCCGATTAAATCATCAGTAAATTTTTATCGTTTCGACGTGTTCTTTAATTTAAAAAAAATTTAAATTTAATTAAATTAATTTAAAATCTTTCTGCCAAAGATTGGTCACCGTCAAAGGCTTGCCACACACTTTTGTCTTTATATTATCGCACATTCATCGTAGTTTCAAAAGGAAATAACTCAACTGAAGGCAGATCAGATTCTATCACCTAGGTTTTAAAGGATCAATCTTTTTCGTACGAATATTAAAAATGGATTGTAGAATATCTTAATCTTCATCTGCTGTATTCATATACAAAATACACAAGAAATCACACGAAAAGTGTGAAATGTGTTCTTTGTTACCTATATAAGCATCGGCTACTTAACCAAATCATGATGATTGATTTGCTTTCATCTGACTATTTTTGGTTACTAGAGTTGATTTGTTTTGGACTTTTTTCACTTCCTACAAAAATATCATAAAACGTACATCGCTAATTCTCTGTCCTAGTCTAAGGCAGTACATATTGAACTCAAACCATTTTATTCTTAGTCTAAAAAAATTATATGATTCCGCAACGCATGTATTGCGACAATGCCAAACACTTTGTAGGTGCGTATGTCAAGTTCATCGAATTTAAGAAGCAGTTCTTCGACCACTAAAATATTTAAAACTTGGATACAATCGGCTGCAGCGCTGCCTTTGAAATTAAATTCACACCTCCTCGCGCTCCGTTGTTTGGTGGATTGTGGGAGGGAGCTGTAAAATAGATAAAAACGATTTGACTTAAAAGTTGATACTGGGTGAATAAAGCTACGAAGATAATGCTTGCCATTGAAGCGAAAGCTAGCTTGAACTCGCGTTCTATTGCTGTACTCACTGACAGTCCCAATGACGGTGAAGCTCTCACTGCTGCTCTTTTATTAGTTCGGATCGTCGCTACTGTTTTTTTCGGAATATAGTCATAATGACAGCAATCTATTATTTAACTCCTTTATAACCAAGAGAAGAAGTCATTCTGACCTTTTCCCGGGCGGAGAATTAATTAGCCTATATTTAATTTGTTAAACTTGCGAGGGTGGTCCGATAAGTACTTAGCCTCCAAAAGAAAAACTAAAATTTTTTTGGTATTGGGGTAGCAGTTTGTAGCCCAATTTGGACTTGGCGAGGGCGGAAGTGTGAGCCGGTGCGTTGTCACGTTATCCTACGTGGTAGCCGTTTTCGGGACACCTGGGCGTGGCTCATCAAAAACCGACTTGCGACCACGTTGAAACTCGTTAAACCAATTTTTGACGGTCGCCATCGAAGAAGAAGAGTCACCGTACACAGCATCCAAGCGCTCTTTGATTTCGCTGCGCGATTTCCCTTTCAAAAACAAGAATCGAATCACAGACCTATATTGCTCTTTCTCCACTTTTCTAAAATCCGCGGTCACGTCCGATTCCATACGCAGTCTACGAGAATGTACTACATGATAGTAAATTTCTCTTGCGATAGTGACGCCATCGGGCGGTGAGGCTAAGTACTTATCGGACTGCCCTCGTATATGCACTTCGTTGTACTTCATTGTTGTAGATCTAAATCTTTTGTTTTACTAGCGCTCTAAGCGCTCAGCAGATGAGCATAGAACGATTCATTGCACATCGCAATATAGTTGGCAGTTTCCCTTTAAAAGTTCTGAAGTTATAGTCATAAAAAAGTTTTAAAAAACCAATTCATCTAATTTCCGTAAAATTAAAACAACTGGGAAAATATATCCAAAGCATTTTATACTAGGTAGATTTTCCGAAACAATTATTCGATCGTTCCTATGTCAGTTCTATAATGTAGTCGTTTGATTTGTATCAAACTAAAACCGTATTTCTGAAATTGCTAAAAGATAATAATAGTGTATATCATCCCTAAAGATTATAAAATGAAAGACCGATTTTTAAGGGGATACGGCCACAGCCCAAACCGTAAGAGCAAGAGCAGCCAAATTTTTTCACAGTATTCCATTGGGGGCGTGGGCGCCCTCTAAGATCCGATATGTCCCCCCAGTGGCCCCAAACAGCTCCAACATCCATTATTCTGAGCAAAAAAAAGTGGATGTATTTAAGCTTAACTTCTAAAGTAGTTGGAATTTCGATATTTGGTTTTTTCCGAATTTTAGGTTTTGAAAAGGCCTAATTAGAAATCTAAAAGAAATTTCGATATCCCCCATAATTTGGGGGCTACATTTAAAATTAACTTTTCGATTTAAAAAATCTAAACCGCTGCTCCGATCAAGATGATTTTTCGCTCAATAGTTATTCTATGGCCCAAATGCTTAAGTTTAATTTTTCAAGTTTTTAACATTTTTTAAAGTATTTTTAACGAATTTATTTAGATTTTCTAAGTTATTGCGTTGCATTTTGCGGGAGCCAGTCGAGAGAACGAAACCCAGAGAGCGGATGCCAAGAGAGCGACGGCCGAGAGAGCAACAGCCAAGAAAACTGATGAGGGGGAGGGGTTGTGCTGCAGGGAAAGGGGAGGGGAAAGAGGCAATTTAAGTTAAATTTGTTTTGGATTTTAAAAACTTAAACTGCTGCTCCGATCAATATGATTTTCGATCAATAGTCAGTCCTGTGGATCAAATGCTTAGGTTTTATTTTTCATTTTGTAGCAGAAGTAAGAGCCTTATTTAATTTCCACCATGGAAGAAAATTGAAAATTACTACAAATTCTGTAAGCAAAGCCAAAATGTTTCCAAGTTAAATATTAATCTTAAGATTCGAACTTTTGACCAAATACGTATGTACATATGTATATTTGGATATGTTTTGATTTGCTTATATGTACAATACATGTACATACATACAATGTGTGTGTATGTTTCTATTCAAAAGTAGATAATGTGCTTAAATACAAATAAAATGATTTATTATACCCGTTTATCGATCAAATGTGGAATCTGAAAATAATACGTTACTTTGCTGTTTTTGTATTGGATGCCAATCTTTTACTGTGTGTACAAAGGTTTTCGTTTCATTCAAAACAAGAAATTTGAAAATAACAAATTCCCATTTACAAACATATTTGTGCGCAAATTAAAATTGCATTGATAGCATTGTAACTGATAAAAAGTATACAAGCTCACGACTTTTACTTGGATCACTTTCATCTCTAAAGATTAGAAAATGAAAGACCGATTTTTAAGGGGATACGGCCACAGCCCAAACCGTAAGAGCAAGAGCAGCCAAATTTTTTCACAGTATTCCATTGGGGGCGTGGGCGCCCACTAAGATCCGATATGTCCCCCCAGTGGCCCCAAACAGCTCCAACATCCATTATTCTGAGCAAAAAAAGTTGATGTATTTAAGCTTAACTTCTAAACTGGTTGGAATTTCGATATTTGGTTTTCTCCGAATTTTAGGTTTTGAAAAGGCCTAATTAGAAATCTAAAAGAAATTTTGATATCCCCCATAATTTGGGGGCTACATTTAAAATTAACTTTTCGATTTAAAAAATCTAAACCGCTGCTCCGATCAAGATGATTTTTCGCTCAATAGTTATTCTATGGCCCAAATGCTTAAGTTTAATTTTTCAAGTTTTTAACATTTTTATACCCGTTACTCGTAGAGTAAAAGGGTATATTTTATTCGTGCAAAAGTATGTAACAGCTAGAAGGAAGCGTTTCCGACCCTATAAAGTATATATATTCTTGTTCAGGATCACTAGCCGAGTCGATATAGCCATGTCCGTCTGTCCGTCTGTCCGTCCGTATGAACGCTGAGATCTCGGAAACTATAAAAGCTAGAAGATTGACATTTTGCATGCAGATTCTAGGAGTTCCTATGCAGCGCAAGTTTGTTTCAAAAATGTGCCACGCCCCCTTTAACGCCCACAATAGCTAATATACGATTTTAAAAATTTAAATATTTCGGAAAAGTAAAAATGCAGTTTTATTGTGTTTATCAATACCTATCGAAATGTAGAAGAAATTTTTCAAATCGGACCATTCGTTAAAAAGTTATGCGTGATCAAAGTTTCTATCTCCATCTCCCTCGCACTCCCTTTACCTGAGTAACGGGTATCTGATAGTCGGGGCACCCGACTATAGCGTTCTCTCTTGTTTTAAGTATTTTAAACGAATTTATTTAGATTTTCTAAGTTATTGCGTTGCATTTTGCGGGAGCCTGTCGAGAGAACGAAACCCAGAGAGCGGATGCCAAGAGAGCGACGGCCGAGAGAGCAACAGCTAAGAAAACTGATGAGGGGGAGGGGTAGTGCTGCAGGGAAAGGGGAGGGGAAAGAGGCAATTTAAGTTAAATTTGTTTAGGATTTTAAAAACTTAAACTGCTGCTCCGATCAATATGATTTTCGATCAATAAAGAGCCTTATTTAATTTCCACCATGGAAGAAAATAGAAAATTACTACAAATTCTGTAAGCAAAGCCAAAATGTTTCCAAGTTAAATATTAATCTTAAGATTCGAACTTTTTGTGTGTATGTTTCTATTCGAAAGTAGATAATGTGCTTAAATACAAATAAAATGATTTATTATACCCGTTTATCGATCAAATGTGGAATCTGAAAATAATACGTTACTTTGCTGTTTTTGTATTGGATGCCAATCTTTTACTGTGTGTACAAAGGTTTTCGTTTCATTCAAAACAAGAAATTTGAAAATAACAAATTCCAATTTACAAACAAGTATACATATTTGTGCGCAAACTAAAATTGCATTGATAACATTGTAACTGATAAAAAGTATACAAGCTCACGACTTTTACTTGGATCACTTTCATTTATTATATAGCTCTGCCAGTATCCTTCTGATTCTCTCTCTTGAAAGATCTTCTACAAAGGTTGTTAACACAAAGGTTTACAAAAAACGCGCAAATAAGAAATAAGAAAGTCCTGACAACCCAATTTCCTAACTCCAAACTAATATTAAGCGAATGAGCAAAAAGTCGTATACAATACAATTTTACAAAGCGTTGGGGCTGAGATTGGTGAAATATTTTTTTTGGATGCACCTGGAGGGACAGGTAAAACCTTCTTGACAAACTTATTTTTGGCAAAAGTTGGAAGTAAAAAAAAAATAGCCCTAGCTGTAGCATCTTCCGGTATAGCTGCTACCCTGCTCAATGGAGGTCGAACTGCTCATTCTACATTTAAACTTCCTTTGGATTTAGTTGATTTAAAAACACCTCATTGCTCTATTTCAAAGCAATGTAATATGGCTGCGGTGTTTAAAGATTGTAAGTTAATTGTTTGGGATGAGTGCACAATGTCACATAAAGGTGGGCTTGAAGCCATAAATACAACCCTGCAAGATATTAATGAGAATACTATGTTGATGGGTGGTATTACAGTCCTGCTAGCTGGAGACTTTCACCAAACCCTTCCTGTTGTGCCAAGAGGTACAAGAGCTGACGAAATAAAGGCCTGTTTAAAATCTTCATTTTTATGGCCACAGATAAGCAAACTAGCGCTCACGAAAAATATTCGAGTGCACTTAAAAGGAGACATATCTGCAGGAATTTTTGCCGAAACTCTTTTAAAAATTGGGAATGGCGTCCATCCAACAGTTGATGGAAAAATAGTTATAACATCACGCTTAGGAAATGTAGTCAAAAACGTTCAAGACCTTACATCCAAAATATTTCCTGACATTTCCAACATATCATGTAAAAGCTTAGATTGGCTATCTGAGCGCGCCATTTTGACAACGAAAAATGAAAGAGCAACCACTATTAATAATTTATTGCTAAACTCATTTGATGGTTTAGAAGTCTCCTATAAATCGGTCGACTCTGTTCCTGATGCTGATAATGCTGTTTATTACCCTGTTGAATTTTTAAATTCTTTGAATCCTCCAGGAATTCCTCAGCATAATCTGTCTCTTAGGATTGGAGCACCCGTAATGTTATTGCGAAATTTAAGTCCCCCAAAGTTATGCAATGTGACACGATTGCAGATAAAAGGTCTTCATAAGAATGTAATCGAAGCAACAGTATTTACGGGGTGCGCGAAGGGGGAAACAGTGTTTATACCCAGGATCCCATTAATACCATCCAGTCTGCCGTTTAAGTTTAAAAGGCTACAATTCCCTCTAAAAGTTTGCTTTGCAATAACTATAAATAAATCGCAGGGGCAGACTTTGAAGCTGGCTGGACTAGATCTTAGAGAAGATTGCTTCTCTCATGGACAATTTTATGTCGCATGCTCTAGAGTTAGCTCTGCCAGTAGCCTTATTATTCTCGCTCCTGAAGGATCTTCTAAAAATGTTGTTTACACAGAGGTTTTAAAGTAATCATATTAATTAACATTATTAAACCTAGAAAGTTTCAGTGGAATAGGTCTAATTGGAGATACCATATTAAAAAAAAACGCGCCAATTTCTCTACCTCAGGGGTGGTGTGGAAATGGGAAAGTCATGACAACCGTACTCAAAACTAATTTTAAGCGAACGAAGTCGCGCCGGGAACAGCTAGTTAAGTATATATAGGTAAACTCTTTGTTATGCTTTTATTTACCTTTTATGTCAATAGGAACAACATGATATTGTAGACCGAACCGGCTCGTTCGGATCTATTTACTACATGCAACAGAAACAAGAGTTTTTGCCCAATATCATCACTAGATGCGTAGAAATGGGCTTAACTAAAAAGAATACAGACGATAAGTCACGACAAAATACAAAATACACAAAGCATAAATGACAACTAGTCTTCAATTTCAAACGCAAAGTGCGTAAACAAAAGTTGTTGCTCTCGTCATATCTGGTTTGATATACATAAGGGCATAAATAATTTTATTGATGGGAACTTGTAAAATACAAGTATTGACTAATTCATTTTTATTTTAACTGCAAAGGTGTATTATTTGCAAGTGTAATAGCGCGTTAAAAGGCAAAAGCCGAAGACGTAAGAATATACGGATCGCAGGTTGCAAAACACAACAGTTGACGAATGCCATTAAAAAAGTCAATAATAAACAAGCCACTTGCAATTACAAATTAAATATTTATGAATCAAATAACAAAAAACAAAGTGCCTTAAAGCTTGGACGCAATCAATCAAAAACACTCGGAATAATGTAATTAAAGGAAGCATGCAAAACCTATTTGGAAATCGTTGATAGTTCGAGATCAATGGCCTCAATTCAGTAAGGATAACTCTCAGAGCTGGACAAAATAAGTGGCTTGGAACACAAGATTTCGTTTATATTTTCATTATATATTTCTGCTACCTCTTAATATTAAATAAATGTATAAATAATATTCACATAAATACTTTTTTTCTGCCGTAATGTGAATTATTATTGTCCGAAACTTTACCAATTGATTTCTACCATTAACCTTATTAGTCCCAAATAAAAAATTATTAACATTCTAGTATACATAAATTTGTATCCAAACTAAATGTAGCCTCCAGAATAATCGAAATGTTAATATTAATAAATACACGTTTTATTAAATTTAACATTATTCAAAAAGTACTAAACTCTAACGTTATTCATATCTAATCATTTTCCTTATAAAATTGCATCGTAAACATCAATGGCACAAGCCAAATTGATATTTAAATAAACTTAATGTAAAACAAAAAAAATTATTAATATCTTCTAAAAAATGTACTAAGGGGCCCAACTATAGGATCAAATATTTGTTTCTCTGCTTTCCCCTTATCAAATATTTTCTGATGTATTGTCTTACATAAAACACGGCACTAAGGACCAAAACTTAAACGTAAAGGTAAAAAATTCCAATTTTCTTATGTTATCTTCCAATATCATTGTCCTGAAACCGTATGCTCCAGCTCAGTTGGGTCGGTAATATGTCGGTAATAGAGTTCCTATCGACAAATTATTTATATTATATTTTCGGAAGCAATAAATGAAAAAGAAAAATTTATTTAAAAAAAAACACTATCACATGATGATATTTATTGGATCTTCTCTTAAGCAATAAGTTTACCAATCTTAACATTAAAATTTAACTAGCAGAATAATAAGACTGCATTCTGGTTGCGCGTCCCTCAAGTCGGTCGCTGGGTGGGTAAGTCATTGCGACGAAGGCTTGATTGGTTAATCAACCTTGTAAGACCTCTCGCCAGGTGGTTAGGGTGCAACGAAAGCTTGGTAAAGTACTTTTCCTTCTATTCTGCGATCACTTCTTTGACTGGTAGGATGTTTAAGTCGCGAAGTATGTTTTCGTTGCGAACGTACCACGGTGCCCCGGTGATTGTTCTCAAGATCTTCGACTGAGCTCGCTGAACTATGTCAATATTGCTATTGCTGGCATTCCCCCATAACTGTGAGCCGTACGTCCATATAGGTTTTAGTACCGAGTTATACAGCAGGACTTCATATTCAAGATTCAAGGGGAGACCGAGCGTTGATAAGCCAATGAAGGCTACTGGCTTTTAGCTTTAGGTGTGTTCTTATGACTTCAATGTGCCGGCGCCATGTGAGTCTTCTGTCGAGGTGTACTCCTAGATATGTCACTTCGTTTGCTTGCGGGAGTAGAATATGGTTTAACATAAGCGGCGGGCAGATTTGCCTGTTCAGGGTGAACGTAATGTGCTTGCATTTTGGTTTGTTCACTTTAATTCGCCAATCTGATAGCCACTTTTCAACATCGACCAGATGAAGAGCTAGCTGCGCAGTTGCTTGCATCGGGCATTTTGAGCGGCTGAGAATGGCTGTATCATCAGCAAACGTAGATGTTGTTAGTCGTGTGCTTGTTGGGATGTCTGCTGTGTAGAGGACATATAATGTTGGCCCAAGCACTCTTCCTTGAGGAACTCCAGCTCCAATAGTGAAATCATCAGTTATAGCAGTGTTGCATTTCTGTCGTAGAGGTAAGACTCTAAAAGCTTATGGTGTTGTAGGGGAGCATTGTCTTGATCTTGTACATTAGACCTTCTAGTCAAACTCTATCAAATGATTGAGAGACATCTAAAAATATGGCAGTACAGTATTCTCGTTTTTCGAACGCCTTCTGAATTTCTGATGTTATCCGGTTGACTTGCTCAATTGTTCCGTGCTTTTCACGAAACCGAAATTGATGTGACGGAATTCGTTCCTGGATTCTTAGGTATGTGTTTATCCGAGTCAATACGCATTTTTCAAAGAGTTTACATAAGCATGAGAGTAGGCTTATAGGTGTATACGACGTGGGAATTGTGTGGTCTTTTCCCGGCTTTGCTATCATTATTATAATCGACTTTTTCCATCTCACTGGAAAGTGGCCAAGTTTTGCGATTGCATTAAAAAGCTGGGTGATAGTGCAAACGGCGCAATATTGGAGCTCAATGATCATTTTGGGAGTTATGAGGTCGCAGCCCGGGGATTTTTTCGGATTCAGCTGATTTTTGATGATGTAAACGATTTCGTTTGGGCGAAACTCAATTGGTTCATGTTGAAGCTGAGGCTCATCTGGTAAAGTCGGCAAGGTGAACGCACTAGTGGCAGGATTTGGTTGGAAGACATTTTTAAGGTGGTTGGCAAACGTGCTGGCTCTGTCTGCATCGCTGCGCGCCCAGCCGCCTGTGGGATTTCTAATCGGCATCACGGTTACTTTCGGTGAGCTTAGAGTAGGGTGAGCTCTCCATAGTGAGTGTTTTGTACTAGATGTTGACAATTGCTCTATGTAGCGTCGGTGGACATGTGCTTCTTCTTGCTGTAAAGCTTTTGTGAGTTGACGTGAGGCATATTTGAAGCTTTGCCTAGCAGATGGCGATCTGTGGAGTTGCCACTCTCGACGTAAGCTTTTCGAGGACGAGCTGTTCTAATTGTAGATTTGTCTTCTTTTGGTTGCTTTGCGTACTTGTAGTTTGGGGTGTTGAAACTCGAGCTGCAGAGACGAGTACAGACTCCAGTGTATTAACAAATCTGTCTACGTTGGCTTCATCGTTGAGATGAGGAATTAGCTCAATGTGTGAGCTAATGTATTTCTTGTACTTAATCCAATTGGTTTTTTGTGATGTCAATTTATACGATTGCTCCAATGCGCCTGGATGTCGGAGTAGAATAAACAGGACAGGCGAGTGATCAGATAAAAGATCCGAGAGACATTCGGCGCTTATCAGACTTTTAGGAATGTTTTTGGTAATTGCAAAGTCTATTAGATCGGGTAGTTTCTTTGGGTCTGCCGGCCAGTATGTTGGTCTGCCAGGAGAAACAGAGTCCAGCTTGTTCTTGGCTTTTATAACTGCATTTTAGAGCTGTTTTCCTTTTGGAGTCACGAGACGTGATCCCCAGTGTGTGTGCTTGGTATTGTAGTCTCCTGCTGCTATGAAGTGGTCTCCTAGTGAGTTGAAAACTGCATAAACTCATCTTCAGCTATAGTGAAGCGAGGGGGGCAGTATACGGCGGCTAGTGTAAGTTGGTTGCCAGTATTTATTTGTATATATATAGAAGTGTCCTGTAGGTAATTTTTAGCAAATTTGTTATGATAGTTGTGCTTAATACGGCTTCTGATTAGAATTCCAGTCCCACCATGTGCTTTACCATCTGGATGATTTGTTACGTATAAAGAATAACCTCGTAGTTGAAAATTGTATTTGTTTGTAAGGTGTGTTTCTGCAAGCAGCATTACGTAGATATCGTTGTCGAGTAGGAATTGAGCTAACTCAAGTTTATGCTCTGAGACGCCGTTAGCGTTCTAGTATCCTTAGGGAAGTCATTATTTAGATTGTTGTGAAACATCATATCATATCTTTAAAGTTGCTTTTTGACTGCTCCGGGAATTGTTGCTGCTGAGCCGTGTTCGGTTCTTGGTATGCTGATTGCAGAAATGAAGTTTTTGAAACAGAGTTAGCCAGTCCTGATTTTAAAGCGCTTGCGTAAGTCACATTTTTATTAGAGTTTATGGGTCCTAGTGAGGATCTGGCTGCAGTCGAGAAGAAGACTTCAGGGTTTGATCTTGAAGCTGTCACCTGTTTATTTTGGGTGCGGGCGTCAGTTCCTCTCTGGTGGCTGCGACTTTTCATCTCCTTATAAACAAGGCAGCCTCTGTAGTAAGCAGTGTGATTGCCACCGCAGTTGTCGCACTTTTTCGAGTTGCAGTCATCTTTGCTCGCTGGGCAGTGTGCGGAGTCATGAAGCTCTTCACAAGTTACACACACCGGGCGCAGTTTACAGTATGACCTTGTATGGCCATATATTTGGCACTTCGCATATTGTACCGACCCATTGCGTTTGCGCGGTTCCTCAACTGTAATTCCGAGGTGCAGCAGAACCTGAAGATTGTAAATAGGGTGCACTTCGTATTTCTTTAGGGGCTTATTTTTTGGTTCGAGCTCAACCTTAAAGAGTGGCTGCGGCTTTCTATCCCTGTTAAGGATGTTGAAGACTGTCTTAGCGCTAAATCCCTTCTCTTGTAGCGCCTTTGTTATCTCTGCAAGCGTTACGTCGGACTCTATGCCCTTAAGTACGACTTGCAGGCCCTTGCTACTTTTTAGCTGATACGTGTAAAAGTTATTTTTATTCTCGGTAAGATATTTCGATAATACTCTGTAATTATCTTCAGACTTTATTTGAACCTTTGTCTCTTGGATGTTGCCCTTTAGTAGAGGTATTATGTGGAAGTTATCCTTCCCAATAAGCTCGATAATTTTGTTGACAAGAACATTGGAACTTTTTTCTCGAATATAAATAGGCGGAGGTTTTGGCTTCCTTTTCTTCGGCCGCCTCAACGTCATATGCGTCTTCCAAGATTTTAAATCGGTTTGAGTTCATGGGCGTTTCTATTCCAGCTAGGCTAGCATTGTTACGGGTTATTTTGCGTTGAGAATTTAAAGGGCTCAGCTTCCTTTTGAATTGGATGTAGCGATCCATACCAGTCTGCACAGCCGGCTTAGCACATTCATTGTTTTTGTTCTGTTTTTCGGGCAGCACAGCGGCAGACGTATTAATATTTGCGCTGCTAGCTGATGATGTCATTAAACGAGCAGTCGATACAGTTGCAGTTGTTGTTGTAGTTACAGTTGACGTTGTTAAAGAAATTGCGGTGCTAGTTACTGCTGATGAGCTTAGGTTATTGCATACCTGCATTGGAGCACAGTCTGCCCGTCCGTCCGTTTCAACGCAAACTAGTCCCTCAGATGGGCAGACAGACGCACAGGCAGACATGCTTATATCAACTCAGGAGGTAATCCTGATCAAGAATATATATACTTTATAGAGTCGGAGATGTCTCCTTCACTGCGTTGCACACTTTTGACCAAAATTATAATACCGTCTGCAAGGGTATAATAAAAATGAAAAAAAATGTATTTTACTGTTTTTTTATTTATCTTAATATTTCTTTGAGATATAGTAATTATTTACTATATCAGAATTACGCTTTTAGCTTTGTCAAATTCGGACAATAATATCATATAGCTGCCATAAAAACGAGGGCAAAATGCAACGCAAAATCGACATAGTTTCGTTGTTTTTAGTAATATAGGCATAGAAATCGAATTGTAGTCGTTTTGTAATAACTGCAATGGTATATTTCTTCCTTTCTTGTAAAAGTTAGGAAGTCGGGATTTTTTATGAGTATTAAGAATGCATCATATGAATAATTTTGGAGAATATAATTTACAGAGTATTCTGCAAGCCGAAGTTGATACGGCTCTGCCCGAAGTTAGTTTTCCTTTCTTGTTTGTTCATAAATTCAATTGAATTTACTATATTCCGCCTGAACTACCTAAACTCCCTAATTATGTAAGTCACCTTTCCGTTATTAAGTCTGTTTCAAAAAACCTTCCCAATAAGGATTAGTTGGTAGTTCTAGAAGATTTCAATATAACTGGAGTTACGTGATCGATAACTTACTACTTGTAGTACAACAAGATTGTATTGATGATCTGCTGACAAGTAATCTTTGTTTAAAATTCACTACTTCTTGCCTCCTTGACTTGAGTATAGTATCAAATCCTAAAGGTGCGTTTCTGTCCATTACATTCATCATCGAAGTGATAATCGACACGGGTAACGTTACAGAAAGAAAAGAGAAGTCAAGAAGGAATACATATGGCTTTAATTGGTCAGATATTTACCTACCTTATTTTTTTAAAAATTTCAATAACAATTTTTTAGTTACTGTGTTCTGTGGTACTATCCTTTGATCTCCAACAAATCTCATTGTCTTAGCAAAGAGTTGACAGACTTAAGATATGTTAAGTCAGATTTTATAAGAAAAATATAAATACCTGTTGTCAATCAAGACTCATCGTGCATAATTCTCAGTGTTATAATAATGATTTTAAACGTCTTCTTCGTGTTAAGCCTGTTTATTCGCCATGTCCCGATAGTATTCTTGCGGGTTAAGCTGAAACCATGTTCAAAACCCTTCACTAATTATTCACATTATCTCTAGAAACTTACAAATTTTCCCATATTTAGAAGAAATCATTTGAAGATTCTCTTTACACGAAATAAGAAGAAGTATAAGTTGTCAGCTATCAATGTACAAACTGTCAGGAGTATGGACACACCAGAACATACTGCAAACTTCGATCAGTATGTGTAGTTTGTGGAGACTTTCACAATTCCGCCAATTGCCCTGCCAACAAGAAATATCCCCAAAAGAAGAAATGTGGAAACTGCGGAGGAAATCACACGGCAAACTACAGGGGCTGTGTGGTCTACGCGCCACCAAAACACTCAAAACGTGTACACTTATTCAAAACGACGCCAGGTGTATTTTTCGGGGCGGCTGCAAGATCCTCATTTGGTCAGCTAAATACCCAGAAGGGATTCTCATACGCCGATACCCTTCGAACAGGAACAGGAAAACGACCATGGCAAATCTACTAATAACCATGAGGAACGCCAATGGCGTTTCCCGGCTCAAACTTGAAATAACACAGTTTCTGAATGAAAATCATATCGACATTGTGATACTGATAGACATGCACCTCACAAACAAATGCAATTTTCAAATAAGAGGCTACACCTTCTACCGCACAGATCATCCAGGTTTGCCGGCGGAACCGGCATCCTAATCAGGGAACGCATCAAACACTTTCGTGAAAGGTTTGAGACTAATTACTTGCAGGCAGGTAGCGGACACCTTTCCATAGCCGCTGTTTAGTGCCCGCCTCGCTTTACAATTTCTGAAGGACAATTCATGGATTTTTACAACTTATTTAAAGAACGCTTCAAACGTACCAACTGGGTCACGACTCGTGACTCCCAAAGGAAGGCAATACTATAATGCAATCATAAAACTGAGCAACAAATTGGACTATGTTTCTACAGGTAGCCCCACATACTGGCCAGCAGACCCCAGGAAAGTCCCAGACTTAATCGATTTTAAGGTGACAAAAAACATTCCTTGCAAAATAATAAGCGCCAAAGCGTTTTCGGAAATTTCATCTGACAATTCGCCAGTGCTAAGTCTTCTTCAAAGCCCAGAAAATCCAGATCACCATCAGAGACTGACATCGCACAGAACAAACTGGGTAAAATATAAAAAGTATGTAAGTTCCCACATAATACTAACTCCGCAGCTCAACATCGAAGCGGACATCGAAAGATCCACTGATGCTCTTGAAGATGTACTCGTGGCAGCAGCAACTATTTCAACACCACAATTGAAGGACGTGCAAACCCAAAATTTCAAAATCTGCACTTGAAACAGCTTGTACTGGAAAAGATACAACTACGACGTGCTTGGCAAACCAACAGATCGCCATTTTCAAAACAACTTCTTAAGGAAGCAACTCGCACACTAAACCGAGCCCTGAAGAAAGACCCTAATGCTCAACTACGGTACATCGGAAAACTTTCGCCAACCAATACAAAACATCCTCTGTGGAGGGCTCACCCAGATCTGAGCTCTCCAATCTAAACAGTTACTCCGATAAGAAACTCAACAGATTGCGAAAGTCATCGGGGATCTGAAATCGAAAAAGGATTCGACCTTATAACACCAAAAATGATAATTGAACTTCCAAACTATTCAATGGGATCATACGTCTCGCCTACTATCCGGGCAAATGGAAAACATCTACTATCATAATGATACCGAAGCCCGGAAAAGACCACACAATTCCTTCATTCTACAGACCAATAAGTTTATTATCGTGTCTGTCTAAATTGCCTCCTTATACGCATAATACCATATCTGGAAGCACACAATGTTATCCTGGCACATCAATTTGGCTTCCGTCAAAGACATGGAACATTCGAAAAAGTTAACAGAATAACTTCAGAAATACCTTTGAGCTGATGGTCACAGCGCAATATTCCCGGAAGTATCTCAAACGTCTATTTGGAAAGTACTTTTGAAGCCCTTTATCACACCTGAAGTAACGTCGAAAAGGTTAGTCCACCCCGACTAACCTTTTGGAGGTTACTTCAACCACTACTAACCTTTTATAGGTTACTTTAGTTGTGATAAAGGTCTTCAAAAGTAGTTCCCAAACAAACGTCATTTGCACTGACTTTGGAAACGATCTGTTTTTTTATTATTTATCGTCCATGGAACGATGATTTTGATGTAATTATTTAGTTCGCTAATCCTTCCTATTCTAAAAAATTTGACTCCCATCAGAAGTCCACAATGCGAAAAACATATTGACAGCATTGTACAGAAAATCTTTCTCCTCTTTGCCAAAAGGTTTCCAAATTGTGGTGCAAGTCTTATCTTACCTTCTTATTCCAGTAGAGAACTGTTAATTAATTTACCCTTCCTAGCCTAGAACGATGCTCGGTACATTTATAACCGTATTCGTGAGAAAATTAATAAACTTGGTAAGACGTAAAATTATATTACCATAAAACAAGAAAGGAAAGCTAACTTCGGGCGGAGCCGAAGTTGATATACCCTTGCAGAATAGTCTGTAAATTATATTCTCCAAAATTATTCATATGATGCATTCTTAATACTCATAAAAAATCCCAACTTCCTAACATTAAAAAAACCAAAGTTATGGCTTTTCCAATCGTTCAGTTATATGGCAGCTGTAGGATATAGTCGGCCTTATGAAATTTGGTAGGTCGGATTAATTGGCCAAATATAAAAGCCATAGAAAATCCCAACTTCCTAACTTTGCAAACACCAAAGTAATGGCATTTCCGATCAATCAGTTATATGGCAGCTATAGGATATAGTCGGCCGATCCCGGCCGTTCCGATTTATATACTGCGTGCAAAGGAAAGAAGAGTGTGTGCAAAGTTTCAATTCGATATCTTTAAAACTGAGAGACTAGTTCGCGTAGAAACAGACAGACGGACAGACTCACAGACGGACATGCTTATATCAACTTTATAGGGTCGGAGATGTCATTGTAGATCTAACTATGACTTGCATGAGTTTTTCAGAATTTTTTGCTCTTACTATAATCGATTTTTTCCTTTAACCTGGAGTTTTAACTTTGAATGTAGATTACATTTTTGTTTGAGAAAAATATCATGGTAGCCAGCACAGATAAATTAAAATATTTTAAATTCCTTATTGATTGTTTGGAACCCATTCGAGGAGAATCTTCATGCAGATTTTCGACCAACACTGATTGTAATTATACCCTTGCAGAGGGTATTATAATTTTGGCCAAAAGTGTGCAACGCAGTGAAGGAGACATCTCCGACCATATAAAGTATATATATTCTTGATCAGGATCACCTCGGGAGTTGATATAGCCATGTCCGTCTGTCCGTCTGTCTGTTTCTACGCGAACTAGTCTCTCTGTTTTAAAGATGTCGAATTGAAACTTTGCACACACCCTTTTTTTCTTTGCACGCAGTATATATGTCGGAACGGCCGGGATCGGCCGACTATATCCTATAGCTGCCATATAACTGATTGATCGGAAATGCCATAACTTTGGTGTTTGTAAAGTTAGGAAGCTGGGATTTCCTATGGGTTTTATATTTGGCCAATCAATCCGACCTACCAAATTTCATAAGGATCGGCCGACTATATTCTATAGCTGCCATATAACTGATTGATCGAAAATGCCATAACTTTGGTGTTTGTAAAGTTGGAAAGTTGGGATTTCCTATGGGTTTTATTTTTGGCCAATTAATCCGACCTACCAAAGTTCATATGGATCGGACGACTATATCCTATAGCTGCCATATAACTGAACGATTGGAAATGCCATAACTTTGGTGTTTTTAAAGTTAGGAAGTTGGGATTTTCATGAGTATTAAGAATGCATCATATGAATAATTTTGGAGAATATAATTTACAGAGTATTCTGCAAGGGTGTATCAACTTCGGCTCCGCCCGAAGTTGGCTTTCCTTTCTTGTTGTCTAATCACATCAGTCTTTCACCCATCCTTATGTAACGGTGAATAATTTAAGATTAATTTAATTAGTCCCATTAGCTATAAGATCTTTGATGCTGGTTTCACTTTCGTTAAAAAAATATTATAATATTCGAATACGTATCATTACAGACAAAATTCCGGCTCGATTAGTGCTTTATTTCCTTTCTTGGTCTGGCTTTCTGGTCTCTTTTATGATGCGCAATGATATGAATTTTGCTTTGGTAGCTATGATTTCAAATGGCAATTCAACTCAAAACCAATCGAATTACGGATCGCAAACAGTTTTGGTAATATTATAATAAAAAAAAATATAAAGTTATTTTATTTTAATATTTTTAGGGTGGTGGCTCTGACGACCGAATATCTATGGTAAAATCTGTCATAATAAGTTCATTTTATTGGTGCTATGTGTTATCACAGGTGGCTGGAGGGGTTGCCACGGAACTGTTTGGAACTAAGTGCGTATTTGGATGGTCACAGTTAGCAACAGCTATATGTAGTATTTTGATGCCGTTAGCAGCACAATTACATTACATAGCTGTTATTGTGTTAAGATCTATTCAGGGATTTGCTTCTGGCCTAACCTGGCCTGCCATGTATGCTATAGTTGGCTATTGGATACCGCTTACGGAACGTTCACGTTTTATGTCAAGTTTTCAAGGTTTCAGTATTGGTATCGGTTTAACTTACCCATTGTGCGGGTTTATTTTATCGGAATTTGGTTGGCCATACGTTTTTTATACTACTGGTACGTTAGGACTTGGATGGTGTTTAATGTGGTATTTACTAGCCTTCAATACCCCCCGAGAACATCCTCGGATTGCTGAAGAAGAACTAAATTACATAGAACTTAATATCAGAAGAGAAGTTTACCATGCAGCCAAAGTTAAAGTGCCCTGGTTGCAAATTTTTAAGTCCTTACCTGCTTGGGCGATTGCTATAACGACATTTGGTCGAATATTTGTTCACTATATTTTTATTGTTAATGGTCCCACTTTTATGGGAAACGTTTTAAAGTTTAATTTTGAAACCAATGGCTTTTTATCTGGAATGCCATTTGTTTGCTCATATATTTCATCGGTATTTTTTTGTTTTTTGGCTGATAAATTTGTAATGTACAAGGTTTTAAATTTAACTAATGTAAGAAAATTATTTACAGCTCTATCACAAATTATTCCAGGGCTCTTAATATATTGTATCGGTTATATAGATAATGTACACATTTTGTTAACAGTATGGTTTATAGCGGTGATATTTATAACTGCATCTTATGCGGGAGCCATGGCTAATATAATTGACTTAGCGCCCAATTATGGACATTCTGCTGCCGTTCTGGCATTTTGCCAAACAATTCATATGTCTGCGTCGTTTATTTCCCCGTTGACGGCTGGATTTTTAGTAACTCGAGAGGTAAAGTACACACTAAACTTTGATATTATATTACTTGTATTATTATATTTAAGATTTTAATTTTCTAATATTAAGTTTAGTTCAGAAGGATGTGCTGTAAACTTTAGAAAAAAGCAGGATAAAAGCATTTTCCGCTTAACAATATACCAAGTCAAAAATATAATACATATTTTTAACGGTGATTCTGGTGAGGTCCACCGAGGCGTGCCGTGTAAGGAATTTCGAGCGGGAGGGGAAGGTGGCTGACGGGAAACGCTCGTCTGGGATGCGTTTTGATGGATTTTTAAAAAGGCGGTTGAAGGTCGCTTTTGCAGCTGGTGCTTCAATACGTCCCTGCCTGGTGAGACAGACTTTGCCACGCCGGGCTTCTGTTGCAGACCGTGTTTTTGGTGGTTCGGATACAGCACTTTCGGCCTTGGTTAGTCGTCGATGTCGTTTCCCTGTCTGGCAGCCTCGATCCTTCTGTTGTTGCACGACATATTTCGGTCGTGTTGGGTTGTGTCCACAAGGTGTAAGACGTGCGGTACCATCTCGCCACCCGTAGTTGTGCTGCCTTCGTCTTGACTCTTGTTCCACCTCGACTGGCTGTTAGAGGGTTGTTTTCCAATTTTTTTTCAGTCGGTCTATAATTGATAGAATACGGGAAACATACGTAGAATACAGGAAACATTACTATCATTACCGTTGCAATGGGTTTGGGATTAATGAGTTGATGTATGCTAGTTTGATTTTCTTGCCCATCGAGTGTTTTGTTACCACAATGACCTTTCAGAAAAATTGACTGGCCAATATTTGGCTTCTATTATCGTTTTTGTGTTTTTGCATTTTGTATGCTTCCATCCAGTCTTTCACATCTTAACTTGAAGGTCTTCAGTTCAATCGAGAACCTGTTGTTACCTCATCCAGCTGTAGTCCTAAAAGTTTGAACTTTTTTTATTACAGTAACTGAGCCGGACTGTATCCCGTCGGCTTCAATATGTTCATCCCATTTTGTCTGATCGTCGCATGTTATTTTTGCAATAATTTATTTTACCGTGTGATTGGTTTGTTACGTCGAGAGTTGGGAGTTTGAATTGTTTTTTGTTTTTGCCTTACTATGTCCTGCAGAGTACTTACTTGTTCTGTAACCAATATCTGGTGCCAAGACGTCATGCCAAGGAAACTCTGCACTTCCTGCGTAGGAAGATCCCAAATAGTTGGTACTTAATAAAAGGGACTGAAACCGATTGGAATACCGGTTCCGATTCCGGTTTCGGTTCCTATAAAAATCTGTTAGCGGTTCCGGTTCCAATTTCGGTTCCTAAGAAAAATCGCAAAACGATTCCGGTTTCGGTTCCGGTTCCTAAAAAATATTACAAATCGGTTCCGGTTCCAGTATCGGTTCCATTTTTTTAATGTATAATCGTGTAGAAAAGTAATTGCGACAACATATGTATCAGGGACTGAAACCGATTGGAATACCGGTTCCGATTCCGGTTTCGGTTCCTATAAAAATCTGTTAGCGGTTCCGGTTCCAATTTCGGTTCCTAAGAAAAATCACAAAACGATTCCGGTTTCGGTTCCGGTTCCTAAAAAATATTACAAATCGGTTCCTGTTCCAGTATCGGTTCCATTTTTTTAATGTATAATCGTGTAGAAAAGTAATTGCGACAACATATGTATATATCAGGGACTGAAACCGATTGGAATACCGGTTCCGGTTCCGGTTTCGGTTCCTATAAAAATCTGTTAGCGGTTCCGGTTTCAATTTCGGTTCCATCGAAAATTAAAATTTCGGTTTCGTTCCAGTTCCGGTTCCGTAAAAAGGAAACGGTTCCGGTTTCGGTACCGGTACCGGTTCTCTTCAGTCCCTGCTTAATAAGGGTCCAATTTGTTGCCCTGTTCGCTTACTATGTCCTAGGCATTTAAGTTCGTTTTGAAAGAAAGAGCAACTCACTGAATTGATCTTTTAGTTCGCCTTCTGTAACTGCCAGAATACTTCTGTAGTCTCCTAGTGCACAGTGGATCCGCTTGTATGGAAGAGCGGTCAAAAATACTAATAATGACCATAGCGTGCTGAAATTTGTAACAAAAATATAGAAAATTTGTCTAAACATATAACAAAAAAATCAAACAACTATATAATAACAAATTCGGGATTTAGCACTTTGAAAAAAATATAATTCTTTTTTATCAAAATAGTGTAAACGCGAACTGGGAGAGATAGGTCTACTCCTTACAAGATTCTACTTAAAACTCGAACTTAAAAACTAAGCTGGCGCTTATCAAACCTTCGATTGGGAGAAAGAACTTTATTGATAAATTGAGAGTGTCCAAAATGAGAGCACTGAGCAAGAGAGCGATCTAGGTTTGAGCTGCGTCTGCAATTTTACAGTATTGGGGGATAAAAGCTTTTTGGAGTTTGGGGACATTTGTTTATAATGCAAGAGGATGTTTACATTAATTGATCAGTCGTGGGAGCCGACAATTTGGGGTTCTTTCATTTGTTTATAATTCAAGAGGATGTTTATATTAATTGGCAACTCTTGGGAGCCGATGATTTTGGTGGGATGACAAATGCGTAATGTAAATATGTTTATGTGGTAGATATGTGGGTGTGTGTATGTTACTTTATGTGGTAGATATGTGGGTGTGGGTATGTTACTTCCCCATCCATTAGAAAAGAGCTTGTCCTCAGGCGGATATATTAGGGTATATGTGAGTGGGTATATTAGTTTGTGTAGTATTTTCGTTTAATTGTAGGGTATTTTAATTTGGTGCAATATTGTTTAATTCTGTTAGATTTTCTGGGTTCTTAGTATTGTTTTTGTTTTGATTTTTATATTTAATTACAATGTTTCTCGGAATACTCTTAAATTTATAGATGAAGTAAATAATTAAAATTATAATTATTACAATTAAAATAGTAAGTATTATAATTTGAAATGTGTTATTTTTTCTTGTATGTATTCTTATTATATCTTTTGCTTCAATTATTGACAGTGGTTCTATCATTGTTACATTATTGTTAACATAAATAGTTTTCGGTAAGTTCCAAGTAATTATAAAATTTGGCTCTATATAATTTGTTTCATATTTTTTTTTTATACATTTTTGTGTATTTACATTCGGCATTGGCTTGGTTTAATATTCCTATAATGCATTTATTTGTAACTCTTTCTTTTGTGTTAAATGAAAATATTTGATTATTTTGAAAATAATATTTGTCTTCTAAAGGTTCTGTTAATATGTCATTAAATTCATTTGGGTAAGGCAAAATTTTGAATATTGAAGTTTTTATAATGTCTTTTGGGATATGAGAAATTATCAATATTTGATTAGTATTGGTTTGTAAAATGTATTAAAATTAATAAGATGTTGATAGTGTTGATCAATAAGTTAGGTTTGGTTTTCATTTGGCGTGCATCTTGAATTATCGTATTTATTTTCGTTAATTTTCTTTGTTTTCTTATATTTAGACTTATAATGTATTATTTTTCTTCCTCTGTTTACTTCTTCGTAATGATTATCATCTAATTTTGTGATTTTTCCTGTCTTTTTAAACGGATTAGTGGTTTTTGATTTTACTAGTGGAGCTTGTCGATATCTAGTATCAAATTCAAATTTATTTCGTGATTCATTTAGTTTTTCTATTTTATTGATTTTATTTGACTGTGTATTATATTTTGGAGTTCCAGCGAAAATAAAAATATCTGCAGGAGTTCTGCCTGTCGTGTTATGTTTTGTTTTATGATTATAGACATAAAGAATAGTTTCAAATTTTGTTAGCTTATTTTCTATGTCTGTTTCACTGTTTATGATTCTTAACTTTTCGTTTACCGTTTTATGAAATTTCTCAACGTCAGAAATTCCATTTTTGCTTGTTGTTATATCAATAACAACATCTTCAGATTTTAACCAAAGTTGCAATGCTGCACACATGAAAGCTGAATCTTTGTCTGCTTTAATTTGGTTTGGTTTACCCATTTCATTAAAAACTTTAGTTAATGCTCTTTTTGCTTCTAACCAATCTCGACTGTTGACTTCTATTAAGGTGGCAAATTTTGAATAAATGTCTATACAAGATAAAAATTGTTTATTATCTATCATATAAAAATCAATGACATATTTTTCTCTTGGATTAAAAATTTCTGGGGTTATTTCGAATTCTAATTTAGTATTTCTGTGTTCTGTTTTTGCGATGTTGCATACTTCGCATTCATTAATAAAATTTTGAATTAATTTTTGGTGATCGGGAAAATAATATTTTTCTTTAAAAAGTGCTGATAGTTTTTCTATTCCTGGATGTAATAGTTCTCTGTGTGTTTTAATAATAATTTCTTTGAATTCTGCGTAAGTGTTAATATCTATTAATTTACTATTAGTTTTCATTGTTTTAGTTAAGTTATCTGGGGAAATAATTTCAACGTATGCCTTTTGAAAAATTAAAAAGTCTGTTTCAATTGGAAAATATATTACGCTTTTCTTATTAGAAAAGCATTCAATTATTAATTGTTTTGCGTATTCTATTGTTATCGCTTTATATGTTTTTATGATTTTTTTTTTATGAAAATAATTTATTACTTCGACTTCATTTAAGTCTCCTCTTATAAATTCTAATTGTCTGTTATAATAATTCAGTGGTCTTTCTGTTATTGAAATGTGGTTTTGGTTATCTTCTGGTGCACTATGCACTGTAGCTACTGTTGTTATTGTATTTGAATTACTGGAAGTCTCTCCTAAATAGGCTTCCTCTATTCTTATTCTAGATAAGGCGTCTGCCACATGGTTTTCTTTACCGGGCAAATATTTTATTTCATAATCAAACTCATTTAGTTTGATTTTCCAGCGTTGTAATTTCATATTAGGTTCTTTAATATTATTGAGCCATACTAGAGGCCTGTGATCACTTAGGATCAGAAATTTTCTGCCAAAAAGATAGGACCTGAAATATTTGGTGGCCCAGACAATAGCTAAAAGTTCTTTTTCTATTGCCGAATAATTAATTTCGTGTTCATTAAGAGTTCTGCTGGCATAACAGATTGGTTTATGATTTTGCGATAATACTGCTCCTATAGCAATATTACTTGCATCTGTTGTTAATGAAAAAGGTTTTTCGAAATTTGGGTATATAAGTATTGGATCGGACATTATTAAAAGTTTAAGTTTTTCAAACGCTTGTACATAATCATTATCTTTTATATTTAAAGTTACGCCTTTTTTAAGCTTTGCTGTCATTGGTTTTGCTATTTTAGCAAAGTTTGGGATAAATTTCCTATAAAATCCACAAAGACCTAAAAAGGATTTTATTTGTTTTGGGGATTTGGGTATAGGGAAATTTTGTATTGCCTCTATTTTGAGAGGATTTGGTTTTATACCAGTTGTTGTTATAATATGTCCAAGGAATTCTGTTTCCTTTTTCATAAACTCACATTTGTCTAGTTGAAGCTTGAGATTAGCTTCTCGTAATTTTTCAAATACCTTTCGCAAAGATAATACATGTTCCTCCAATGAAGTGGAGTACACGATAATATCGTCCATGTAGACCAAACAATCCTTGTAGATCAAATCTTCTAAGAGATTGTTCATGCACCTTTGAAAGGTAGCAGGGGCATTTTTCAATCCAAAGGGCATTCGAGTATATTCATAATGGCCATTTTTGGTGGAAAAATCTGTCTTTGGAATAGAATTTTCATCCATTTGTATTTGGTGAAAACCTTTTGCAAGGTCAATAGTG
The DNA here is from genome assembly GCF_018152115.1 of Drosophila rhopaloa. Classification (NCBI taxonomy): domain Eukaryota; kingdom Metazoa; phylum Arthropoda; class Insecta; order Diptera; family Drosophilidae; genus Drosophila; species Drosophila rhopaloa. The sequence continues at coordinate 109,012 of NW_025335064.1, forward strand.
GTAAAATATTGGCATCTACCAAGTTTGTCCAATATTTCATCCATGACCGGGATAGGGTATTTGTCATCTACCGTAATTTCATTTAAATTACGATAGTCAATTACGATACGGAACTTTTTTTGTTCCAGATGCATCACCTTTCTTTGGTACTATCCAAATGGGTGAGCAATAAGGGGAATTTGACTTTCGAATTATTCCCTGTTTTATCATATCTCTCATTTGCGAATCGACTTCTTGGTCGTAAGCTTGAGGATATTTGTATGGTTTTTTGTAAACCGGTTGCTCATTTTTTGTATGAATGACATGCTTGATAGTACTAGTGAAAGTCAAATTGTCACTTTCTTTGTACTGTATGTCGCTAAATTCATATAAAATTTTCTTAAGATTATCTTTTTCCTCGTCATTAAGGTGTTCTAATCTAAACTTATTGGTTTCTTGCAAGTCGTTATTTATTGCAAAATTAAAGGGTGTATCTGTTGAAAATGGGGGATCGCAGCAATCAATTTCTGCTTCTCCTTGTTTATATTCGATATCGTTATAATTAAATCTCATTACGAATTGATAACCGTTTAAATTAACTGTTTTTGATTTATAATTAATAATTGCGTTACAAGCTTCGAGATATTCTCTTCCTATGAGCATGTCATATCTATCGGAAAAATGATGGACCCAAAATGTTTGTTTGGTCGGACAAAGCTTACTTGCATGGTAGGACACGGATGTATTTAACTGAATATTACCATTTATGGTATGAACTTTAAGGGGTGTATTTTTGGTTGGAAAATTAAAGTAATTTTCTTTAATTAAATTAATAGAAGAGCCTGTGTCTACAACACATCGGAACTCTTGGTTATTCATGATGATTCGTTGATGAGGGCGTTCCTTAAATCCCTCCAGCATCTGGCTGTTGATAATTGAGATATCCTCTGGGCGTCTCCGTGAAGCTGCATTTCAATCGCACTGAAGAATACGCTTGACTGGCGTATACATGTTGTGGGGTACAACTCCAGGATGAAGTCTATCCTCCTGATAAACGGGCTGAGTTCGAGCGTGTTGCCTCCAAATTGCGGCACTTGCCTGATTTGGTTCAGGGCTTGATTTAGATGGTTTTCTGACAATAATATCACTGGTTCTGCCATTTTTGGTTTTTTATTTAGTTTTATAAATTTTTCACAATTTTAAAAGTTTTGTATTATGAATTTGATTTAAATTTGTTATACCTTGTCTCTTACCACTGGTGGGGGAGAACTAAGGTGTTTTATTTTTTAGTAACCCTTGTGTTACGAACAAAGGCACTAGCTTTTACAATAAAACGGGTTTTTGCAGAAAATTTGTTTTAGTTACTTGACAGTCACACGGGTCAAGATTTATGTTTTAAAAAAACTCGCAACATGAGCTTCGATAGCGTGTTGCAAAAATTGAGGTTTCCGTTCGTATATTAGCGACACAAACCGACACTGCGATAGCTGGTTTATAATTGCACTGGGACGAACGACGTTTGGGTTCTTTAAGGATATAACCGTATAAAAAGTTATATCCTACCGGCTGCGCCAATAACAAATTCAAGATTTAGCACTTTGAAAAAAATATAATTTTTTTTTATCAAAATAGTGTAAACGCGAACTGGGAGAGATAGGTCTACTCTAAAAACTAAGCTGGCGCTTATCAAACCTTCGATTGGGAGAAAGAACTTTATTGATAAATTGAGAGTGTCCAAAATGAGAGCACTGAGCAAGAGAGCGATCTAGGTTTGAGCTGCGTCTGCAATTTTACAGTATTGGGGGATAAAAGCTTTTTGGAGTTTGGGGACATTTGTTTATAATGCAAGAGGATGTTTACATAAATTGGTCAGTCGTGGGAGCCGACAATTTGGGGTTCTTTCATTTGTTTATAACTCAAGAGGATGTTTATATTAATTGGCGACTCTTGGGAGCCGATGATTTTGGGTGTGACAAATGCGTAATGTAAATATGTTTATGTGGTAGATATGTGGTTGTGTGTATGTTACTTTATGTGGTAGATATGTGGGTGTGGGTATGTTACTATATTCTCTACCTCCTATAGGAAAAAACGACATAACATTAAACTAAAATATTTGTTTAATGTAATTTATTAAGATTTTATTATTTATATACATAAAGGTATACATTAAGTAAGAATGGAAGATATTTTTCATATTCATACATAAAAAAAAACAAAAATAAAAATCAACAAACAAAATATTAAAGAACCAAAAATTATAAAGTATCATCAAGTATTCATACACAGATGTAAGCAAACTCGACTTATCTTATTGTGGAAGTTGTCTCTGTCCTGTTGTTCATGACATCTGTGTTTGTTAAAGAACGAGACACTTTCCGACTGTGCTGAAGTCTACATTTTGTATTTCCTTGTTATTGGACTCTGCAGCTTCCTCGAAAAGCTCTCCAATCGATACTAATGATGCCAATGACCAGCCTCAAATTCAGCAATTTCGGAACAAACTTCGCTGACACACGACTCATACCCAAAACGTTTGAAAAAATTTCATGGCACGAGCCAAGCGTACCATACCGACATCTTCAGCAACTTCTCTGATCAGTGATTTCGACGATTTTCCAAAACAATTTTCGTCCATGCCTTGAACGTTTTCGATCAGTCGATTCCGGTTATTTCCAGAGCGAGGCTGGTCATTGGCAGCTTCCCGGCCATCTTAAAAATATTTTACCACTTGTACACATTTTTTTATCAGAACAGTTTCACCGTATGCCACTACCAACATTTCAAGTGTTTCAGACCACTTAATTTTATTTTTTACACAAAATTTGATGCAAATCCTTTGATCCATATTTTTCCTGATAGCAAAAATCGTCGAGCTCGCAAAATAATTTGAATCTTCTTGCCTCTCACAACCAAACCAGAGGATGTTCCATTGAAACTTGGTACAGCTGTTAGGGAAGAGTGTACCAATATAACAAAACAAAAAAATCGATAATCGAAAATATGTTGCCCGCGAAATTTGAAAAGTCACCTTACTTTTTGAACACACCTCGTATGAATGTAGTGGAGATAAGCCAAATTCATAAAATCTTGTGCGAACGCCTTTACTCAAACATTTTTGTACATTTTTCATTTCTGTTATCTTTGCTCCACATATATAACACGTTGCCGAGGATGATTCACTGATTGCGTTGCACACCTTTCCATCTACCATAGTAAGATGCAAGCTATGCGTAATAAGAATGTTTTTATTAGAGACGCTTAATTCTTTTGGCTTTAATTGTTTAATTTTTGCGTCAAAGTATTCTGCTTCGTCTTTCGACACCTTAGCGGTCTCTTTCTTAAATTGAAATCAGATTGGTTGACAGTAACGAGTCGATGATGGCCGGGGTTTTTTCCAAATTATTGTATTATCTATTTGAGTAACCAGTTGGAGAGTTACGTAGGATGTTAGAAAAAAGCTTCTGTCGTCCGAATCCACGTTTGAAAACTTTTGCTTATACTCGCTATGCTCCGTACTTCCATCAAAACCCCATTTTTCAATTAAAGTTAAATTCTTAACTATATTTTCAGGAATAGTTTCAATTATGTTGGTTTGAAGCTCTATTATACTAGATGCTGTATTGTCTAGTAAGCTTTGTAAGCTTTGTATCTTATACCCTTGCAGAGGGTATTATAATTTTGGTCAAAAGTGTGGAACGCAGTGAAGGAGACATTTCCGACCCTATAAAGTAAATATAATCTTGATCAGGTTCGCCTCCTGAGTTGATATAAGCATGTCCGTCTGTCCGTCTATCTGTCCGTCTCTCTGTTTCTACGCAAACTAGTCTCTCAGTTTTAAAGATGTCGAATTGAAACTTTGCACACACCCTTCTTTCCTTTGCACGCAGTATTTAAGTCGGAACGGCCGCGATCGGCCGACTATCCTATAGCTGCAATATAACTGAACGATCGAAAATGACATAGCTTTGGTGTTTGTAAAATTAGGAAGTTGGGATTTTCGACGGGTTTTATTTTTGACCAATCAATCCAAGCTACCAAATTTAATAAGGATCCGGAAGCTAGTTCCTATAGCCGTCATACAACTGATTGGTCGGAAATGCCATAACTTTGGTGTTTGTAAATTTGGGAAGTTGGGATTTTCTATGGGTTTTATTTTTGGCCAATCAATCCGACCTATTAAAGGATCCTATTAGGATCGGCCGGCTATATCCTATAGCAGCCATATAACTGATTGATCGGAAATGCCATAACTTTGGTGTTTATATAGTTAGGAAGTAGGAATTTTCTATGGGTTTTATTTTTGGCCAATCAATCCGACCTACCAAATTTCATAAGGATCGGCCGACTATATCCTATAGCTGCCCTGTAACTGAACGATTGAAAATACCATTACTTAATGTTACGAAGTTGGGATTTTTTATGAGTATTAAGAATGCATCATATAAATAATTTTGGAGAATATAATTTACAGAATATTCTGCAATAAATATTAGGGCTCCGCCCGAAGGTAGCTTTCCTTTCTTGTTTTTTTTAACTTAGTACTCTTTGATAACTAGGATAAATTCAAGGGATATTTTCGATTTACAAAGTTTCTTATCAGCAAATATTGGTGTTTCGTTATGGAGGTCTCCATTAAAAGCGAAATAGCTTCCATGGGATCTGCTGGCAGGAAATTTTGATTTTGATTATCATTGCGTAGAGTAGAATCAGCGGACTCATCTATTTTGATTAGCTGACGTCGTCGCTTTGTTCTCTTTGAAGCCCCCTCAAAATCAAGTTTAGGACGGCCCCGTTGAGCACTCTATTTATTTTGATTTGCAATGGGGCGTTTTATTGAAATTGATTCTTTTTTATTAAGCCATCCAGATTGATAACTGAAGATTTTTTGCGTTAGTAATTTTTCCAAAAAGCTGCAATTGTTTTACAGAGGTTTTCAATTTTTTTTTGAAACTTCGCTCAAGTCTGGAATAATGTAGCCGTTGTTTTCAATGTTCGCCTGCACAGCGGAAATCAATTTCTTCAATCAATCAACTATGATTCAAAAAGGAAAAATAAACAAAATTTAAATTGTAATTTATAAATAAATAGTTTTGCAAAATCACAAACCACGACAGACGAATACAAAGCAACACCGCAACAGCACAATAGGCAAAGAGTCACCTTTAACTGCTTTGATGTTTTTACTAGTAAACACACATCTGCAAGTTTCTGCAGCTAATTTTAAAACATTTAACACCTTAAAAGTAAGACAAACACAATGACATACATACCAATTTCTGGATTTTCTTAGAACACAACTACAACTTTAACTAAACATAAAATAGACATTCACAAAATACATAAAAAAGGGTTATTCGATCAAATTAGTTTTACTAACTAACTATTAATATCTAGATTTAAAGTATATACCTTCAATTTCAAAGTTCATTTTAAATAATTAAATTCCGAGCACTCAAGCACTCTTTAAAGGGTGATTTGAATTAGAGAAACAACTTTCTGAGCGCAGCTGCGTTGCAAAAATGAGCACCAGTTCATGATTGCAAAGCTATTTTTAGAAAGTACCGTTAGATTTCCAGTAAAATCTGGTATGCCAAAGAAAAGCTTAGACTTTTAAGAGAAAATTTCTTTACATTTTGCTTAAATAATACATCACATTTTTTGATTTTTGGCCTCTGACGGATTTACTATGTTTAGTTTTTATTTGGCTCGTTCAATATTCAATAAACACAAAATCATTCAGATACGCAAATGCAAACGCCTTTGTTTTTGGTACAATCTACGACTCTTTTCCTCGCCGTTTGTTTGCATGTCGCATTCGACCGCCTTTGGATTTATTCTCAAAATTAAAATAACACTTCCAAAAAATATCCATAAAATACTGGAGTCATAACATCAGCAAAGAAATTTTGCTGTACATTGCAAATATTTTCTCTCTGGATATCATCCAATTGAAGCTGGAGTACTCCAAGGTACTGTGCTTGGACCGACGTTGTACCTGCAAATTTCGGTTTGTTACGTTTAAACATGGCCAAACACTGCTCAGAATCATCAACAGGTTCTTGTTTTTACTCAACAGTGAGCAAACGCGGCACCCACTTTGAACAGAGCTTTCTAATAAAGCCAACACGTTATTCTGATATCTTTACGATGTCAGCTAACTCTCGCAGCTTCACTATTCAATCATTCAAAACGATTTTGTGGATTTTTCTCATGTTTTCTGGTGTTACCGCCTCATTTGGTCGTTCACAGCATTTGGCATCATCGGTGTCTCTACGACCACGTTTGAAGTCGGCAAACAAACGTTTTATTGTTGTTTCTGATGGAACGGAGTCCCCATAACACTTTTCAAGCCATTGCTTCGCTTGAACGATATTTTTTTCCATCAAGAAGCAGTGATAAATTAAAACGCGAAATTGTTTTTGATCCATTGATTTGAAAATAACAAAAGTAGCGTCACTCTTAGCACAATAACTCACAAAATAATAAATAGAATATCATGAAACTTTAACAGCTGTCTTTTGAATGTTAGTATTCACTGAAAACAAGAAAGGAAGCAAACTTCGGCAAGCCGAAATTTATATACCCTTGCAGTTATCAGGTTGTCAAATATCTCCCTTTCGCTTTTTTTGGTTTTTGTATTTGGCGGCTTTGTGCAAAGCGCTACATATCGGTATCGGGCTATGCTATATATCGATTGAAAGGTCTTGACATAACCTACAAAAAGACGCTATTCATAACAAGTTTGGTTATTGCGTTGAAAAGTAATACATGTGTAAACATGGAGTTCGCTAATGCCGAAATTCGCGCTGTTTTAAATATTTCCTTCGTAAAATGTAAATCCGCTAGAGAAACATTCCGTGAGATTAATGGTGTTTTAGGAGATGGTACTCTATCGCTTCGAACCGTGGAGGAATGGTTTCGACGATTCAGAGCCGGTGAATACGAGACCATGAATAAGCTAGCCGGCGGAAGACCCGTGACGACGAATACCGATCAAATCATGGAAAAAATCGAGCTAGACCGGCATGTGACATCTCGTGACATCGCCGAGGAGATAGGAGTTAGTCACCAAATCGTTTTAAACCATCTGCAAAAGGCTGGATACAAAAAAAAACTGGATATTTGGGTGCAGCAAGTATTAACGCAAAAAAAACTGTTGGACAGAATCAACGCCTGCGATATGCTGCTGAAACGGAATGAACTCGACCCATTTTTGAAGCGGATGGTGACTGGCGACGAAAGATGGATCACATACGACAATATCAAGCGAAAACGGTCGTGGTTAAAGGCCGGTGAATCGTCCAAAACAGTGGCCAAGCCGGGATTCACGGCCAGGAAAGTTTTGCTCTGTGCTTGTGGGATTGGAAGGGAATCATACACAATGAGCTGCTCCCATATGGCCAGACGCTTAATTCTAACATCTACTGCGAACAACTGGACCGCTTGAAGCTGGCGATCGACCAGAAGCGACCAGAATTGGCCAACAGGAAGGGTGTAGTGTTTGACCAGGACAACGCCAGACCACACACTTCTTTGATGACTCGTCAGAAGCTACGAGAGCTCGGATGGAAGATTTTATCGCATCCATTTTATAGCCCGGACATAGCGCCAAGTGACTACCACCTGTTCCTGCCCATGGCGAATGCCCTTACTGGTGTAAATTTGGGCTCAAAAGAGGGTTGTGAAAAGTGGCTGTCAGAGTTTTTCGCAAATAAGGTGGGAAGTTTCTACGAGGGGGGTATTATGAAGTTACTGTCTAAATGGGAACACATTATCGAACAACACGGCGCATATTTTAGCTAAATCCGTTCACTAAACTTGTCACCGGGTCTCTTCGGCTCTGCCGGCTTTAACTTTAGCTCTGCCGGCGTTGACTCTGATTCATTTTTGATGTGATGAATTTCGGAACTACAGGGTATGCAGAGAGTGCACCGCTTATTTTAAAACAATGAGACGAAATACGGTTATACTGAAAGCTGCCAGCACTGAAACGATCCGGCGCCTCCTTCAAAATCTTGCGGTTAACTGAAAAATGACCCGAGACTATCATGGCAACAGCAAAAATAATTGCAAATTTGCCAAGGACATGATCATTTTGAGCTCAGAAAATGTAAACATTTTGGATCAGATAGTATACATACATATGCTTGTAGAAAACCAAATACAGGGCTTTAAATTAATGACATAAAAGCAACTATCAAGCATGCAGAGCGATAAGTGATGGTTTGGGTCTGCATGTCAGCCGCTGTTGATACTTTTTATTTAAAGAAGGGAACATGGACAAGACAAGGCATTTATCCATTTTAAGGAAAAACTTCCTACAAAGTTCGGAAAAACTTGAATTAAACGATTTTAAGATTTTACAATGTCAACGGTCCTAAGCAGGAGTCAGGAGTAGTTCAAACCTGGCTAGTTTGGAACTGCCCTTTCGTAATGAATCCGCCCGCTCAATCTCCTGACCTACAAGTCATTGAGAATTTGTGGTTCATACTATACCAAAATATAAGTAAACGGTAAAATTTCCATAAAAAATGACAAAAAAAATGGTAGAAATATTGGCCGAAATTTACACAAAAATTGGAAATTCTTTACAATAAAGGGGGAACCACCAAATACCAGGGACTGAAGAGAACCGGTACCGGTACCGAAACCGGAAGCGGAACCGTTTCCTTTTTACGGAACCGGAATCGGAACGAAACCGAAATTTTAATTTTCGATGGAACCGGAACTGGAACCGGAACCGATTATTTGGCATACTGTGGAAACGAAACCGGAACCGAAACCGATATTCTTTTTTTGCTTTTTGATATGTAATTGAAACATGAATAAATGCGAATGATGATATATACATATGTTGTCGCAATTACTTTTCTACACGATTATACATTAAAAAAATGGAACCGATACTGGAACCGGAACCGATTTTTAATATTTTTTTAGGAACCGGAACCGAAACCGGAATCGTTTTGCGATTTTTCTTAGGAACCGAAATTGGAACCGGAACCGCTAACAGATTTTTATAGGAACCGAAACCGGAATCGGAACCGGTATTCCAATCGGTTTCAGTCCCTGCCAAATACTAATATTTAAGTTTCAACGAAAGTTTAAACTAACAAATTATGTTTGAAATAAAAAATGTGGCATATTTTAAACACGGGAAAATTATTTCAAGATTGTTTGGTTTTTATACCCTTGCAGAGGGTATTATAGTTTCAGTCAAAAGTTTGCAACGCAGTGAAGAAGACATTTCCGACCCTATAAAGTATATATATTCTTGATCAGCATCACCAGGAGAGTCGATCTAGCCATGTCCGTCTGTCCGTCCGTCCGTTTCTACGCAAACTAGTCCCTCAGTTTTAAAGCTATCTGCTCGAAACTTTCCCCAAAGTTGTCTTTCTATTGCAGGTAGTATATAAGTCGGAGCGAGCCGGATCGGGCGACTATATCATATATCTGCCATATAACTGAACGATCGGAAAAGCCATAACTTGTGTGTTTTTGAAGTTAGGAAATTGTGGCCCCTTTTTAGTTCAAGCGTGAACTCATTAAATAGTATTTCACATTAATTGAATACATTTAAAATTGTTCACATTCGGTTGCCTTCATTTACTACAATTTATTTTGTTAACCAACGTGAGGTTCTTTAATCTTAGATCTTAGATCCGACGTAAAGGGCCCCTAAACTTAGGAATTATGGTCACAAGCGATCGCCTATGCAAGTTTGAGGCTCACATTTTTGATACTTTTACATCCGAAGCGAATTCCTTTACACTAAAGGACGTCGCGAGCAGATTCAATCCTTATGGGAAAAGGTCGAGAAAGAATTTAATTTGTGTTCCAGGTTAGTCTTTCAAGAAAGCAGTAGCAGCAGTTTTTAACAAGTCTCTCTTTGCAAAGCAAAGATGACAATTGCTATGCGGTTTACGAAAGATGTGCATCGAAACTGGGAGAAGAAATCGACCGAATTTCTTCTTCCACGGCGCATTCACTGTCCAATCCAGGACCTGAGTTGAATCGCAGAGCCTGCAATTTACTACCATGTGACCCAGAGGTGTTCGACGGAGATTAGTTGCGTTGGCCAACCTTTCGTGATTTGTTCACGGCTATTTATGTCAACAATTCACGCTTATCTTAAGTTGAAAAATTATTTCACCTAACTGCTAAGACCAGTGGCGAAGCTAAAGCCATTGTTGCCAAATCTACTGAAAATTACTACTGATGGTTTCAGTTCAGCTTGGGGAGCGCTTAATTTGAAAATAAACGACTTCTCGTCAACAGTCAATTAAAAATTATGTTTAATATGACAGCAATAAGTGTCGAGTCAGGCAAGTCTTTGGCAATCAAATCAAGGGCGTTTGCTTGCGCTTGAACATTCTAAAGTCTCCGCTACTAATTTGGACGCCCTGATCGTATTTCTTTGCTCATCCAAGTTGGCAAAGGTCACACTAACATTCTGGGAGCAATCATTAACTAACAAATCCGATATTCCCTCATGGAAAGATATAAACACTTTTTGGGTATCGCACATTGCAAGCAATTGACGATGTCAGACCAAATCCATTTGTTCCTCATTATTCCAAAGATCACAAAAATGGGGCAGTAACAAAATGAGTGAACTCGTTTGAGACCCAGGTTTACCGAAAGGCGCGTAAGTGTGATCTCTGCTCCAACGAGGCTCATCCAGTAAGGCTTTGTCCGTGTTTTCTTTGGATTTCTCAAACAGAACGATAATCGTACATTAAACGAAAGCGGTTGTGCTTAAATTACTTTGCAAGAGGACATCATCTATATGAAAGCACCAGTAAATACAACTGTTTTACGTGCAAGGGACGCCATAATACTCTTTTCCACAGGGACAATTCTGTCACAGCAACTCTGCAAAGGAGCAATTGCCGATGCAAGATGTAGCCAACATACAGTCCACTTCAGTCCATTTTATCTCCAATCAGCAAGGAGTCCTTTTAGGCACTGCTATTGTACATGTCTGGCATTTGGGAGAAAATTTCCCAGCCCGTGCCCTGATAGACACAGGTTGAGAAAGACTCGCAAATAGAATTAAACTTTCATGTCAAACAGTTAAAACTAAATATACAGTACTTAGTCAAGTCAGAGCTGGAGTCTCGCAAAAGCTATGCCAATTCCAGATTGTATAATTATGTATAAGTAGAGGCTGGCGAAGAGTCGCCACCGCAGAGGGCAGTTATGCCGTCGCGCATGTCAAATATGCCGACCAAGCACTGCCCCGTCCCATTGCACTCAACGGCGATCATATTACCGGCACTTGGGCAACTGTTTGGGACTTTGATTTATATGTATATATATTCCCAGCAAGCAATTTGAGCGTTTTCTGACTGTTTTCTGATACTTTTTTCTGAGCATTTACAGTCATAAAGTGTGCAAAAAAGAGTCTAGAAAGAGTGTTTTTATACCCTTGCAGAGGGTATTATAATTTCAGTCAAAAGTTTGCAACGCAGTGAAGAAGACATTTCCCACCCTATAAAGTATATATGTATATGTCCGTCTGTCTGTCTGTCCGTCCGGCCGTTTTTACGCAAACTAGTCCCTCAGTTTTAAAGCTATCTGCTTGAAACTGTCCCAAAAGTTGTCTTTCTATTGCAGGTAGTAATAAGTCGGAACGAGCCGGATCGGGCGACTATATCATATATCTCCCATATAACTGAACGATCGGAAAAGCCATAACTTGTGTGTTTTTAAAGTTAGGAAATTGGGATTTTCTATGGATTTTATTTTTGGCCTCTCAATCCGGACCTACCGAATTTCATACGGATAGGACGACTATATCCTATAGCCACCATATAATAGATTGATCGGAAATGCCATAACTTTGGTGTTTGTAAAGTTAGGAAGTTGGGATTTTTTATGGGTTTTATTTTTTGTCAATCAATCTGACCTACCAATTTCATAAGGATCGGACGACTATATCCTATAGCCGCCAAATAACTGATTGATCGGAAATGCCATAACTTTGGTGTTTGTAAAGTTGGGAAGTTGGGATTTTCTATGTGTTTTATTTTTGGCCAATTAATCCGACTTACCCAATTTCATAAGGATCGGCCGACTATATCTTATAGCTGCCATATAACTGAACGATTGGAAATGTCATAACTTTGGTGTTTTTGAAATTAGGAAGTTTGGACTTTTTATGAGTATTAAGAATGCATCATATGAATAATTTTGGAGAATATATTTTACAGAATATTCTGCAAGGGTATATCAACTTCGGCTCCGCCCAAAGTTAGCTTTCCTTTCTTGTTTAAAATATGTATCTTTCAAAATGCATTTAAATTTCCTTGGTACGTTCTTTAGATTTAATGCCATGGCTCAGTGCTTCAAGTCTTAGGCGGGTATTAAAGAAAATGTTAAAAGCAATGCTAAACAGTTTGAAAAACTTCGAAAATATCAAAACCAATGCTAAACATGACCTTGAGTTTGAAAAACTTCGATTAATGTATTTATATAATAATCTTTGAACTAATCTTATAAAAAACATAGAGTAACATTAAAATAGAGTTTTTAGAATTTGAGGTTATTTACTATTAAAAATTTCATATTTCGGCAAATCAATCTGTTTCTTCAAATATTGAAGATACTGCTGCAAAGGGCATTTTTGTGTGTTGGTGCAATAATTTTATTAACAAAAATTTGAACGAAATTCTTCTATATGTTTTTGCCCAAAATTTATTAAAGCACTTGGCAATGGCTTCAGTGGTATTCATTCACGCATTCCATCCGGCAATCGATATATCGACGCTCTGGATGCTAGTCTTTAAAATTATGTAATTACTTAATACATTTGCGTGTAGGGGCTACCTCATTAATTGTTTTGACTGAGATATTGTTTTGGATGTGCGGTTAATAACATGCTGAAATATCGTTTGTGTTTCACAGGCACTCACAGTCATAGACTCTTCTTTGTTAAACTCGTATTCGATCTCATAGCTTTTGGACTATTCGCTTATACATTTTCAGAATTTTTAGGAATCCCATAAACAATAGAATAAAAGGCAACAAGGTACCACACATTATAGACTTTCACAATGTCTTTTGTTTGATCCACCATCTCGACGTTGTTCACAGGTTCTTTCGTTTGGCTTGCTAACCCTTTATATAGGAAGGAGAATTTCACTATTCACATCTGAATGTCCGTTTTATTTACAAATTTATTCTTAGGAATCCGCTCGGAAAAATTTTCTCTAAATGATCAGTATGTTGGGTGCATAGTCAAAAATTCCGTGCTCCAATCAAGAAACATGGGACCTAGTTGATTTAAGAATGACTAAAATTCGTATTTATAACCCGCTGGACACATTTGTCATCGACCCGTGATCGAATGACTGTGGATTTGACTTAACTCTTTGCTTAGGTTGTGCGGGACTTATATAAGTACAGAGTGCAACAGGAAAACGAATGAACTAATCGATGCTAGCTTAAATCTATTTGGTATATATCATTATTGTACTTAAAGACAGTAGATTACAAAATGCTAAAAAAATGTAATAATAGTACATGCATTTAAAATACAATAAATACCATTACAGATTTTTTGACTTTTTTATTTAAATTTAACAACTGCTTCGCGACTTTGTTGAGACCAAAGTTACAGAGCTTTGAAAGATAACTCGTAGCGTCATACCAATCAGATCCCTCTAAGAAGTTCACATGGACCCCTAGTCTGATTTAAGTACAAAAAATTAGTGCTTGATTATTTATATAGATTATTTCTGAAGTCGTTTATCAGAAGTGAGCTCCATAAGCTTTTGTCGTCGCTGACCTTTGCTTTATAAGACCATGTTGATAATGAGAAACAAGTAAGTATATTACTGATTTAGACGTGAGATATGTAAATAAGTTTAATTGGGTCCTAGGAAAACCTAAGATACAATTCAAATAGCTTTTTTAATACCCGGCGTTTGTCTTGTTAAAGTTGCTAAGCAATAGATATTAAAATAAGATCATGGTTGGTTATAATAAAATCTGAACTTAACATTTTTTTTATTTTTGTTTTTGTTATTTTGGTATGAAAAAAGGAAATAGTGCATAATTAAAGTTCAGCCCGGTTGAAGTCACCTATGAAATTATTTAAGCGATTTCTTCAGTGAACTTAAAAAAAATTAGTTAATTATTAGTCAATTAAATCTTCGATTGCGACAGAAATCATTTATCATGCAATGGAAAGAAGACTTTTGGTTAAGTTTATACCTCTGTAAAATATAAAAATATAACATAAAAAAAACGCAACACGTTGACAGCCTCTTCCAATCCACCTATTTAAATTCTGCGGCGTATAAAGACGATTTGATCATTTATAGCTTAGTATTCATATTTAAGATGCATTAAAGTAAATACTTTCTTACATAAAAATTATTCAATGTAGCATAGCCATCGCTCTGCTTTAGCATCCAAAATCAGCAAAGAGCGAAAAATTGTCACAAGAACCCAAAAATGTTGTAGAGTTTCTGCAGAACCATTTACAATGAAACTTATTTTCATATTCTGCCTAGTATCTTCACGGATAAAAATGAATTTGAAAAAAAAAAACAAGAAAGGAACAAGTTATTACAAAACGACTACATTTCGATTTAAATGCCTATATTACTAAAAACAATGAAGCTATGTCGATTTTGCGCTGCATTTGGCCATCGTTCTATGTGAGCTATATGATATTGTTGTCCGATTTTAATTTAATTAAAACCGTAATTCCATAATATTTAAATTTCACAAAATCACAAACAACAAAAAAAAATTAAAAAAGACAAATTTATATTTTTTTGGAATTTTTTATTCCGATTGTTCCTATGGGAGCTATATGATAAAGTCGCCCGATCCGGCTCGTTCCGACTTATATTCTACTTGCAATAGAAAGACAACTTTTTAGAAAGTTGCAAGCAGATAGCTTTAAAACTAAGGGACTTGCGTTTTAAATTTTAAACCCCTTGAGAGAGCGCCGGGCATGGAGGTCGGAGTGGGGTTTCGTCCACCGAGCGGATACATGTCCGGCGTACCTGCACACCTGGTCCTCAGTCGTATGGTGTTAGAAATGTTTTACGTCTGGGAATCGCAGTTGTCTTGGCCTCGAATAGCTCTGATGGCCGGCCCGGGGCGATCCAATGAAGGCTACTGGCTTTAAGCTTTAGGTGTGTTCTTTTGACTTCAATGTGCCGGCGCCATGTGAGTCTTCTGTCGAGGTGTACTTCTAGATATGTCACTTCGTTTGCTTGCGGGAGTAGAATATGGTTTAACATAAGCGGCGGGCAGTTTTGCCTGTTCAGGGTGAACGTAATGTGCTTGCATTTTGGTTTGTTCACTTTAATTCGCCAATCTGATAGCCACTTTTCAACATCGACCAGATGAAGAGCTAGCTGCGCAGTTGCTTGCATCGGGTATTTTGAGCGGCTGAGAATGGCTGTATCATCAGCAAACGTAGATGTTGTTAGTCGTGTGCTTGTTGGGATGTCTGCTGTATAGAGGACATATAATGTTGGCCCGAGCACGCTTCCTTGAGGAACTCCAGCTTCAATAGTGAAATCGTCAGTTATAGCAGTGTTGCATCGAACAGAAAATTTTCTGTCGTAGAGGTAAGACTCTAAAAGCTTATGGGTGTTGTAGGGGAGCATTGTCTTGATCTTGTACATTAGACCTTCTAGCCAAACTCTATCAAATGCTTGAGAGACATCTAAAAATATGGCAGTACAGTACTCTCGTTTTTCGAACGCGTTCCGAATTTCTGATGTTATCCGGTTGACTTGCTCAATTGTTCCGTGCTTTTCACGAAACCCAAATTGATGTGACGGAATTCCTTCCTGGATTCTTAGGTATGTGTTTATCCGAGTCAATACGCATTTTTTAAAGAGTTTAGATAAGCATGAGAGTAAGCTTATTGTTAAGAGAAAAGTTTATGGTTCACAATTTTTGGTTAATATTGAAAACGCACTGGTTTTATTTAAAAATATTAAAATATTTATTCGGTACTTTTTGGGTTCGCCGTCGTCTCTAGACTGCCGGCTTCTTATCTTGGCTTAGCTCTATGTTGCGCAGTCGGCGCTGTCGGTCAAGCCGGCAGCGACGCGACCGCCTTATGTATTAGCTTATGTTTATCTCTGAGAGCGGTGCCCAGAGAGAGGGAATGGAATGTTATGTGCATACATGGATATATTTGTTGCAGTCGCCAAGCTGTGGGAATAAACTGGCGCGACTTATCACTCGCTGATGGCGTGTGTGGTCAAATTACGTTTGCACTTGAAGAGTGCTGATCCTGCAGATTTGGCTAACATTGTTGCCGATGGTACAGTGTGTATTCTGAAGTCTTAAAAAAATTATATTTTTTTTTTTCTTTTTCTTTTTATTTGTTTTTTTTTTTTTTTTTGACTTGATTTTTTTTTGTTTAATGCGAATATATATTTGCATTTATGTATGAGACTACAATGGTCATACTAAGTAGCAAAAATGGGTTATTTGAAAATATAAGAATATAAAATGTCAATAAAAATGTAATAAAATTTAATAAAATTGTAGTTAAAATTAAAATTACTAAATATAAATTGGAAATATAATTGGAAAATGTTGTTGTAATGTTCCTTCTTTTTCTTCTTTTTTTTTTTTGTACCCGTATGGTTGATCAGGCCATACGAGATAACAAAGTATTTATACGTGAAAAATTTTAAGCCTATCCTTATGAACAACTTGTTTTTTATTTTTATCGCTCATTAATACTATGTTTTCATTTTCTTTTATTTCTACCACTTTGTAAGGGCCTAAATATTTGTTATCTAATTTATGACCGGTTTCATTTCTTAATAAAACCTGGTCTCCTATCTCTAACTTTAAAATCAATAGTGTTTTTGTCGTAATTAGATTTTTCTTTTTGTTTATTTTTATCTAGCATAATTCTTGCTCTTTTGTAAGCATTTTCTAGTCTAAATTTTGCTTCCTTAGTTTTTTTTTTTTTTATTAACGTTGGCTTAGTATTTAATACTGTCTCTTTGTCAATCAATAAATGTGGTGGTGAGGTCTTATTCTATCGGTTGAATTTACAGATGTAGTGGGGTTGTGAATCAGGTCACATATTCAAGGTTTTGGTGAACATCGGCCCCGTGTATTTGATCGGACCTTAGTCCCAGTGTGTAGGGTGGGTCCTTTGTATGTTGCTGTTTCTGGGTTTATTGCCAATTGTTGCATGTTCTTCAGCCTGTTTACGTATCTCTTGCTGTTTGCTGAATTTCTTCCTTCCCCCGGGAAGTCGGACCTGATGGATTGTGGCGTTGTTGAAACGTGGTTTTGATGCGTTTTTTTCACCCTTTGCTTCCTTAGTATGTCTCTTATTATTGTTTATACTTAAATTTGGATGTTTGCTAAAAACTAATTCATAGGGGCAATAGTTGTGTGTCATAGAAGGTGTTGTATTGAAACAATAGACGAAGTATTGTAGCCATATGTCCCAATCTGTTTTATCAACGGATATATAGGATCGAATGTATTCGTTAAGTGACTACGGTGACTACGTTCTATTGTTCCTAATGTCTGGTGGCGGTGCGCTGTAGATGTTATGTTTTTTATACCAAGATATTTACATAAATCTTCAATAATTGAATTTTTATATTCAGTTCCCATGTCCGATATGAACGTCTTCATTAGACCGTACTTTAGAATACAATTTTCAAAAATAGCTTTAGCTACTGATTTTGCGCTTTTGTTTGGTATTGGTATGGCAATTAAATATTTCGTTAAATCGCATATCAAAGTTACCGCGTATTCATTGCCCTGATCAGATTTTGGTAATGGACCTATCGTATCAACAATTACTCTGTCAAATGCCATAGTTGGAGTCTCTGTTAAAGTTAATGGTGTTTTTGTGTGTTTAGTTATTTTGGATTTCTGGCATTTTGGACATGGATTTACGTAGTTCGTTATGTCCCTAGACATGTTTTTCCAATAGAAATGTTGTCTTATTTTTGACAAGGTTTTGGCTATTCCGGTATGGCCGCCTTGTAGTGGATCGTCATGGTTTTCAGACAGTATAGCTTCTTTTTCTTTCTTATCTTTTATTATGGTCACTGGTTTGAGTAGCGCTACTCTTAATTTTTTAAATATTTTATTGCCCATTTTTTTAAACGAATCAACTGAAATATTTTCAAAGATTTTTTCACACAGTGCCACTTTAAGTTGGCTGATCTTGTATATACCGGCTTCTTTTTCAAGCCTTTGGAAAAATTGACCTAAATACATTTGCGTGTAGGGGCTACCTCATTAATTGTTTTGACTGAGATATTGTTTTGGATGTGCGGTTAATAACATGCTGAAATATCGTTTGTGTTTCACAGGCTCTCACAGTCATAGACTCTTCTTTGTTAAACTCGTATTCGATCTCATAGCTTTTGGACTATTCGCTTATACATTTTCAGAATTTTTAGGAATCCCATAAACAATAGAATAAAAGGCAACAAGGTACCACACATTATAGACTTTCACAATGTCTTTTGTTTGATCCACCATCTCGACGTTGTTCACAGGTTCTTTCGTTTGGCTTGCTAACCCTTTATATAGGAAGGAGAATTTCACTATTCACATCTGAATGTCCGTTTTATTTACAAATTTATTCTTAGGAATCCGCTCGGAAAAATTTTCTCTAAATGATCAGTATGTTGGGTGCATAGTCAAAAATTCCGTGCTCCAATCAAGAAACATGGGACCTAGTTGATTTAAGAATGACTAAAATTCGTATTTATAACCCGCTGGACACATTTGTCATCGACCCGTGATCGAATGACTGTGGATTTGACTTAACTCTTTGCTTAGGTTGTGCGGGACTTATATAAGTACAGAGTGCAACAGGAAAACGAATGAACTAATCGATGCTAGCTTAAATCTATTTGGTATATATCATTATTGTACTTAAAGACAGTAGATTACAAAATGCTAAAAAAATGTAATAATAGTACATGCATTTAAAATACAATAAATACCATTACAGATTTTTTGACTTTTTTATTTAAATTTAACAACTGCTTCGCGACTTTGTTGAGACCAAAGTTACAGAGCTTTGAAAGATAACTCGTAGCGTCATACCAATCAGATCCCTCTAAGAAGTTCACATGGACCCCTAGTCTGATTTAAGTACAAAAAATTAGTGCTTGATTATTTATATAGATTATTTCTGAAGTCGTTTATCAGAAGTGAGCTCCATAAGCTTTTGTCGTCGCTGACCTTTGCTTTATAAGACCATGTTGATAATGAGAAACAAGTAAGTATATTACTGATTTAGACGTGAGATATGTAAATAAGTTTAATTGGGTCCTAGGAAAACCTAAGATACAATTCAAATAGCTTTTTTAATACCCGGCGTTTGTCTTGTTAAAGTTGCTAAGCAATAGATATTAAAATAAGATCATGGTTGGTTATAATAAAATCTGAACTTAACATTTTTTTTATTTTTGTTTTTGTTATTTTGGTATGAAAAAAGGAAATAGTGCATAATTAAAGTTCAGCCCGGTTGAAGTCACCTATGAAATTATTTAAGCGATTTCTTCAGTGAACTTAAAAAAATTAGTTAATTATTAGTCAATTAAATCTTCGATTGCGACAGAAATCATTTATCATGCAATGGAAAGAAGACTTTTGGTTAAGTTTATACCTCTGTAAAATATAAAAATATAACATAAAAAAAACGCAACACGTTGACAGCCTCTTCCAATCCACCTATTTAAATTCTGCGGCGTATAAAGACGATTTGATCATTTATAGCTTAGTATTCATATTTAAGATGCATTAAAGTAAATACTTTCTTACATAAAAATTATTCAATGTAGCATAGCCATCGCTCTGCTTTAGCATCCAAAATCAGCAAAGAGCGAAAAATTGTCACAAGAACCCAAAAATGTTGTAGAGTTTCTGCAGAACCATTTACAATGAAACTTATTTTCATATTCTGCCTAGTATCTTCACGGATAAAAATGAATTTGAAAAAAAAAAAACAAGAAAGGAACAAGTTATTACAAAACGACTACATTTCGATTTAAATGCCTATATTACTAAAAACAATGAAGCTATGTCGATTTTGCGCTGCATTTGGCCATCGTTCTATGTGAGCTATATGATATTGTTGTCCGATTTTAATTTAATTAAAACCGTAATTCCATAATATTTAAATTTCACAAAATCACAAACAACAAAAAAAAAATTAAAAAAGACAAATTTATATTTTTTTGGAATTTTTTATTCCGATTGTTCCTATGGGAGCTATATGATAAAGTCGCCCGATCCGGCTCGTTCCGACTTATATTCTACTTGCAATAGAAAGACAACTTTTTAGAAAGTTGCAAGCAGATAGCTTTAAAACTAAGGGACTTGCGTTTTAAATTTTAAACCCCTTGAGAGAGCGCCGGGCATGGAGGTCGGAGTGGGGTTTCGTCCACCTACGGCCCTTGTGCGGGTAGCCCAGGCACTTTAATGAGTACCGAGCGGATACATGTCCGGCGTACCTGCACACCTGGTCCTCAGTCGTATGGTGTTAGAAATGTTTTACGTCTGGGAATCGCAGTTGTCTTGGCCTCGAATAGCTCTGATGGCCGGCCCGGGGCGATCCAATGAAGGCTACTGGCTTTAAGCTTTAGGTGTGTTCTTTTGACTTCAATGTGCCGGCGCCATGTGAGTCTTCTGTCGAGGTGTACTTCTAGATATGTCACTTCGTTTGCTTGCGGGAGTAGAATATGGTTTAACATAAGCGGCGGGCAGTTTTGCCTGTTCAGGGTGAACGTAATGTGCTTGCATTTTGGTTTGTTCACTTTAATTCGCCAATCTGATAGCCACTTTTCAACATCGACCAGATGAAGAGCTAGCTGCGCAGTTGCTTGCATCGGGTATTTTAGCGGCTGAGAATGGCTGTATCATCAGCAAACGTAGATGTTGTTAGTCGTGTGCTTGTTGGGATGTCTGCTGTATAGAGGACATATAATGTTGGCCCGAGCACGCTTCCTTGAGGAACTCCAGCTTCAATAGTGAAATCGTCAGTTATAGCAGTGTTGCATCGAACAGAAAATTTTCTGTCGTAGAGGTAAGACTCTAAAAGCTTATGGGTGTTGTAGGGGAGCATTGTCTTGATCTTGTACATTAGACCTTCTAGCCAAACTCTATCAAATGCTTGAGAGACATCTAAAAATATGGCAGTACAGTACTCTCGTTTTTCGAACGCGTCCCGAATTTCTGATGTTATCCGGTTGACTTGCTCAATTGTTCCGTGCTTTTCACGAAACCCAAATTGATGTGACGGAATTCCTTCCTGGATTCTTAGGTATGTGTTTATCCGAGTCAATACGCATTTTTCAAAGAGTTTAGATAAGCATGAGAGTAAGCTTATTGTTAAGAGAAAAGTTTATGGTTCACAATTTTTGGTTAATATTGAAAACGCACTGGTTTTATTTAAAAATATTAAAATATTTATTCGGTACTTTTTGGGTTCGCCGTCGTCTCTAGACTGCCGGCTTCTTATCTTGGCTTAGCTCTATGTTGCGCAGTCGGCGCTGTCGGTCAAGCCGGCAGCGACGCGACCGCCTTATGTATTAGCTTATGTTTATCTCTGAGAGCGGTGCCCAGAGAGAGGGAATGGAATGTTATGTGCATACATGGATATATTTGTTGCAGTCGCCAAGCTGTGGGAATAAACTGGCGCGACTTATCACTCGCTGATGGCGTGTGTGGTCAAATTACGTTTGCACTTGAAGAGTGCTGATCCTGCAGATTTGGCTAACATTGTTGCCGATGGTACAGTGTGTATTCTGAAGTCTTAAAAAAATTATATTTTTGTTTTTTCTTTTTCTTTTTATTTGTGTGGTATGACAATGGTCATACTAAGTAGCAAAAATGGGTTATTTGAAAATATAAGAATATAAAATGTCAATAAAAATGTAATAAAATTTAATAAAATTGTAGTTAAAATTAAAATTACTAAATATAAATTGGAAATATAATTGGAAAATGTTGTTGTAATGTTCCTTCTTTTTCTTCTTTTTTTTTTTTGTACCCGTATGGTTGATCAGGCCATACGAGATAACAAAGTATTTATACGTGAAAAATTTTAAGCCTATCCTTATGAACAACTTGTTTTTTATTTTTATCGCTCATTAATACTATGTTTTCATTTTCTTTTATTTCTACCACTTTGTAAGGGCCTAAATATTTGTTATCTAATTTATGACCGGTTTCATTTCTTAATAAAACCTGGTCTCCTATCTCTAACTTAAAATCAATAGTGTTTTTGTCGTAATTAGATTTTTCTTTTTGTTTATTTTTATCTAGCATAATTCTTGCTCTTTTGTAAGCATTTTCTAGTCTAAATTTTGCTTCCTTAGTTTTTTTTTTTTTTTTTTTTTTTTTATTAACGTGTGGCTTAGTATTTAATACTGTCCTTTGTGGACAATCAATAAATGTGGTGGTGAGGTACTTCGCTTATGGTTTTTACAGATGTAGTGGGAGTTGTGAAATCAGGTCAGACATCATTCAAAGAGTTTTGCTGGTGAAACATCGGCCCCAGAGTGTATTTCGGATCGGACCTTAGTCCCAGTGTAGATCTAAAGGGTGGGTCCTTTGTAATCTCCTGGTTTGTGTGCTGTTATCTAGCAGGTTTATTGCCAAATTGTTGCAATGTTCTTCAAGCCTGTTTACGTATCTCTTGCTGTTTCGCTGAATTTCTTCCTTCACCCACGGGAAGTCGAGGACCTGATGGATTGTGGCGTTGTCATGAAACAGATGGGCGTTTGTAGCAATGCGCAGGATTTTGTTTTCCAGCACCTGTTGCTTCCTTAGTATAGTCATCTATGTTATATAAAGGGTCTATTCTATCTGTTGAATTAAAAGATGTACTTAAATTTGGATGTTTGCTAAAAACTAATTCATAGGGGCAATAGTTGTGTGTCATAGAAGGTGTTGTATTGAAACAATAGACGAAGTATTGTAGCCATATGTCCCAATCTGTTTTATCAACGGATATATAGGATCGAATGTATTCGTTAAGTGACTACGTTCTATTGTTCCTAATGTCTGGTGGCGGTGCGCTGTAGATGTTATGTTTTTTATACCAAGATATTTACATAAATCTTCAATAATTGAATTTTTATATTCAGTTCCCATGTCCGATATGAACGTCTTCATTAGACCGTACTTTAGAATACAATTTTCAAAAATAGCTTTAGCTACTGATTTTGCGCTTTTGTTTGGTATTGGTATGGCAATTAAATATTTCGTTAAATCGCATATCAAAGTTACCGCGTATTCATTGCCCTGATCAGATTTTGGTAATGGACCTATCGTATCAACAATTACTCTGTCAAATGCCATAGTTGGAGTCTCTGTTAAAGTTAATGGTGTTTTTGTGTGTTTAGTTATTTTGGATTTCTGGCATTTTGGACATGGATTTACGTAGTTCGTTATGTCCCTAGACATGTTTTTCCAATAGAAATGTTGTCTTATTTTTGACAAGGTTTTGGCTATTCCGGTATGGCCGCCTTGTAGTGGATCGTCATGGTTTTCAGACAGTATAGCTTCTTTTTCTTTCTTATCTTTTATTATGGTCACTGGTTTGAGTAGCGCTACTCTTAATTTTTTAAATATTTTATTGCCCATTTTTTTAAACGAATCAACTGAAATATTTTCAAAGATTTTTTCACACAGTGCCACTTTAAGTTGGCTGATCTTGTATATACCGGCTTCTTTTTCAAGCCTTTGGAAAAATTGACCTAAATCAAATGTACCATTGGTATATAGATCGCTAACATTTATTCTTGCAATAACTTTTTTACCATGCTTAAAATATCATTTGAAATTATTTAAATGCAAGGTCACTACTTTCTTTACTTCGTCGTTGTTAAGGACGTCGTATATTTTGGGCATAGAAGCTTTTTCAACACACTGCCTAGGCAGCTGTGCTTGATTTTTCCCTGCGCAGGGTTTATTCTGTCTGTACTGATTTCTTGTAGTGACTTTTAAAATTTGCTTTTATATGTTTTTTAGTTCTTTCATGGTTATTCTAGATAACGCATCAGCAACGTAATTGTCCTTTCCCTTAAGATACGCAACTGTAAATTCGTATTCTTCCAAATCTAGTCTTATTCTTGTTAATTTAGAGTTTGGATTAACCATAGAAAAGAGGAATGTTAATGGTCTATGGTCTGTTTTAACTAGGAAATGTTGCCCATAAACGTAAGGTCTAAAATGGTTAATTGCCCAATGTATTGCTAGTAGTTCTTGTTCCGTTGTGCTTTTATTGGATTCTCCTTTAGTAAATGATCTCGATGCATAAGATACAGGAAGCTGTATGCCATTATGTTCTTGTGTAAGGACTGCTCCGCAAGCTTGCTTACTTGCGTCGGGGTATTGAAGTAGTGTTGGACTCATTAATTTTTAATCTTTAAGTAATCAAAAGCACTTTGACACTCTGGTGTCCATTCGAATCTAACACCTTTTTAGCATAATTTAGTTATGTGACGGGAATAATCTGCAAAGTTTTTAATGAATCGACGATAATAATTGCAAAATGCAACAAATCTGCGGGCGCTATCAGCGTCCGTGGGGACTGGGTATTTTTCAATGACCTCATATTTTTTGTCATCTGGCATTATACCTTGATCCGTACATTTGTGACCAAGAAAGATCACTTCATGCATGAAAAATGTGAATTTCTCTGGATGTAGTTTAAGATTATTTTTTTTTTTGCAAAGTTCAAAGACGTTTGTTAAGTTTTTCAACATATGATTTTCTGAACATCCTACCACTATTAGGTCGTCCATGTAGAGGAATGCCTGGGATGGCTCCAAGCCGGAAAATGCAATTGTCATCATACGCTGGAAAGAATTTGGGGCTATTTTTAAACCATAAGGTAATCGTGTAAAACTATAAGAGCCATAGCTCGTTGAAAATGAAGTTATATTTCTGGACGATTCCTCTAATTCAATTTGGTGGAATCCGGACATAAGATCTAAACAAGAGAAATACTTTGCTCGGCCCAATTGATCAAGTATGTCATCGATTCTAGGTAGTGGAAATTTTGTCTGCTAAAAGTTTTTTATTAATTTGGCGATAATCAATTACTAAACGCCATCTTTTCTCCTTTGAGTCAGGTAATGATTTTTTTGGAACAAGTAACAGAGGGCTATTATATTCTGATACTGAGGGCTCTACTATTTAATTTTTTATAAGTTTGTCCACTTCCTTAGTTATTTCCTCCTTATGACATTGTGGACTTCTATAGTTTTTTATATACACGGGTTCATCATCTTTTACTCTTAATTTTTGCTTGTAGAAATTGTTAGTAGATATCGGTTCGGTTTCAAGACCGAATAAGTCTCTATATTTTGAACAAAGATTTGTTAAGACATTTTTAAATTGAGTCAGAAAATTTTGTTTTAGTTTATTGATAACTTTTTCGTTTCTTTTTGTGCCATTTAAATTGACAATATTATAGTTGTCGATAGATTCGAGTTTAATGTTCTTAAGGTTTACTATTTTGTTCTCATTTGTAGTGTTTAAAATTCGGACGAATGTGGTTTGGGGATCTGAAATTGTATTTCCTATGAATATACCATTTTCAATTTCTTGATTTGGTATTAGAAGGGTTTTATTACTTTCGGTTAAATTAATTTTTCTAATTACTTCGGAACGAGCTGGTATAATTATTTCGTTAGTTTCTATGTTATGAAGGATTGGAATTTTTATTGGAAATTTTAAATTATCAGGTCTTAAAATGAAAAGGTCATTATCTTGATTGAAGTCCAATATACAATTAAATTTCTTTATGAAGTCTATTCCATTTATTCCGTCTACCGGTATTGAAAAGTTATGGGGAACTAGATGAAAGTTATGTGGTATTATATAATTGCTTGTTCTTAATTCAATAAATGATAGTCCTATTGTAGTTATTGAGCCTTTGCCTATTCCTGATATTTGTATAGTGTTATTGAAGTCCGTATCAATGAAGTTGTCGGAATTTTCTTTAATGAGAGAAATATCAGCTCCAGTGTCTATCAAAAAGGTGAGTGGTTTTTGTGTAATTTCATGTTTTACTTTTACGAATATATTTAAATTAAGAGTAATAGAGTGAACTGTGTTGTTATACCCGTTACTCGTAGAGTAAAAGGGTATATTGTATTCGTGCAAAAGTATGTAACAGCTAGAAGGAAGCGTTTCCGACCCTATAAAGTATATATATTCTTGATCAGGGTCACTAGCCGAGTCGATATAGCCATGTCCGTCTGTCCGTCTGTCTGTCCGTCTGTCTGTCCGTATGAACGCTGAGATCTCGGAAACTATAAAAGCTAGAAGATTGGCATTTTACAAGCAGATTCTAGGAGTTCCTACGCAGCGCAAGTTTGTTTCAAAATGGTGCCACGCCCCCATTAACGCCCACAATCGCTTATATACGATTTTAAAAATTTAATTATTTCGGAAAAGTAAAAATGCAGTTTTATTGTGTTTATCAATACCTATCGAAATGTAGAAGAAATTTTTCAAATCGGACCATTCGTTAAAAAGTTATGCGTGATCAAAATTTCTATCTCCATCTCTCTCGCACTCCCTTTACCTGAGTAACGGGTATCTGATAGTCGGGGCACCCGACTATAGCGTTCTCTCTTGTTTTTTATTGTTGACTTCTTAAGGGAGCTTCCTCGTTTTCCGAGTTAGTTTGAGCCATTCTCACAGTGTTATTTCTGCCATTTTGATTGGTGTAGTTTGTGTTGTTGCCTCCATTACCGCTGTTTTGACCCCGATAGTTTCCTCGGCCTCGGTTATTGTAATTATTATCATAATGATTATAGTTATTATAATTATTTTGGTAATATCCTCGGCCATAGCCTCTTCCTCTATAGTTTCCTCTATAGTTATTACCACGGAAGTAATTATTTTTATTTGTATAAAATATGTTGTTTGCATTTCCTGTCATTTCCGTGCTGCAATGAATATATTTTGTAACAGCTTCATTCATTGTTTTGAATGTGCCTGCATCCAGAATGGTTTTTAATTTAACATTTTCACAATTCTTTATCATTGTAGAAATGGCTTCTTTTGTGCTGAACGTGTCTGCATGTTCGGCACTTAATCCTTCGTCAATATAAGAAGCTTCTAATAGTTTCCGTAGATTGTCTACTTCAGTTGTAAATTGCGTAGCCGTTTTTCCCTTTTGGTATATGTTTAATAATTTCGATTTTACAACGTCAGAGGAATCGCCCCCTATAGTGGCCTGGAGTTTACTGATTATATTATTAATAGTTGTTTCGTTTTGTACTTTGTACAATGTTGATCCAACTATTTTGGATTTGATTACCTCAACAGCTATGTTTTCGTATGGTCCCTTGGTAAGGTTGACCAATTTCAATGCTGTTAAGAATCTTTGCAGGTGGATTTTTTTTCCATCGAACTCTGGAATTGCCGAGCTGATTTCCTTCATGTATGCTCTATTGGCAATCGAGTCGTCCGTCATGTTGATTATATTGTTTTCCAAATTTTCGTATGATATATTTTCTTCGGAATCCGACAGTTCGGTCAGCGTTAATACCGCTGGAATAGTCAGGTTGTGTATGTCCTCGGTTTTTGGGAAATCGGTTTCTTTGCTTGTTTCGACTAAATCTTCCGTATCGGAATCTTTATCTTCTATTTCTTCTGATTTCAATTCCTCCTCAAATGTTAATGGTATATTAAGGATAGATGGAATCAAAATGTCTAACCTATATTTTTGTTTTATATTTTTAAGATTGTTTTTAAATTTAGATAATAATTTTGAGATATCTGTCCAGTGTTTACTGGATAATTTATCTCTGTGTTCGTAAATTATGAGGCGTGCTTCATTAAAACTGTCTACTAGAACTTTAGCGTGTTTTTGTATGGTTGTTCCCTGAACATTTCGGTTTTGCGAAAGACATTTGTATGACTTGTCGAAATTTGTTCTTATTTCTTTTAATTTATCAGAAATAGTTTTCCAATCCATTAGGCTTTATTTCATAATAATTTTAAATATTATTATATTGCCAAGCAATGCATTTTTGTCAATGACGGAAAAAACCTTACAGTTTTGTATTGTTGATAATACTATATATGTATTACAATGTATTAATGGGGAACTACTCAGATTGAATTTTTCCATATATTCAATTTCTAGTTCATACACTGAGATGGGGTTCCAAAGTGTTTCGAGGATAGATCTTACTCTATAATCGAACATGGGTTTCCTTTCTTGTGTTTTTTCTATACAGCTGTTTGTATCCATAACAAAGAACAAATTTGTAAATTTAAAAAAAAAAATTTTTTTTTGTTTTTATTTTATTTTTTTTAGTCTGTTTGGGGCTTTGTGTGTTTGCATGTGCATTCACAGTATGGTGAGAGTAAAGGACCTGGACAATCTGCCGGGCATTCCTTTTTAAGAATTGGCAAAAATTTCTCTTTTGGAGGAGATTTTTTGTCAACAGTTTCCCCGATGATTTCAATATTTTTGTAACATTGTTCGGGTTCTTGATTTTTCTGTAGTTTAGTGCTTACAAATTTTTTTAGGGAGTCTAGCTCTGCGTAAAGTTCACATGCTTGTTCCCATGATGTATTATCACTGGCTGCTAATTCATTTCGAATGGCGGCTATTCTTTTAAATGCCTTTTTTCTTAATCCTCCTTTCCTTTTATTATTTTTCGTTTTACGGTCCATCCTTATTAGGTAGACAATATATTTAAATGTATGTCTTTTATAGAAAGATGCAAAAGAAATGAGTGTTTCTCCAATAGGGTAAAAAAAAAGATAAATGAATTTAAACCTTGTTCAAGTCGTTAGCTCTGCTTATATAACGTCTTTTAATTATTTTATTATGTTTAACGTATAATGCGAGCACGAATTGAGCAACGCTGCTGATTGTCAGGATCAAAAGTAATATCCACATTGACTTAATAGCATCCGTATGATCAACTATTTGAACATTATTAACAACATTAGCTTTATTTCCCGTAGACTGGGTGTCGTCTGAGCCGAACCAACCCATTGTAATTTTTAATTTTGCATGGGGAGTTAAAAGAATAATAGAAGACAATGCTAATATTGTAATTAAAAAAAAATGTTGTTAAAGTTTATAGTTTTTTTAATTCTTATATTCTGGTTACTTATTTTACATTTTTATTTTTTTTTTTATAAAATTTTTTTTTTATTTTGAAAATATTAATTTTCAAACATATATTCGCATTTAATATTTAATATATTTACTACTTTTTTTTTTACAAAATTCCCTGCCTATTTATAATAAAATTATAAATAATAAAATTATAAATAAAATTGGTTGTACGTTATTATATTATTTTCCATTTCCTGCCTTTCAAAAAAATATTCTAATTTGGGCCGTCTTCTTGTACAGCTCAAACTTACAATTTTATAATTTACTAGCAAGGTAGCCCGCAGCTTCGCCTGCGGAAATTAAGATTAGCAATTTCCTAACTATATCGCTTAAAACTATACTTTTGATTAACTTTTTTATTTGCTACTTTATTTAAACTAAAACCATTCCACATTTCCACACCACCATAGAGGTAGAGGTTTTGGCGCGTTTTTTTTTGTGGTTTCCCCATGAGGCCTATTCCACAGTGCATTTTAATTAGAAATGTTTAACATTTTTGCAAGACTTCTCTATAAACGATATTTTTTGATTTTCCTTCTGGCGCTAAAATAATTAAAGACTCAGAGGAGCTAACTCTTGAACAGGCCACATAAAACTGACCATGAGAGAAGCAATCGTCCCTTAAATCTAGTCCAGCTAGTTTTAAGGTCTGACCTTGCGATTTATTTATCGTTATTGCAAAGCAAACTTTTACAGGGAACTGAAGTCTTTTAAACTGAAACGGTAGATTTGATGGAGGGGTATTCGTGGTATAAAAACAATTTCTCCTTTGGCACAGCCAGTAAAAACCACAGCTTCGATTAAATTGTTATGAAGAGCTTTTACTTGCAATCTTGTACCGTTACATAGTTTTGGAGGTCTTAAATTTCTCAACAGCATAATTGGTGCACCAATCTTAAGCTTTAGAATGTGTAAGGGAAGTCCAGGTGGATTTTGTTGGTTGAGAAATTCAACCGGAAAATGAACTGCTTCATCAACTTCAGTGACTGAATCAATAGACTTATACGTAACTTCAATACCATCAAATGATTTTAACAGTATGTTATTTATTACCACAGCTCTATCATTTCTAGCAGTTAATATTGCTCTCTCCGAAAACCAATCTAATGATTTGGTTGAGATTTTTGAAATTTCCGGAAATATATTTGATGTGAGCTCCTCAAGGGAAGTTACAACAGTTCCTAAACCTGAAGGAATAATTATTTTTCCTTCGACAGTTGGAAAAAGACCGTCTCCAATTCTCAATAATGTATGTGCAAAAATTCCAGCAGTTGTATCGCCTTTTAAATGCACACGCATGTTTTTTGTTAGGCACAATTTTTGAATAGTAGGCCAAAGAAATGATGATTTTAAGCAGGCTTGTATTTCATCTGCCCTTGTTCCTCGAGGAACTACAGGAAGCGTTTGACGAAAATCTCCAGATAATAAAACCGTCATACCTCCCATTAGAAAATCATTACCACGAATATCTTTCAACATTCTATCCAACGCTTCAAAAGCACTCTTATGAGCCATTGTGTATTCATCCCAAACAATAAGGCTACATTCTTGAAAAACCAATGCCATATTACACCGTTTAGATATTGAGCAACATGGTGTTTCTACATTTATTAAATCCAATGGGAGTTTAAACACAGAGTGGGCTGTGCAACAGCCAATGCTACATTATTATTATGTCGTAATTTTGCTAACAACAAATTCAATAAAAATGTCTTGCCTGTGCCACCGGGGGCATCCAAAAAAAATATTTCACCGTTTTCATTTTGAACACTTTGTAATATTTTTTGAAATACCATTCTTTGCTCATCGTTAAGGGAATTTTCGTCTTTACTTAATTCGAATTCATTAATATTGTAATTTATTTCGTTTAAATATTCCCTATTTTGAAGTGGTCTACTAACTCTAATCGGTTCGGGCAAACCATAGTCTAATAGACACGTACCTCCAATGGACAGTGTTATATCTTCGATTAAAATAAGACATTTATTAAACACTCTATCCAGTAGATCTTGATTGACTTCTGCCACTATTAGAGAAAACTCGTACAAAATGTATTCTGAAAAGCTTTCTTTATACATTTTATACATACATCACCGCAAATAAATCACGTAATTGAATTGGCGATTTACATAAAGCTGCTTCCTTTAGGGTATATTCCCAGTGTGTGTCATCTTCTAGTAAGCCCAAAGCCTTACATGCCAGTTGAAATGTAGCATACGTAATGTTATTAACTGTTTTAAGAAATTAGAATGAGGTTGGTCCCCGCACTTCATGAAGAAGTAGTCTTAGGTAATAGCATTCACTATTTTTAGGGTGTATGGTATACACTCGACCTAAAACATCATCCATTCTAATTCCAGGAAAACCAGGTACAATATTACCTCTCTTTCTCCTTTGGAACTTTTTATTGTTCCACGTGAAATAGGAAGGTACTTCAACATAAAGAAGGGTCCTTGCAAATGAATCCGTTTTACAAAGTTCGAAAAACCCAGTCAGTGTCGTTATTGAAGCGTTGGTTAACTGGTTAACTAATTGATTTTGATTATTAGGATCAAAATATATCCGTTGACCATTTTCCAAATGCACGGCCAAATGTACAATTGCCGGATACCTTTCATGTATGGGGAATGCAAGAATTCTCCACACTGCTTCAGAACTACTGATATATCGACCGCTTTGATATAGTTGAACCTCATTAGTAGGGCTTTCCACAGTAAATGTAGCTTGATCACTGCCCTTATTGATGTATTTGCAAACGTATTTAATGGATTTAATTGAACTACAGAGCTCTACATTAATATGAGCCTCAAAGGTCCGCAGGAGAACACAATTATAGGGCATACCCACCTATTGTCAATTATGTTTCCATTAATTTCCATGGTGAAGCCACCATCTTCAGGTGCTCTTCGCCTATATTTAGGGTAACCATCTTTTCCAGTAACAGTTTCATTAAGCAACGATCGCGGAAACTTTTTGGAACAATTACCCTCGTTCATACAGGGCGATTTTAGGTTTAAGCGGCCACATGGTCCATGAATCATATTAGCCTTAACAATCTCATATAGGAGAGGATCCTTTTCAGAATCTGGAATTTCTGCACATATAATTGAATCAATTTGTTGAGGCGTGATCTTAGACTTTAACCAAATCAGTATATGTGCATGTGGGAGACCACGTTTCTGCCACTCTATCGTATACATAAAGCATTGCACTTCCCCAAACAAACTATGACTATTAATTAAAGACATTATAGCTTTGACCTTTAAATGAAAGACTCGAGCAATGATATCATGCCGATCGTGAGGCTTCTGCCCTAAAAATAGTGCACTTTTAATTTCTTTCCATTTAGGATTACAGGTAAATGTAATAAAAAGATCAGGACGCCCATAATAACGAACATATGTCATGGCATCTTGAGTTTTTTCGTGCATGTACCGTGGCGAGCCAGTAAAGGATGAAGGTAAAATTACCATCTGTCCAAACTGTGCTAAATCTACATCATTCCTACCTATAGCATCTTGAAGATGTATGTAGCTTTCTGCTCTCAGCTTTTTTTGATTTAGCCGAATAAAATTAAGCCTTTCTGTTTCTATTTTAGCATACATATCAACCAAAAATTGACTAAAGAGAGCTCTAAAATAGTGCAGGTGATTCCATACATTTTCTCTAAGCATTATTCGGAAACTGTAAAAATCTAACGCTGAGACTGTTTTCTTAACGTTTTTTTTTGAAACGGGGTCAATTTTGGGTATATCTATAGTGTAACCATCTTCTCCATGACAAAACATTAATGGATATTGTAGGGCGTCATAAGATCGGTGAAGTTCACTGATTCTTTTTAACTGATTATTATAACCCTCAATAATAATGTCCCTTTTTTCAAATTGTTGGTCAACTAATACCAAAGCGACCTCATTTGCTTGGGGTGCGTTATAACGACCTCTATGAGCCCTAACAGGCTTTTTATTGGCGTGAATAACCATTTTAAATTGGCTACAATTCTTCGAAACTCTTTTAAGAGCAGTTTTAAAATCCTTAACATATGGATTACTTTCATGCAGCATCAACTGTAGTGATTTAACTAACGCATTTTTAACTCCAGGACTGTTTTTACACCTGAAATCGGCTTCTACATTGTCCTCACCAATAAAATAAATTTGGAGAAACTGAGCTTCTTCTTTAGAAGCTGGCAAAACGCTACCAACTAAGTGGTAAACTTGCCCCTGTACTTTAAATGTGGGCATATAACCTTCATTAAAAACTTTTGTCGCACCAAATGAAGTCATTTGAAAACAATTATTATATTTTCTGGTAAGCCCCATAAAATGTGTATGGTCTGGGTGATCACCATTTAAAAGACTTAAAAGAGGATCTGGTAATGTTTTAAGAGATGGAAGCTGGACTTTTCCCTCTTTGCAACACATACCTTTTGACTCTTCCTTCCATTTTAAGGCGCCACAAAATGAGCATCTCTTATTCATTATTCCAATATCAACTGATTTATCAGAATTGTATGCCAGATTTAAATCGTATAAAAAAGCGGAATTATGTTTTACTTTCCACGAATGTGCACTCTTTGTATTCTTTTGTTGTGTTTTTTTTGCAGTTTGAATTTCCTCACGATGCCTAACATGATAGTTCTTATTTTCAATCTTTTTCTGTTTTTTTCGAGAAAAATCAGTAAGTTGACCTCTTCTTTGAATGTTCTTTTTTTTCATAGAAGGAACTTCTAATATATTTTGAGTGGGAGAGCTTCTATCATTAAAGGTTTCAATAGGCTTGTAGACATCATAATGTCCACCAGATAAGCTTCCACTGAAACGAAATCTTTTTATGGTACTGCCCTCTGTACCAGCAACTGCAATGAGCGTTTGATTAAAGTAAACTTCAATATAAATAGGGTACAATTTAGCAGCAGCTTTTAGTTCAGCATACGAACCACACGTGTGCGGTTTAATCATGTCATTTTCATAATCCACAGGATTGGCATAATTATCTCCGTTAAAATTACATGTGTCATCAACAAATGAACTAAATTGGGAAACTATTAATCGAATTATTGATTTTCGAATGACTTGAGCATAACTTTCATTGTCAAACAAAACGTAGGACACAGCCCGGAATAAGCAAGCTCCATCACCTGTTATAGGTATAACAGAGTGAGGTACCGGAGCACCATCTATATTTAAATACTCTACTTCCATTGTAAGCAGTAAATCTAGAAAAAATCAATATTTCAAAATGCTATTAAAATATACTTGTAATTTAAATAGTTATTTATCTAACTTTTTAAATATATAAGTTTTTGCAATAGTAATATTGATGTTTATATATTGCAAAATATATTGCAAAATAATTTCACACTGCACAACAAAGATTTGCAGATATAAAGATATTAATTCAGTTAGTTAAGACTAAAAAGTTACATGCGTATCATATGTTATTTAAATAATTTTCATGCAAAACTAAATGTAACTTAATTTTGAAATTTTAATAAATTTCAAGTTTTTAAGAAGTCTGCCGATTACAGATAGATTGTTTAAGGCAACAGTTTTGAAAATTATATTTTTCAAAATGTATAACGCTTAAATTACAATCTAACAAACAAAAGTTTGTAATTTTGACCATTAAAGCTATAGAAGCAGCTATAGAGTTATTTTCTAAACTCAAGGTCTAACCGGTTTAATATAACTTTTTGTTGTTTAGCTTTTGTAATAGGTTTAATAGACGTTACTCAAATTATTTTGAGATTACAGAGTGTGTTATACAAACTTCGCCTTGGCAACCAAAAAGCTAACCAAATTAAAGCTATTTAGATTTTAAAATATTAGGAAATTTTAAGTTTAAAAATAATCTGCCGATTACAGATAGAATGCGTAAAGCAACAGTTTTGAAAATTATTTTTTCAAAATGTTAACGCTTATTTTCACAATCCAACAAACAAAAGTTTGTTATTTTGACCATTAAAGCTATAGGGTTAGCTATAGAGTTATTTTCTAAACTCAAGGTCTAATCGGTTAAACAACTTATTTTTATATAGCTTTAATAAATAGTTGAATGGCACCACTGAAATTATTTTCAGTGTTAAGAGTATTGTTACACACTCTCCGCCTTGGCAACCAAATATCAACTTAATTTTAATTAGGAAAGATTCTGACTTACCACAAAATGGTTAACGTAAATAAAGTTTAAACAAAAATTTGCGTAATCACAATTTAACTTGTTTTAATGTATTAAAATTGATTACAACACGTTTTCTTCTTATCATCAAGAGAACTCAACGATAACTAATTGCCAAGAGAAAACTCTGAAACAAATTTGCAGACAAAGTAAAGAAATATGTTTTGCAAAGCATATTACTACACACTATATTTCTCTTAACTTCCTCCCTTAGGAAAGCAAATATTTATGTAAGAAAAATTAAGAAATATGCCAAAGGAAAAGTTAAATGCGTCCCCAATAATACAATTTCCTTTATTTTTATCTTGGTTAACAATTTTAAGAGGCTGTCCATCTATCACCTAATTACAGTTTTGGCGTTTTTGGGCCCCCAACCCCTCTTTACACACCTTCTTTCCACACATTAAAAAAAAAAACAATTGGCAAATAATGAAGTATTTGTACACGACCAACAGGTTATGTTTCACTTGAATTAATTACAGCAAACGGTCATTTAATGGGACGTAAAGAACTATGCAAAAGAAAAAGATTATATTAATAATAAAGACAGGTGGGGGACGCCGTGAATCAAATTGTTTAAACATTTGCATTTGTTTAAACAATATGAGGCACGTGTAATAAAGAGCGTGAGAATCAATTGGTTTGAATATTTAATGTTCT
The DNA here is from genome assembly GCF_018152115.1 of Drosophila rhopaloa. NCBI lineage: Eukaryota > Metazoa > Arthropoda > Insecta > Diptera > Drosophilidae > Drosophila > Drosophila rhopaloa. The sequence continues at coordinate 144,980 of NW_025335064.1, forward strand.
TTTAATATTATCAATGCGATTTGAATTTTAAATGACAAAAATCGGTTACAAAATGTCTTAAATCTGTTGTGGAAATGTAAATTAAATATTCTTTTAGCAAAAGGATATCAGTATTATCTTGATTTTTTGGATATACATATTTCGTGCGTGTGTGTGTACATAGCAGAGCGAATCATTATTTATTTTTGTTTTTTACAAATCCAAAGTTTGTAGATAACTCAACATTTGAAAACAAATGAAAAGATTTGCGATATAATCGATTTTTTAACCGCGCATTTTAAATTTTTTGTGACTGGTATTTTCATTTTTTCCCCTGCGCGGTCACACTTAAAATGCTACATACACTCATTTACGACTTAATGCAAAGTGCGCCAGCAGAACATACATACAAACATATGTGGAGGCCGTGACGTCACGCATAAGAGAATTGGAAAATATTGGGGACTTGGTTAAGGAGGCTGAATTTCCAAAAAATTTAAATGCAGTTAGTTGCGGCTATGCCATAAGATTATGATCATAATTTTTTTAAACCATTTTAACAACATTTATAACAGAAAAATGGCAAAAGAAAGAATTTAAAAAAAAACGAATCGAATTTTGGGGCACTTTGGGGTCGTTTATTGTTTTAATTTGTACCTCACACACGTCTCCTAATTATTTCAGAATTATGCGGATTTTTCTAGATTTTTATGTCAATCCGCTCTGGTAGGAATTTACCACTGACCCATTTTTTATTCGAAGGCTTTTATATAGTAGTTTAGATAAAGACAGGTGGGGGACGCCGTGAATCAAATTGTTTAAACATTTGCATTTGTTTAAACAATATGAGGCACGTGTAATAAAGAGCGTGAGAATCAATTGGTTTGAATATTTAATGTTCTTTTAATATTATCAATGCGATTTGAATTTTAAATGACAAAAATCGGTTACAAAATGTCTTAAATCTGTTGTGGAAATGTAAATTAAATATTCTTTTAGCAAAAGGATATCAGTATTATCTTGATTTTTTGGATATACATATTTCGTGCGTGTGTGTGTACATAGCAGAGCGAATCATTATTTATTTTTGTTTTTTACAAATCCAAAGTTTGTAGATAACTCAACATTTGAAAACAAATGAAAAGATTTGCGATATAATCGATTTTTTAACCGCGCATTTTAAATTTTTTGTGACTGGTATTTTCATTTTTTCCCCTGCGCGGTCACACTTAAAATGCTACATACACTCATTTACGACTTAATGCAAAGTGCGCCAGCAGAACATACATACAAACATATGTGGAGGCCGTGACGTCACGCATAAGAGAATTGGAAAATATTGGGGACTTGGTTAAGGAGGCTGAATTTCCAAAAAATTTAAATGCAGTTAGTTGCGGCTATGCCATAAGATTATGATCATAATTTTTTTAAACCATTTTAACAACATTTATAACAAAAAAATGGCAAAAGAAAGAATTTAAAAAAAAACGAATCGAATTTTGGGGCACTTTGGGGTCGTTTATTGTTTTAATTTGTACCTCACACACGTCTCCTAATTATTTCAGAATTATGCGGATTTTTCTAGATTTTTATGTCAATCCGCTCTGGTAGGAATTTACCACTGACCCATTTTTTATTCGAAGACTTTTATATAGTAGTTTAGATATATGTATACAAAAAAAATTGTTCTTCTGCATCCTTGTCCTTAGTGTCTTCTTGTCCTCAAGGTCCTGGGCCTTTTTGACTCGGGCGGTGCCGGTGCTGGTCCTTGCACAGGCTATTATTTTTGGATGTTCCTGGGCCTTTTTGACTCGGGCTTTACCGGTGCTGGTCCTGTCACGGTCGCCATGTTAAGAGAAAAGTTTATGGTTCACAATTTTTGGTTAATAATGAAAACGCACTGGTTTTATTTAAAAATATTAAAATATTTATTCGGTACTTTTTGGGTTCGCCGTCGTCTCTAGACTGCCGGCCTATATTCTTATCTTGGCTTAGCTCTATGTTGCGCAGTCGGCGCTGTCGGTCAAGCCGTCAGCGACGCGACCGCCTTATGTATTAGCTTATGTTTATCTCTGAGAGTGGTGCCCAGAGAGAGGGAATGGAATGTTATGTGCATACATGGATATATTTGTTGCAGTCGCCAAGCTGTGGGAATAAACTGGCGCGACTTATCACTCGCTGATGGCGTGTGTGGTCAAATTACGTTTGCACTTGAAGAGTGCTGATCCTGCAGATTTGGCTAACATTGTTGCCGATGGTACAGTGTGTATTCTGTATGTATGCACACTACATTATAGGTCTATACGACGTGGGAATTGTGTGGTCTTTTCCCGGCTTTGCTATCATTATTATAATCGACTTTTTCCATCTCACTGGAAAGTGGCCAAGTTTTGCGATGGCATTAAAAAGCTGGGTGATAGTGCAAACGGCGCAATATGGGAGCTCAATGATCATTTTGGGAGTTATGAGGTCGCAGCCCGGGGATTTTTTCGGATTCAGCTGATTTTTGATGATGTAAACGATTTCGTTTGGGCGGAACTCAATTGGTTCATGTTGAAGCTGAGGCTCATCTGATAAAGTGGCAGGATTTGGTTGGAAGACATTTTTAAGGTGGTTGGCAAACGTGCTGGCTCTGTCTGCATCGCTGCGCGCCCAGCCGCCTGTGGGATTTCTAATAGGCATCACGGTTACTTTCGGTGAGCTTAGAGTAGGGTGAGCTCTCCATAGTGAGAGTTTTGTACTAGATGTTGACAATTGCTCTATGTAGCGTCGGTGGACATGTGCTTCTTCTTGCTGTAAAGCTTTTGTGAGTTGACGTAAAGCATATTTTAAGCTTTGCCTAACAGATGGCGATCTGTGGAGTTGCCACTCTCGACGTAAGCGTCGCTTTTCGAGGACGAGCTGTTCTATTTGTAGATTTGTCTTCTTTTGGTTGCTTTGCGTACTTGTAGTTTGGGGTGTTGAAACTCGAGCTGCAGAGACGAGTACAGACTCCAGTGTATTAACCAATCTGTCTACGTTGGCTTCATCGTTGAGATGAGGACTTAGCTCAATGTGTGAGCTAATGTATTTCTTGTACTTAACCCAATTGGTTTTCTGTGATGTCAATTTAAACAATTGCTCCAATGCGCCTGGATGTCGGAGTAGGATAAACACGACAGGCGAGTGATCCGATGAAAGATCCGAGAGGCATTCGGCGCTTATCAGATTTTTAGGAATGTTTTTGGTAATTGCAAAGTCTATTAGATCGGGTAGTTTCCTTGGGTCCGCTGGCCAGTATGTTGGTCTGCCAGGGGAAACATAGTCCAGCTTGTTCTTGGCTTTTATAACTGCATTATAGAGTTGTTTTCCTTTTGGCGTCACGAGACGTGATCCCCAGTGTGTGTGCTTGGCGTTGTAGTCCCCTGCTGCTATGAAGTGGTCTTCTAATGAGTTGAAAACTGCATAAACTCATCTTCAGCTATGGTGAAGCGAGGGGGGCAGTATACGGCGGCTGGTGTAAGTTGGTTGCCAGTATTTGTTTGTATATTTATAGATGTGGCCTGTAGGTAATTTTTAGCAAATTTGTTATGATAGTGGTGCTTAATACGGCTTCTAATTAGAATTCCAGTCCCACCATGTGCTTTACCATCTGGATGATTTGTTCCGTAAAATGAATAACCTCGTAGTTGAAAATTGTATTTGTTTGTAAGGTGTGTTTCTGAAAGCAGCATTACGTCGATATGGTTGTCGAGTAGGAATTGAGCTAACTCAAGTTTATGCTGTGAGACGCCGTTAGCGTTCCACGTAGATATCCTTAGGGAAGTCATTATTTGGATTGTTGTGAAACCAGCATTCGAATCAATAGATTTTAATTTCGCATTGAATCTTGCATAGTTGTGCGCATAAACGACATAAACTCCGTAAGGCTTTGCTGCAGGCTGTATATCATATCTTCGAAGTTACTTTTTGACTGCTCCGGGAATTGTTGCTGCTGAGCCGTGTTCGGTTCTTGGTATGCTGATTGCAGAAATGAGCTTTTTGAGGCAGGGTTGGCCAGTCCTGATTTTAAAGCGCTTGCGTAAGTCACATTTTTATCAGAGTTTAAGAGTCCTAGTGAGGATCTGGCTGCAGTCGAGAAGAAGACTTCAGGGTTTGATCTGGAGGATGTCATCTGTTTATTTTGGGTGCGGGCGGCAGTTCCTCTCTGGTGGATGCGACTTTTCAGCTCCTTATAAACAGGGCAGCCTCTGTAGTTAGCAGTGTGATTGCCACCGCAGTTGCCGCACTTTTTCGAGTTGCAGTCATCTTTGCTCGCTGGGCCGTGTGCGGAGTCATGAAGATCTCCACAAACTACACACACCGGGCGCAGTTTACAGTATGACCTTGTATGGCCATATTCTTGGCAGTTCGCACATTGTACCGGGCCATTGCGTTTGTGCGGTTCCTCAACTGTAATTCTGCGGTGCAGCAGGAACTGAAGATTGTAAATGGGGTGCACTTCGTATTTCTTTAGGGGCTTACTTTCTGGTTCGAGCTCAACCTTAAAGAGTGGCTGCGACTTTCTATCCCTGTTAAGGATGTTGAAGACTGTCTTAGCGCTAAATCTTTTCTCTTGAAGCGCCTTTGATATCTCTGCATGCGTTACGTCGGACTCTATACCCTTAAGTACGACTTGCAGGCCCTTGCTACTTTTTAGCTGATACGTGTAAAAGTTCTTTTTATTTTCGGAAAGATATTTCGATAATCCTCTGTAATTATCTTCAGACTTCATTTGAACCTTTGTTTCCTAGATGTTGCCCTTTACTAGAGGTATTATGTGGAAGTTATCCTTTCCAATAAGCTCGATAATTTTGTTGACAAGAACATTGGAACTTTTTTCTCGAATATAAATAGGCGGAGGTTTTGGCTTCCTTTTTTCGACTTCAGTGGATTCGGCCGCCTCAACGTCATAGGCGTCTTCCAAGATTTTAAATCGGTTTGAGTTCATGGGCGTTTCTATTCCAGCTAGGCTAGCATTGTTACGGGTTATTTTGCGTTGAGAATTTCGAGGGCTCAGCTTCCTTTTGATTTGGATGTAGCGATCCATACCAGTCTGCACAGCCGGCTTAGCACATTCATTGGTTTTGTTCTGTTTTTCGGGCAGCGCAGCGGCAGACGTATTAATATTTGCGCTGCTAGCTGATGATGTCATTAAACGCGCAGTCGATACGGTTGCAGTTGTTGTTGTAGTTGCAGTTGACGTTGTTAAAGAAATTGCGGTGCTAGTTACTGCTGATGAGCTTAGGTTATTGCATACCTGCATTGGAGCCCTTTCAGCGCTCTTTGGCCGCAGAGACGTCGATGGTAGCGAGGGGGAGCAAGAACGCGCTCTCTCGCTCGCTACGTTTAAGAACTCGGTCAAGTTGGGGTTAATTGCCCGCGCTTGATCAGAGCTTGCATTATTTTCGGTTGCTTTAAAAGAGAAGTACGCGTTATTTCTTTGTACTGAGAGCCGTCTCTCGTCTTGCTCACGTTGACGTTGTGTGCGAACGTCGTTCAGACTCATTGTATTCGTGGTAAAGTTAATTAGAGTTTTAAGTGTTAAGTTTTATATTAATTAAATGACTAATCAATATAAACATTCGCGATATCATCGCAGAAAGCGTCTTTTCGCGTTATAGTAGATTTATTAAAACGGTCACTGCACTTTTGTGATTTTATTGAATACTTTTTTCCGGAGCACAATAAATACACGTCTGCATGCGACGATGATCAACTTTCAATTACTCGATTACTTATCTGTACTTTTTTTCTTCGGACTGACCGGACTTTTTCGGAATTACCCAGACTTTTGCATTATATGGCGATCTTGAAGGTCTTTTAATGCCATCTTTTAGCATCTCGTTTATTTGTTTTTCTACTTCCTGTTTTAAAGATATTGGGTATGGGTAATGTTTTCCGTATACTGCGGAATCGGACGAAGTTCTTTAGGGAGTTTAAGTATTTCCTGTTGCGTTATTTTAGTGGTACCTTCAACTGAGCTAACTGAAAAATTTTTCTCATTATGTTTTGCTTTTGGTACTTTGGTTTTGAATATAATTATGATTTGAGCCCGTTTCTATTAAAAATTTTAGGATATTTTCGTTCCCCGAGGTTACTTTATAGTAAGGTAATGAGCAACTATTTATTCTAAACAAGAAAGGAAAGCTAACTTCGGGCGGATCCGAAGTTGATATACCCTTGCAGAATACTCTGTAAATTATATTCTTCAAAATTATTCATATGGTGCATTCTTAATACTCATAAAAAATCCCAACTTCCTAACTTTACAAACACCAAAGTTATGGCATTTCCGATCGTTCAGTTATATGGCAGCTATAGGATATGGTCGGCCAATTCTCATGAAATTCGGTAGGTCAGATTGATTGACCAAACTAAAACCCATAGAAAATCTTAACTTCCTAACTTTACAAACACCAAAGTAATGGCATTTCCGATCGCTCAGTTATATGACAGCTATAGGATATAATCGGCCGATCCTAATGAAATTTGGTAAAAATTATGGCATTTCCAAGTTATGGCATTTCCGATCAATCAGTAGTCGGCCGATCCCGGCCGTTCCGACTTATATACTGCTTGCAAAGGAAAGAAGGGTGTGTGCAAAGTTTCAATTCGATATCTTTAAAACTGAGAGACTAGTTTGCGTAGAAACAGACAGACGGACAGACGGACAGACGGACATGGCTCTATCAACGCAGGAGGTGATCCTGATCAAGAATATATATACTTTAAAGGGTCGGAGATTTCTCCTTCACTGCGTTGCACACTTTTGACCAAAATTATAATACCATCTGCAAGGGTATAAAAATAAAGCTCTGACATATTTTGCCTTATATATTCTTCCTCAAGCTCGCTTACATTATTTTCTTCTACCAACTGATAATACTCTTGCTCTGAGCTTGGTGTAGCTTCTTCTGAATTTTGTTGTGCATGCTTTCTGTCTCTGGCTAAATATGGAATTGCCTTGTCATTTTGTTAGTATTCGTAACGATGCATAATCAATATTTGCCGGCCTATAATTTATATGAATAGGTACCGGTTTCGGTTGGGGTGAGGTTTTGGGGTGCTGTAGGATGCTAGTGCCAGATTTGTATAGGGTTGTTTATATGATTTAAATTGGTTAGTCTGGGTAATTGGGGTTGTTCCAGTTACAGGTAGCCTCTGCATTTGGTTTGGGTTATGATAGAGTTGTGGATGGAAGTTTTGTTTGACGGCTACCATCGTATATGGCTGTTGGATTCTCAAGTAGACTGCACAGATGTAGGGCGTTTCCTAAGCCTGGCTCTTTAATTACCAAGAGTTGTGCCAAGCTTCCGTTAAGGCCTCTGACAAAGGTTTGTCAGCAAAATGCGCTGTTAGGCATTTTGAAATAGCTGTCCAATCTAAGGAGGTATTATAGGATTCTAGTACTGCGTCTGCTTGTTTGTTTCGGATTGCTTAAAGAATTCCATTTTATTTTGGTAAGCCGATTCACATTTCGTAAATTTTTAACACCTTTGACACTTTTCTTCCATGAAAAATATTCGCTTTTGTTTCCCGAAAAATCTCTAAGTGTCCGCACGATGTCTGGTAATTTATCTAAGTCATTAAGATTGTGCGCTAATTCTCTTTTAATTGTTTGGTCTGTATACTTGAAAAAATCTTTATTGGGATTAAGTATTTCTTTTACAAGGCTACTTAGATTTGCCTCTAGGACAGCTTTAATTTTTTCCGCGATAACTCTCTCGGTCATGATTCGCGTGGTTGCTTGTGCGTTACTAACTGACGAAGGTACGGCAAGATTCGCGAGTCTGTCTGCTAAATCTTGTTCAGTCATTTGCAATATATGAGCAATATAAGGTTGAGCTTAACTTTTCATTTTGATTACTCAGAATTCGGAAGTTTGTTACCTAAAGAATTATAGTGTGGGTCTTTGATTACGTTGTGTGTGGATTTTTTGTAAAGCTTTATTTCTTAATTTCCTTTTGGGTAATATTTGTTATATTTTTATACCCTTGCAGAGGGTATTATAATTTTGGTCAAAAGTGTGCAACGTGTGGTGTTTTTAAAGTTAGGAAGTTGGGATTTTTTATGGGTTTATATTTGGCCAATCAATCCGACCTATCAAATTTCATAAGGATCGGCCGACTATATCCTATAGCTGCCATATAACTGGACGATTGGCAATGCCATAACTTTGGTGTTTTTAAAGTTAGGAAGTTGGGATTTTTTCAAGATACCTGTCCGAAACAAGCTTTTTGAAGCCATATGCTCATGCGACTTTTGGCCGGATAATATGGTTGTAAAAGAGTTCGGAGCTAAGATAAAAAAGAAGGGTCTCGTGGGAGTAAAACTTCCTAGTCGAGGCCAAACCATTGTATCAACTTCAAAAACCAACTTCTAAACTCCTTCTTTCCTATCAGAATGCTAGAGGCTTGCGTAGCAAGCTCACTAAATTGTATTCTGATAGCCTTTCCTTTGCATCTCATATTATAGTGTTCCCAGAAACCTGGTTAAAGCCGGAGATCTTTAGCTCCGAAGTTTATACAATATATAGGAATGACCGTTCCTCTAGACAGGGAGGTAGTCTTAATTGGAGTTAATTTAAACCTCTCGTCAGAGGAGTAATTTTTTGATGAATTCAATACTTTTCAATTTATTTGCGTAAAGTTATCGCTTCCTGGCTCATATATTCCGCAATTGTCTGAACTTCCTGATTATTTAAATCAGCTTTCCTTTATTAAGTTTATTGCAAATAAGCTTTCCGACGGCCCGAAACCGTTTTACAACTTCGTTAACACCAAGCGTAAATCTAATTATTATCCTTCCTCGCCGTCGTTCGAAATTATGACGGCCACCGCAGATCAGGCAATAGCCGATTTATTTGCCCAATTTTTTCGAACGACTTACGCTACTTTAGATCATTTATTTACCACAGCCTTATTCTAACACCATATCCAAGTCAAACCTCATATTCTGTCCCACTTTAACAGAAATGTCGCTTCTTTTGGATCTTCTTCGTATTAATCCTGTTTATTCCCCAGGCCGATGCTATTCCTGGGTGCGTGCTTGTTTACCTTATCTGTAGAAGCTTCCCCATTGCCAACTAATTGGAATCATTTGTTATTCCTCTTTACCAAAAAGGTAACGAGTTAGAGGCCAGTAACTATAGAGGTATATCTAAGTTGTCATCTATTCCTAAGCTCCACATTTGCAGCACTTCTGTGGATCAATTATTTCTCCGTCTCAACACGTATTTAATAAATCCACAAGATAGATTTTAGAGCTTACTACATTTGTGATAAAGTGCTTCAATAGTAGATTTCAAACAGAAGTCATTTACATTGACTTTAGTAAAGCCTTTGACTCTGTAAATCATTTACTTCTTGTTCAAAAACTTGACCTGTTAGGTTTTCCAGTTGATCTCCTTATATGGATCTCAAATTACATGAATGGTAGGTCACAAAGGGTCCTTTTAAAAATTCAATTTCTGAAATTCTCCGTGTTACCTCACGTGTCCCACACCGAGATAATTTACTACATTTAAACGGTTCCAAGTTCAAGCTGACAACATTTTATATGGTCAATCCGATATACTCGACGTATACGTTTAGTGGCAGCTCTTTGGGTACAATTACGCATGAGAAATGTTAATAAAGCTAGAGGAGTGCTTGGTTTTATTAAAATGTGATCAAAAGAATTCGATGATACTTATTTAACTAAAACTTTATTTATTTCGCTGGTCTGTCCGATTCTGGAGTATGGGTCTCCCGTCTGGAGTCCACAATACGGCATAAATATTGGTCGTATTAAATCAGTACAAAAAAATCTTAACTACCTTCTTATTCTAGTAGACTTCTGTTGATTACCCTGTTTAGCCAACCGTAGAACGATTCTTGGTACTGTCTTCATTTATAACCTTATACATGGTGATATTGACAGCCCCGACTTGGTAAGTCGGCTAAACTTTTCTGTGCCAAGTAGATTAACTAGAAATTAAATATTCGGACGTTGATGCACTATGATCAGCGCAAACAAGTGGCCCTTACGACACCAAGCAGTGCTTGTCTACTAGAGTAGGATGGTAAAATAAGGCTTGCATTCCAGTTAAGGCCCCGTAGAGCAAATAATAAAAAGTTCTTTTGCACAGACTCTATCCGGTCTATATGTACACCATACTGAGGAGTCCAAACTGCAGAACAGTACTCCAGGATTGGACGGACAAGTGAAATAAACAGAGTCTTTGTAACATAGGGATCATCGAATTCCTTTGACCACCTTTTAATAAATCCAAGTACTCCCCTGGCTTTATTCACCATAGAAGTAATATGGTCACAAAACTTAAATTTAGGGTCAAGGAGGACGCCAAGGTCATCAACATGCGTAATTCTAGACAACGCGCAACCACCCAGCGAATACGTTGCATATTGTGGGTTCACCCGAAAAAATGTCATTACTTTGCACTTAGCGCTATTTAAATTCAAGAGATTTTCACAACACCATGTTTTAAAAGCGTTTAGGTCAGATTGTAAGTCTGAACTGCTAAAAATTTCGTTATATTGCAGGCATAACTTAACGTCATCAGCATACATAAGGACACGCGACTTTGTCAAGACTAGAGGGAGATCGTTTATAAATAAAGTAAAAAGAAGTGAGCCAAGGTGGCTTCCTTGTGGGACGCCTGAAGTAACTCGGATCAAATCAGAGATCGAGTTTTTAAAGAGGACCTATAAATTGTGTACTTACCCGGGAGAATTTCGGAGCTAAGAATATCCGGCCTTAACCAGGTCTCTGTACATACCATAATATTATATGGGAAAGAAAAACTATCCGAATACAATTAAGTCAGCCTACTAAGTAAGCCTCTTGTATTCTGATAGCAAAGAAGAAAAGAGGAGGCTAGTTTTTTGGGACAGAAGAGGATGTGGAGGGCGCTGGGGATGGTTCTTTAATGGTATTTTCCATTTCCCCTGAACTATTCTTTTTTCTCTTAGCTTACAAATATGCCCTCCGGCCAGAAACTGGTGGAACACACAGATGCAAAAAGAGCACAAGGAATACCGATCTTAAATGATGATACTTTCCTAGCATAAGAAAATTTAAATTGTTCGACCTTCAAATCATCAACTTGGATTTTGTTACGGATATAAGCCGTAATATCCAGTGATGAGAGGTCTGGGGCGAGCCGTGAAACAAATACATGTTTTAGCTGGGGCACCCGAACACAAGTAACCGTTTTTGGTACAACACATGCAACCCTTTTTGGTACTACAGAATTTGTATCTGTACTACCAGTATCGGCCGGTAATCCGGACGTTAAGTCTACATGAGGGGTTGGGGCCACTACTTTATTTTGATCGGACAGAGCGGAAGTACCTAGCGGAGCCACATCGATTACAGCCACTTCGGATACCGAATCACTTTTTGCCCCCGATCTTAGTACCATTTGAGTGGCGCCTAAGATTGGCAGCTGAGCTGGAGTCGAATCGCGGGCAGCAGGTTGCACAGCACCTGCCATAGAATGCCCACCGACCGCGACTTTTTTGCGCTTTGGGGAATCGGACTCAGCTAGCATGCGGCTAGTGAGCTGAGATTCAAGCGCCACGAGCAGGTCCGTATTTTTACGGCAGTTCCGGATTAATTCCGTAACACTGCTTTTTGTGAGCCGCCTAATAGTTATTGCCTGGTTCTCGTATACAATGCATTCATCGCAGTAGTAGCGTAGGCCACTCCTTTTATCGATGGCACCACGAACCAGGCCAGAATAGCCAAGACACTTTGCGTGATAAATTTTATCACATGTATGGCAGGGAATACTTTGCTGTCCAGCCGAGATAACTTTCTTGCAATTTTTTAATGAGCAGAAAGCCATTTTCGCTGACCGCGGACCACTGTGCACTATAGCGGACAAAAAAATCGAAAGCGCTCAAGTACTTTTTAAGGAGAGATCAAGCAGAGCGACAGAGCGGGAGCGAAACACCGAATAACTTTGATGTTAGGCACCACGAAACGATATAGAAACGAAAAGAGAGAGAGAGCGGGATTATTAACCGATTAACTCCGGTATAAAACACCTCTGAGAGATATTACCGTTGGAGTGCGTCTATCTTCCCACGAATCGTGCCGTACGATATACGGCTGTCGGTTGGGCGGGTAATTTAGACGTGGGACTCAGCGCGAAAAAAAAAAAATATATATGTATATATAAATATATTTGGAAAGAAAACTTCATACAAATTCAAAAAGACTATGTAGTCTTGCACGGAAAACGTAACTGCAATTTGGTTTCCAGATTAAAAAAAAACAAGGAGAACCGTTACAGTTAAGTGGCTCGCCCATTAGATATCCGCTTTTTAGCCAACCAATTTCTAAACAAAAAAACCAGCTGGTCTCCTATTAATTTCGGCGCCACCAGTAGTAGAGTTTTAAGTGTCGCATCTGCTGAAATGCTAAGACTGAGTAGTCATCCCGGCCCCTGCCCCTTTGTTTAAATATGCAGTGACCGAATTAATATATAACTGTTATTTACCATTTCTCAATGTGGCATGACCTTGTTATCGTTAATGCACTATAAACAGTTCAAACAGGTTACCCAACGAATCCAAGAATTAGCTTGTTACTCGCGGGCCTTCTAAGGAAGATACAATTAAATATAGACGGTATACATATATAAATTTACAACAAAAAAGTTAGGTGGGGCGATGCTATAGAATTTTAGTTTTCAGAGCCGGTATAAATATTTCAAATTTGATAATAAGGGTAATTATAATTTTTACACAGAATCCAAAAAGAATCAAACAGTCCAAAATTTGATGTTTATCTTCACAAGTTAAGAGGTTGAAAACTGCAGGTTGCCTAAAAGGCACATTAAAAGTTAAACGTCTTACCAACTCTATGAATCCATTTCAACAAAAATTTTCCATTTGACAAGATTGTCCAATCATTATAACTATTATATGCGTCCTTCTTGACCCAAAACTTAAGTTTTGTGACCATATTATTTCTATGATGAATAAAGCCAGGGGAGTACTTGGATTTATTAAAAGGTGGTCAAAGGAATTCGATGATCCCTATGTTTAAAAGACTCTGTTCGTTTCACTAGTCCGTCCAATTCTGTAGTACTGTTTAGCAGTTTGCTGTCCTCTGTATGGTGTACATATAGACCGGATAGAGTCTGTGCAAAAGAACTTTTTTTTATTTGCTTTACGGGGCCTTAACTGTAATGCAAGCCTTATTTTACCATCCTACTCTAATAGACTTCTCCTAATTAATCTATCATCCTTATTAAACCGTAGAACGATGCTTGGCACAACTTTTATTTATAAACTTATTCACGGGGATGTGGGGAGTCCTACATTACTGGGTCGCATAAACTTATCCTTGCATAATAGAATTACCAGGAACTATGTTCCTTTGACTTTAAATATTTGTAGATCTAACTATGCATGAACCGTTATTTCTACTACCGACTCTTTATCTTACTTAGCACAAAATTAGTATTAGTATTAGTCTCCTACGTATTTCTAACTTAGTCTGTCCGCTTCTATATTGTCCTTTTTCACTTCTCGCGATCTCGTTTTACGCCTATTGGGCTTCGCGCGTAACAAGCACTGCTTGGTGTCGTAAGGGCCATTTGTTTGCGCTGATCATAGTGCATCAACGTCCGAATACACAATTGACGCAATACGGTCCAGTCTACTTGAAATTGTGCATTGCATACAGGAACGCAATATTTTAAATAAGGACGGACAAGCGAAGTTATTAACAAATGATGAGGATCATCGAATTAGATAAACTCTTTTTAAATTTGGAGAGCAATAATCAAAAAATATTTCGAGATAGATTGAAATGTCATATGTTGAGGTAAACAAATAAAACGGTTTATAAATCGGTTTACAAATAGTTGCGGCACAAAACTTAAGCTAACCCTAAGGGTTGTATGGGACATTTATTGTAATTACCGAGGAAAAAAAACCTATTTAAATGGTAAGGGAAATTTAAAGAAGAATATGCACTTAAGTAGCTTGAAAGAGTAGCTTGAAAGCGTATGGCAAAACGCTTGGCTTTCATAGATTATGGCTTTATCGGGTTATTTAAAAATTATGGTTTTCAATGGTTACAAAAATATTCGAATTTGATAAATCTAGGTATCACTTCCCGCCCTTTTGTACTTCTTGTTTAAATGTGATTTGTTCAAATGTTTTTAAGTCTTTGAAGCTCCTGTATAAGCCACCATGGGAGATCCACTGTCAGGAACGAATTCATTAAAAAAATAGTTGAGTTTAGTGGCACTTTCCATATCCATGCAATTGAATAAATTTGTCCAGTTATATTTAGTAAATCAATCAAGTAGTTTGTTAAAGTCGCAGTTATGAAAAAATCATTTCATTTATGTATGGTAAACTACGTAAAGTATCTGGGATAATATCGGTCCTATGGGACAAATAGGTGACAAATTCTGCACACAACGACCTTAGGCGGATCCAAAACCAATACCAGATTGATTATTTAGATAAGTACGGGTAGAGCTTATTTGCTGAAATGATAGATCTAAAAAAACATCAACAAAGTCGCGATCAGATACAAGTTTGAAAAAATGTATGTCAGTAAAAGACAACTAAGATACATCTGGGAGATTAAAAGCCAAAACAATCATATGATCACGGTCAGAAAGAAGATATAAAACAGATTTAATACCAGACGTTGTTCATATATTATTATGTCAGATCCAGGAGGGAAAAATGAACACGTTACAAAAATAGTTAAGGCTTGCAAGAAAACTTTAATAATTAACACTAATAAATTGTGTGCTTTTGGGCTATTGTAGGTGTATTTTCTCTAATGTAACACCAGAGTTAAGAGCAATAAACACCGGGCTGCTCTTCATCTTCTGCATACTTATTAAAAATATTTAAATTCCGATTTGGCGCAGATCCCTTCCTTAATATAGAATTTGATAGAATATAGGCGTCCATGGATATGTTTTTTTACGCAAACGTGACTTAATTAGCGCGCTTAAGAAATGCGCCTCGGCCAATTAGCAAGTTCTCAACGAATTTATAAACATACCTATTAAAAATATTTAAATTCCGATTTTTGGGAGATTTCGTCTATTATACAGAATTTAATGGAACAGAGGCACTAATGGATCGGATTTTTAACGCTTACGAGAATCAATTAGCGCGCTTAAAAAATACGCCTCGGCAAAATTACAAGCCTCCAACAAACTTCTGTAATCGGTGTGGTCACAAGAACAAAGGGTTCGTTTAAGAATTTATGAAGAGTTGGATAATCCGATTCAGAAAGGCTACAACAAGGAGCCCCAGAAAAGTTACAAACAGAAATGAAAGTAGTACTTGCAACACTGCAACACTGATGTGCAGCTACTAAGACTAAACTTTCCGAAGGTTGATGGAAAATTAAATTGGACAAAAATAGATCAAAAACTATTTTTATGCATGATTCATAAAATTAAAAAAAAGAAATTATACGTCATATAGAAGGCAATGAAGAAATCTATGTCCAAGTATGTTGTCATGCGCATTTCGTAAAATGAAGAATCGCGGTTTGTCGTGTTTGACGCTTCCCGCAAAAGAACTAGCAATAAGTCTTTTAATAAAATACTGCCTGCCAGACCCACGGTACAGAGCGATTTAACGGTAGGGCTTATAAGTTCATATTCACTGCGGACATTGAGAAAATGTACCCTTAAGATTGGATATGAGTTGGCCGCGGACGAATCATCAAGGCTTATCCTGGTAAGGAAAGCCGTGTTCGTGTAAGTAACATCAATAAAAATCTCAGGTAAACACAAACGCCCCCACATGACTAGCGGCGTTTTTTCAAAAATTAGGACTGCAAACGCCATACTTAGCACCGAAATAGAGCGAGCTGTAAATCCTTGTAAGATACACTGACTTTAGTAAAGCATTTGACTCTGTAAATCACTTACTTCTTATTTGGAAACTTGACTTGTTAGGCTTTCCAATTGATCTCCGTACATGGATCTCAAGTTACCTGAATGGCAGTTCAGAGGGTCCTTTTTAAAAATTATATTTCTAAACTTCTCCCTGTTACCTCTGGTGTCGCACAAGGGAGCCATCTGGGTTCATTACTTTTTACATTATTTATTAACGATCTTCCCTCAATTATAAGTCAATTTCGCGTACTTATGTTCGCGGATGACATTTCCAGCCATTTAGACTTACAATCCGATCTAGATAATTTTCAAAACTGGTGCCGAGATAATTTACTTAATTTAAACGCATCCAAGTGCAAGCTGATGACTTTTTATCAGGTCAACCCGATATATGCGACTTACACAGTAAGTGGCCGCTCTTTGGATAGAATAACTCTTGTAAACGATCTTGGCGCTCTCTTGGACCCTAAGCTAAAATTTTCAAACCACATTTCGTCCATGGTTAATAAAGCCAGAGGAGTGCTTGGATTGGAGAATTCGATGATCCTTATTTATCTAAAACTCTATTTATTTCCCTAGTCCGTCCGATTCTGAAGTATGGTTCTCCCGTCTGGAGTCCGCAATACGGAATACATATTGGTCGTATAATCAGTACAAAAAAACTTTCTTCTTTTTGCTTTGCGGCTCCTTAATTGGGATGCAAATCTTAACTTACCTTCTTATTCTAGTAGACTTCTGTTGATTAATTTACCCTCCCTAGCCAACTGTAGAACGATGCTTGGTACTGTCTTCATTTATAGCCTTATACATGGTGATATTGACTCCCTCGACTTGGTAAGTCGGCTAAACTTTTCTGTGCCAAGTAGATTAACTTGAAATTATATTCCCCTAATATTAAATCATTGTAGATGTAACTATGCCTTGCATGAGCCTTTTAGAGTATTATGTTCTGACTATAATAGACTCTTTCCTATAATCTCAAATCTTAACTCTGCCGCTCCTAAAACGATTAATACTAGCTTCATTGGCACAAAATTGATCCTACTATTACTTTTTTCCCCGAACTTTTAAATATTTTTCCTTATTTCGAATTTTGAATTTTATGCAAACCTCCCTAAGATGGGCCGGGTGAAAATCACTGACCAGATCGAACTGAGAGTACTCCTTTTATCGTTCAGTCACCTTTAACACATGCCCCTGGAGTTCGGTCTGGATTGCAAGGTGTACAACCTAGCAGGTAGAATTGCGATCTGCCTTGTTTTTCTTCCCGTTTGTTTACCATTTGACATGGTTGCACTTTACTTCTTCGGCATTCTCGCCTCATTTGCTCTTGATAGGCCGTTCCCAAGCTTCTCATCTTGCATCGCAAGCATCAGAGGCTGGCGCGGTGTCTTAAGATCCTACATTGCGCAATATACCAGTTCAACTGGTTACATTTTTACAAAACTATATCTTATGACCCGACGCGTATAGTCTTCTACTAAAGGATCAACCATTTGGAATCCAACACGAAACAACCGACTAACAGTCATTGAGTGCGGACGCATTTTTATCTTTCTCACCGTTGATCTTTAAAACCTGTGTACACAACTACCCCTTCCGAGTGCCCAACGTCTGCCTAAAGCCTGAACCCCCAATTTACAGGGTAATCGTTTTGCTGTCCTAAGCGACAGCCCCAAATCAAAAAAGAAAAGAACTTATTGAAAACTTACGTAAGAGTTCCATGAACTTCAGCTCAAAAAAAATAAATTGCTCTAGCTTTGCTTTATCAAATCTTAATGGCAGCGATCACCTTCCAATCATAACCAAGGTATCAATCCGATTCAGTGCTTTTAAGTACCCACCGATCACTTTCCAATTACAACCAAGGTATCAATCCGATTCAGATCTTTTTAATTCCCACCGTTAACAAAATACTAAAACAACTTGCCCAGTTGGCACTTTTTTAAAAAAATGCACGAGTATCTGGACTTGGAAAACTGGTTGCCTAAACAGCCAAGCTCCATAAGGGCAGCGGCATTCCTAAAACAAAAAAGCATTCATCCCAAGGCCAAAGTGCCCTGGTGGAACAATTCTTTCCAGGAGCTTAGGGACGATAAACAAAATCTATTCCACATGTACAAATCGGTCCTGACGATTCCAATTCGTTTACTATACAAAAGAGCTAGCCGATGCTTTAAAAAGGCCAATCTAGCTGCCAAACGCACCGGCTCTTAGAATTTCACTTCCAGAATCTCACCTCTCACCACCTCTAAAAAGATATGATCCGATGTCAATTGCCTACCTGAGGTGCCACCCATCCCAATAAAATATTTGAAAACAGAAACTGGTCTCCTTACCTGTCCGAAGAAAATTGCAAGGAAATTTGGCCGACAACAACTTCTTTCAGCAGTAAATTCAATTAAAGCAAACCTATATAAACGACCCTTACCTTCTTGACTCAAATATATGGAATTATACGGCAAAGGGAAATGTCACCGTTTTGACAAAAATAAAAAAATAAATTTACCATCAGTTGTAAAAGATAAACTTTTGAGGACCTTAAAACAATGTTCCAAACAGGATCATATCTACACATTTGCATTTAAAAAGAGTCAAAAGAGTAAAAAGAGTTGAGATTTCAACACTTCGCATCGAAGGCCCTTTCTTAAAAAAATCACGTATCCATTCTGCAACGTACTTTGATCGCGTATCTTATCAAAGCCTTCATGATCAACAGAACTTTTAGGGTTCGAGAAAATAACTCGACATCAAACAACATTAGCCTCACAATGGCATCCCTCAGGGTTCTCCACTATCGGTGGTTTGCTTTTGAGCAAATCTCATCCATTTTAAACAGACACAAATATTTATATCTCCATTTTACTTAATTTCAACAGTGGGTCGTTTTATCTGGGGCATTTCTTCTATTGAAAAATGTAAGGTCTTACATATATCTCCAAAACAAAATGGCAACATTCCCGAAATTGTCTTTCACAACAGAACTATACATTAAATAAAAAGATTTGTTGGCAATAAAATCGTACATCTCCCATGCGTTTGACAGAGTATGGCTGGAAGCTCTAATCTACAAGATTGTACTTTTACTTCCGCAAAACTTACATACGGTGCTTAACTTATACATTTTAGGCACTATGGTGAGTGAACTTGAGCCAAATGCAATACTAGGATTGGTGTTATTATTATTCATTTATACGGTTTGACCAACATACCTACCTATTTTGAAAAATGAATTTAAGGGTAAAAACAAAAGACGTTTTTATCGGGTTATTTTTGTGACAGCAGTTTTTTTTCATTTTTCATTTTCACTCGTAAGTGCTAAGAAATGAACGAAAGCTTAGATGTTGCTTTGAAATTGTAAACGATAAACGTATCACAAATAGGTCAAAGGTAAATAAAAAAAAAACTAAATCAAAACTATCTATTAAAATATAAGTGTATATATTATAAAAAGAGGGGTTCAATTTCAATTTATTCAATTTTTTTTTTGTTATAATTTGTTGAACACGCCACACAAGGATGGACCTTGTTTTCGTGTATTGACAAATTATTCCTAAAGATCCCAAAAAAAAGCGGGTAACGGATGCTCCATTCTTGAGCAAATCAGGTGTGGTCATAGCCGGTCAAAAGTTAAACAAGATGTGTTATTACAGAAGACGACCGTGTCTGTCACGACCGAGAATCCATAAGTCTGCCGGGTGTCGTCTGCGGAGACGCCGTCGACCCAGTGGTGTCGCAAGATGTCTTGCCAGACAGTTTGCATGTGTGAGCAAATCGTCTTCGTTACCGTCGGCACTTCCGTGTCCTGGAACATAACCCGGTTTTCTACATAATGGTGCCACTTCACCCCTAGCATCCTCCTGAGAGCCTTTGTAATGCATGTTTGCACCCTTTTTAGTGACGAATCACAGGCCGTGCCCCAACAAGTGATTACCCAGTTTAAAGTTGAAAGGACAATGGCCTTAAAAAGCCGCATCTTAGCTTCAAGGGATAGGCCGCTGCCTGGACGAAGGAGCCAGTCCATTTTGTCAAGTTTTGTTCTTGCTGATCCACAAACTCGATCAATTTGTCCCTTCCAACAAAGGCGACAGTCTAAGGTAACTCCGAGGTATGTCACCTTATCTTCGTGCTTGAGCCTATTCCCATCAATGTAAAGGCTACGGAGAGCAAAAGTGGCATGTTGCGTTTTGTCAACATTAAGCGCAATGTTCCATCGAGAGGCCCAGCACTCAAATTCGTCTAAGAATGTCTGGACACGTCGGGACGCAGACGTAGTGGTGCTACCAGCTGCAAGAAATGCAGTGTCATCTGCATATGTGGCCAGGAGTGTACCACGAGCAACTGGGTTTGGAAGATCCGAAGTGTAAATTGTATACAGGACCGGACCAAGGACGCTTCCCTGCGGGACACCAGCACGAATTGGGCGAAGTCCAGAACGGTGTCCACGAATGTCTACAGCAAACTCCCTTTTATCTAAGAACGATACAATGAGATTCCAGAGCCTTTCAGGCAAAAGCGGCATTAGCTTGTAGAACAGTCCTTCGTGCCAAACCCTGTCAAAGGCCTGTCGAACATCGAGAAAAACGGCTGAGCAGTATTTGTGGTCTTCGAAAGCCCCCAGGACATGGTTAATTACTCTGTGCACTTGCTCGATAGCACTATGGCGACTACGGAAACCAAACTGGTGGTTCGGAAGTGCGTCTTCAAAGGCGTTAATAGCTAGAAGTCTACCAAGCATGATCCGCTTAAAAATCTTGGAGAAAGTGGACAGCAAACTAATCGGCCTATAAGATTGCGGGCAACATGGGTCTTTTCCTTTTTTTGCCACCATTGTGACTAATGCTCGTTTCCAAGGTGATGAAAAATAACCAAGGTCCAGGCAAGCATTAAAGAGGAGACAGAGCTGTGCAATGACAGAGCTAGGCAGAGCCTTTGCTACTTTGCCATCAATCGCGTCCATGCCAGGAGCTTTAGTAGTAACCAGTCGCTTTATATGACCACGTAATTCATCTTCGTCTACTGGACGGACAGTAACAGGAGGGCCAAATGAAAGTCCTAACCTAGAGATTGTTGTCTGGACTTCTTCGCTTGTTGCAAATTCGAATGGAGTAAAGCGATTTTTAAGATCATCAGCAAATACTTCAGCAATCTCGGAATCACTGTGGGCCCAAGTCCCATCACCACGTTTAAGGGAAAACCTCTGAAGCGGCTGTCTTTTAAGGTTGCGGGTGCATTTCCAGAGCGCAAAACCGCGATTCTGGTTAGGACCAATTGCACTGTGCTTGTCTTTAAAAAATTCTGACTTGGCCGAACGGAGGACTTTCCTTAGCTCTGATACAGTAGCCTTCCACCTTGCCATATCGATGGTATGCCTCGTCCTCATCCAGACACTGCGAAGTGCATGACCCTTTCTGGCCAAGGCAGCAATTTCTGGCTTTGAATGAGCCCAAGATGGAGGAGGAATAGGTATACTTCTAGGAGGAGGGGCGGCTTGATGGATCTGTTAAACTAAGACCTCAGCAAAGGAATCTACGTCGTCCACAGAAAGAAGAGAAGGTTGCTCCTGAGTCAGAGCAGTAAGTTGCGCACTGAATCTTTTAAGATCCGAGCCCCGGAGAAGAAGCCTGGATTTGGTAACGATCGTATAGGCAGCCACGCAAAAATATATCAGGAGCGGAATATGATCAGAGGAAAGTCCCGGGCACTCTGAGGTTGTAAGGTGGTTGCACGGGATGCCTTTGTACACAGCAAAATCAGTGGCTTCGGGAGGTGGTCATTGATCCAAGGAAAATGAGTGGGTCCGCCAGTAGCCAAAATCTGCATATTTGAGTCAGCAATAACTGACATCAGGGTGTTTCCCCGAGGGCATGATCGCCTGCACCCCCAGAAACTGTGGTGCGCATTCCAATCCATTAATGTAGAATAATGTACGGCTGGTAAAATGTGCCTCTGAGATCAATAAAATGTCAATGTTGCGTTCCTGGAGGAGGTGCTCAATCTCGAGTGATTTGCCAACTAAGTTGTTGGCGTTCCAAATAACGATATTTATACCGTAATTAGTCATCGCATTGCGTTGACCCTGATAGATTGGCGTGCTTAGAAATCACGGTCTGTAACATTTGTAGTGTGGTCGTCATTACTGACATCATTTGATCAAAGCGTAAACACCAACTTATCAATTGCAGCCGCTTGGGCTATCGCAGCAGCCTCTTGTTGCTTCCTTAATCCATTAATAAATTCCAGAAGCCTGTCCTGAGTAGGTTGTTCAACCAAGGAGGTCTTTTCAGTTGGATTTGAATTAGCCGTTGGCGAAGTCTGACTTGAGGATGCAGAAAGACGCGTAGAAAACCAAGCATTTTGAGCCGGGGCATGGCACGCTTAAAAGTACGTTTTTGAGTGGGTCTACGCTCTACAGAACCAGTGGGCTTACGTCTTTCAATAGCCTCTAAATAGGCAGGACATCGACGGGAAGACGCACTATGATTAGAACCACATTTAATGCACTTGAGTTGTTCCTCATTTATGACCAAGCACCTCTCCTTGTCTTTTGTTTCATGGTCACCAGCACATCTGGCACACTTTGGCAAGAGTAAGCAAAAATTTTTAGAATGTCCAAATTCTTGACATCTGGAACACCTTAAAAGACCCTTTCTCTGAAGCTGCGGTTCCACTTTAACCACCTGGTAGTTAATTATCTGGATATCATATACATTTTTGTTATTTTTAGCTGGTTCCAGCTCCACAAAGAATATATCCCGGTTCGCCTTCCCATTTTCACCAGGGGGGTTGAATACATTCCGAGGGTTGTGTCCCAAAGCTTTAAGTTTTGCAGTAATTTCGGCTTTTTCAGTGGAAGCGTGAAGTCCCTTGATGACGACTCGAAAGGCTCGTTCATTTTTAAACTGAAAAGTGCTGACAGTAATTCCATTATCCTTGAAAAGCTTCTGGACTACACGGTAAACATTGCCGTCATCCACAGTAACCCTACAGGAAGATTTACCAGTTGTCTTGAGGCGAAAACCATTGGTCACAGAAGATAGTAAGGAAATTAATTGCCTAAAATCAGTGATTCCCCTCAAAAGGGTGGCGAACGGGGATCACGTTTCTTGGTTTTAGCTTGAGAAGAGGCATTGCGTCGGGACACCAAATACAAGTTAGCTTCAACAGGCTCAGACAATCCATGACCAAGTTTAGAGGTGCTGATTGATTCATTATTATGAGTGGAAGTCATTGTATCATCATCATCATCGTCAGACAAAATAGCAAAGCTATTGTTCTTTCCTGAGTAGGTAGAGTCTTCTTGACTTGAGAATGTGATTGTATGGTCATGCCAGAGGCTGGAGCTTGAGGACGTTTATGGTCGCCAACAGGGTTTGGCAGCGATGATTTGTTGATATTACTACCTCCGAGTATGTCAAGATTTCGTCTTTTCCTTAGGTTATTTACCTGAAAAAAGCGTTCATCATCGGCAGCATTCTTACTAATCTACTTGGGGGTAAAAATGGTCATAGTCGGGACAGATGAGGTGTCTGAATAATTGGAATCATCAAATTCATCAGAAGTATCAGAGAGGCACCTATTGGCATCAAAGGCAGTCGCCTTGGCATTCCTAGAGGCATTCATAACAGCTTCATCTGTATTGACTGGTGGTCGCGTATCTTGGTCCTTAGCAAAGACCGAGTGCTTAGCCACATGAGAGTCATGATTGATTTCACGACAACCTTTCCTCGAGATGGCTTGAAATTGGAAGACATCTTTTTTGGGAACTGTACCAGCATCTGACATTGTTCTAGCGAAATGAACTAAGAAAATAAAGAAAAAGAAAGTTTACCGCAGCAGCCGGCCTGCCAACCGAAGGCAAGGCCGGCAAATGTTTTGTTAAGAAAGTCAAAAGAAAAATCCTAAAGACACAGAAAAACAGAATTTTGTATAAAACTTTTTTTTTTTTTTTTTTAAATACGGGAGCTCTGAAATAAACACAACCGGTTAGCCTGACACATAAGTCGAGACTAAAGAATTCCATATTGTAAAAATTCTAGAATTCCATTTGGAATTTGTAAAAATTCTAGAATTCTGTTTGATGGAGCAGGAGCGTTTTCCTGACCCACATGAGACTGTAGGGAGTCGGGGGGATAGTTAAGTTAATGAAGCAAATCCAACCGTCTTGTCGCAGTACCAAAATTGAACTCTTTATTCTTACGTTGGATAATAGCCTTCGTGGCCAGTGTGGTGAATTACATGAGAGCGAGAACTTAAGCTTTACCACTAAGAGCTCAGCTCAGGTTAACAAATTAGATCCATACACTTCAAGACAGATTAATACTTCAAAATTACATTCATGTTTTTCTCAAGATTCAATAGTGGCCCAACATTCCGGCCCCATTGAAAGTACCTAGTTACTTTAAATTAATTGGTAAACGGGCCAATTTGTGAATCGGTCGCCTTATGATTCCTTTCGACGTGCGAACATCCGCGACCCGGACGTGGTTGTCCTGACCTGGTATAGTTGCTTCGATGCGACCTAACAGCCATCGATGAGGAGGGACATGATCTTCGTGGATTAGGACCATTTCGTTGACTGCAATATTCGAAGATCCACTCGTCCAGTTTGATTTGGCCTGAATATCGTGAAGATACTCCGTAGACCAGCGCCTCCAGATGTGTTGCTTGATGGCGCTGACACGCTTCCATCGTTGAGAGCAGTTGATCTGATCATCCTTGACAGGCCAGTCTGGGAGTGCTCGAAGAGCGTCCCCGGTTAAGAAATGACCAGCCGTTAAGACGGCCAAATCGCTGGGGTCCGATGAGTGTGGAGAGAGCGGGCGAGAGTTTAGGATCGCCTCAGTCTCAGCAGCGACAGTTGAGAGCTCCTCGAAGGTCAATCGGGCATCCTTGAGCGTGCGGTACAAGAGATTCTTGGCGCTTTTAACGGCAGCCTCCCAGAGGCCGCCAAAGTGTGGAGCCCTAGGAGGTATGAAATGGAACGTTACAAATTCGTTTGTACAGTACGATATAATGTCTTGCTGGTTCTTGGTGCTGAAGAAAAAGTCCTTCACGTCCTGCAACTTGTTGCTCGCGCCTACAAAATTCGTCGCATGGTCGCAAAAGATGTCTGCAGGTAGACCACGTCTGGCGATCATCCGCTTCAGAGCGCCCAAGAACGAATCAGTTGATAGGTCTCCGACGATTTCGATATGCGCCGCCTTTGTGGCGAAGCACACAAATATTGCGATGTAGCTTTTAACGGGCACCTTTCCTCGAACGCGTAGATAAGTATGAACCGGCCCGCAGAAGTCTATTCCACATCGAGCAAATGGTCTTGACAGGGTAATTCTCTCGACTGGGAGGCTGCCCATAAGTTGTTGCAGCAGCTTAGGCCTGTAGCGCACACAGTGGACACAGTTGCGTACAACACGACGAGCGACATCTCGGGCATTCACGACCCAAAACTCCAGCCGCATTAGTCCCACCAGGACCCTTGGTCCAGCGTGGTAGTGCCGCAGGTGTAGATGACGTACGTAATTGACGACAGCAACATCCTTAGCGGGAAGCAATATAGGATGCTTGTGGGTGTCTGGGATCGATGCGAGCTCCAATCGTCCTCCGACGAGAAGCAGGTTGAATCCATCTGTGATCTGCAAGAAGGGCGATAAGAATTTAAGATGGCTACGAACCGGCGCGCCTTTTTGCAAGAGAGTTATTTCCTCGATGAAATATCGCTGTTGTAGGTTCCATGCGACGCAAAGCATGGCCCTTCGCAGTTCCAGTGGGGAAAGTGACCTCGTAGTGAAGGGGTTTTTCTTCCGACATCGGTCGCAAAATCGAAGCATCCATGCTACCAATCTTAGGCCAGACTGGTGTGATTCCTTGTTGTGGAGGGCTTCCAAGACTCTATTTCTGGAAGGCGATGTCGATGCAAGGAATGCTGATTTGCGTTTTTCTGAAGATACGACATCCATGTCCAGATTGCCGTGTACATTAGGTGGCCATAATGTCGGCAGATTTGATAGAAATGTAGGTCCGTGGAACCATATTGAGTTGGTGAGTTCTGAAAGGTTGCATCCTCTGGAGATCATGTCAGCTGGGTTGTGCCGTGTCGGAACGAACCTCCAGTGACAGTCTGGAGTGAATTCTTGGATATCGGATATCCGGTTGCCGACAAACGTAGAAAGTGTCGCAGAATGTTGTCGAATCCAATGCAACACCAGCTGTGAATCTGTCCACAGAAACGTCTCGGGCGTGTGTTGTAGAAAGGCTGCCTTTATCTGGTTGTAGAGTCGTGCTAGAAGATGCGCTCCACAGAGCTCGAGCTGCGGCAGCGTCTTCTTCTTCGTTGGTGCCACACGCGACTTTGAGACGATTAGATGAACTTCGACGTGGCCATCGGGACGCCTTGTTTTTGCGTAGATGCAACATCCATACCCTCTTATTGAAGCATCGCTGAAGCCGTGAAGTTGGAGCTCATCTGAATGGGGCTGCAGGCAGAAACGTGGGATGAGCAGAGAGTCCAAATGCTGTAGCGACGACACGAACGATAGCCACGCTTGTTGGAGTGTCATTGGCACTGATTCATCCCACTGCAATCTAAGAAGCCAAATTTCCTGTAGAAGGATTTTTGCCACCATAATAACTGGCGAGACAAGTCCCAGCGGATCGAAGAGGGATGAGGCCACCGAGAGAATGGTTCGCTTTGTGATACTTTCCGGAGCTGTGCTGCAGTTGAATGAGAATTTGAAGATGTCTTCTCGTTGGTCCCACTTCAGTCCCAATGTGCTTGTCGTAGCGTAGTCGTCGAGATTTAGCTCCTTGACCGTTGTATCATTGACGAAATCCTGATAGTTGGAGTGCCATTTTGCTAGTTCCATCTTGCCGGCCGTGAGGATAGCGATGACTTCGGTTTGAATCTGGTTCAATTGATCTAGCTTATTTGCTCCACCGAGAAAGTCATCCACATAAAAACACGATTTTATGGCTTCTGCTCCAATTTTATGTGAACTTGCATGTTGATTGGCGAGGTGAGACAGGCTGCGAATTGCTAGATACGGCGCTGATGCGGTGTCGTAAGTAACGGTGTTCAGCTGGTATGTGCGAATCTCCTGGTCGTTGGAGCTTCTCCATAAGATGTACTGAAATTTACGATGCGATGGATCAATTAATACCTGCCGGTACATCTTGACGACGCCAGCAGTTAGTACATAACGATGAGTCCGGAACTTTAATAAGATTTTAAACAAGTCTGGTTGAATCGTGGGTCCAACTAGAAGGATGTCGTTTAAGGACTTGAAGGTGCTTGTTGGGCACGAGGCGTCGAAGACTACCCTTAGTTTAGTTGACGTGCTGTTGAGTTTAAACACGCAGTGGTGTGGTATGTAGTAGTGGGGTTCGTTGAGGAGTGGGCTGGTTACTAATTCCATGTGACCCAAGCGCTCATATTCTTCCATAAAATTCGTGTAATCGGCTCGCAAATTCGCGTTTCGGCTTAAGCGACGTTCCAACGATGCAAATCTTAGCCGTGCTGTTTCAAGAGACCTCCCCAACAGATTAGGGTCATCCTTGAAGGGCAGTTGAACCATCAGTCTTCCATCCGCTACTTGACAGACAGATTTTTGGAAGATCGATTCGCATTTAGCTTGCGGTGGAGTAAGTGTTAATGGCGTAGTAGAAACTTCCTCTATACGCCATAAGCGCTCCAGGTTCAGGTTTATTGAATCCTCTGATGAAAGGAAACTATGGGCTTGGGCGGCATGGCCTTGATTGCCGGTACGCCCTGATACTACCCATCCAAAGATCGTCTTTTGCAACATGGGAAGATGGGGACCCAACTTGATTTGGCCAATAAACAAAGCGGTGAAGAACGTTTCTGTGCCAAGAAGAAGGTCGATATGGCGAGACTGATAAAATCTCTCATCAGCCAGTGGAGCGTTGTCTGGGAGGCTCCATGATGAAATGTCGATTTCTGCATCGGGTTGATAGGCGATTCTCGAGGTTATACAGCATTCGACGGGTAACTCTGCTTCACCGAATCGTGACTTTACAACGGTCGAAATGCGATGCTTGATGCGGGTGAAAGAATCGCCAATGCTTCGAATGTCGATATGTCCCTTGCTTCGGGGCAAACGAAGTTGTTGAGCGAAGTCTTCGGACATGAAGTTAACTTGGGAGCAAGAGTCCAGTAATGCACGTCCTGGTACGTAGTTCCCCACAGCATCCTGCACTAGTATTATGGCTGTAGCCAGAATGATTTGGTCGTGGTGGGTATCCACGTGTGCGTGAGCGACGGCCTCAGCGACATGGTGCTGAGGTGGCGCATTAGTCGGACTTGGCCGCCTAGGACTCCTGGATTCCTGTCCTGACGGATCGAAGTGAAGCATAGTGTGATGCAGCCGTGAACATATTCTGCACCTATTTGAAGATGGACAATTTGACGGATGATGAGCCTTTCCAAGGCAGTTTGTGCACAGCGATTTTGTCCGGACAGCTTCTAGGCGTTGGGCAGGCGACATGTTTGGCAGTCGCGAACATCTAAAAATCCGATGATCCCTGCCAGAGCATATAGGACACGCTTGCGTGGAGCACGTAAAGCTGTGGCCCATGCGTGGAGCTTGCGGTTGTCGCGTTCTGCCGGATGTATTTTGAGCCGTATTCGGATTGCCGATGTGATGTATTGAGGACTCCAAATGTTGGCAGTGCCGCTCAATCAAGGAGAGGCAGGCATTCCAAGAGGGTAGTGCTGCGAACGTGAGAGATTCGTTCCAGAGCTGCCGGGTTCTCTTATCTACCTTTTCCATGACAATAGCAATCAACATCGTTTGAGCTATCTGCGCTTCGGATCCTAAAGATCGCAACGAGTTAAACAACGCTGATGCGTTGTCAACCAGGCTGCGCAACTGTACACTATTTTCGGTGACGCTATGTTGTCCAGGAATACGATGGTGGGGTTATCGTACCTGCTCTTTAGGCGAAGTAAGGCCTTGCTGTAATTCTCTGGAGTGACTTGAAACGCCTTGATGGTTTCTAAGGCGGCGCCTCTGAGACAGTTTATGAGGTGATTAAACTTCTCGATCGGCGATAGCGCTTCCTGCTGATCAACAACTTGCAGGAACGTAGTAATAAAATTTCTGTATTCCGCGTACTCGCCAGCAAAGGTCGGGAGCGCAAGAGTTGGTAGCTTAAGAGATGATGTTGGTCCAGGCCTGAGTAGCGTGTCTTGGGCGAGCGGCGTAGAGTTGTGCACGTCGTCTCCAAGCTGATCCTTTATAGTCACCTTTGTAGCGATGAACAGATCTTCCAGCTCGGCCCGGTAGTTTAGCTGTTCCTCGGTTGAGTCGAGTGCCTCGATTTCGGTTTGGACGGCCATGATTTGTTTGAAGTAGGCCTCCAAAATAGTTAGTCGACACGTGAGTTCGGCTGGCGTCAGCGCTGCATTTGGTTTCTCAACCTTCTCCGTCTTGGCGACTGCTGCTCCAATGCGGGAAATGCTCCTGCTTATGTTAGATCGCTTTTGTTTTAATACGTCTAGCGGTGTGGGACACATAGTTATTGTGATTTACTTACAATAAGCCCTTGTAAAGTGTATGTAATTATAAATTAAAGTTTCTGGTGTGTGGTTATAGACGTATGCTGCCAACTTGTGTAGTTCAATATCTGGCAGCGCTTTGGTTCCGCAATGAACCAGTTCCAGGTTGATGCGTTGCGCGGTGACTGCTATTGGCACTCGTGGTGACTGTACGCGTGTACAGTGGACTTGCAGGTTTAAACCAAAAGGACTACAGTGACGGCGGAATGAGACCAAAGGAGACTCAGCGATTGGCGTGAGCGCTCTGGCAGCGTTGGCACTGATGACGTAACCTTACCGTTGTGGCGTTACGTAGTCCAGCAAAACGGTTTTCCAGGTTAGAAATGATATTGTCGATGGGGCGATGGAGATTCGGCTCCACAATCGAGAATATAAGTGGCGTAGCTGACTGGGAACAGCGTAGCGTAATCCAGATCTTCTGAGCAACCCGCGCCTTCCAACGATGGTGTATGGGGGTTGTACTGCCGTGTCTACGGATGTAAGTGTGCGTGTGTCGTTAGGTGAACGTTGAGCAGCGCATCACATATGTATGAAGTAGCGCGAATCGTAACGTAACAATGCGCGGCGTACGGAATTAACTTTGGGCGATCAGGTTGACTTGAACACTAAGGATTTTTTTTTTTTAATTTTTTAATTTTTTAAATTAACTAGCCTGCCCCACGTTGGGCGCCAAAATGTTTGATGGAGCAGGAGCGTTTTCCTGACCCACATGAGACTGTAGGGAGTCGGGGGGATAGTTAAGTTAATGAAGCAAATCCAACCGTCTTGTCGCAGTACCAAAATTGAACTCTTTATTCTTACGTTGGATAATAGCCTTCGTGGCCAGTGTGGTGAATTACATGAGAGCGAGAACTTAAGCTTTACCACTAAGAGCGCAGCTCAGGTTAACAAATTAGATCCATACACTTCAAGACAGATTAATACTTCAAAATTACATTCATGTTTTTCTCAAGATTCAATAGTGGCCCAACAAATTCCATTTGGAATTTTTACAATATGGAATCTATCTATAAAGTCGATGAATTGTCGACCCTATCTACGTCAAAAATAATGAGATGGCGCAAGGCGCAAAGCCTAAAATTAACTTTAAATATTTGTTTCTAAAGGGGAACACCCGTTTTGATATAGGTACCGATTGATTTTTTTTTCCGAAATAGGTTTACTTCAATTTAATTTTTTCTGTTGATTGATACTCATATTTATTTATATCTACCGGGTCCAAAGCTTAATTTTAAAAAGACCCGATTTGATATAAGTACCGATTGATTTTTTTTTTCCGAAATAGGTTTACTTCAATTGAATTTTTTCTGTTGATTAGTAGATTTTATACCGCTTTAAATATAGATACTCATATATATATATATTTATATAAATAAGTAATTTTAAAACTTTACATTTAAAATATATATATATTTTTAGGACTCAATTGATCAGTGGCGACGTGTTTTTGAAGTATCCGCGATTATTTCAATATTGACTTATGCTGTTTATCAGATTTTCGGAACTGCTGAAATACAATCTTGGAACAAGGAACTACCTACACATGACGATACAGATGAAGGAAAGATATTCTCGAAACCAAAAGAAGATTTGGATAAAAATTTCAGACCGACTTGAAAAAAGTACTTAAAATAATGCCCTGCTTATACCATTAAAAAATATTTTGTTACTTTTTGTTTGACGACTTTGAATGTAATAATAAAAAATCTAGCCGTTTGTACAGTTTAATGATTTAGCATCTCACTACCAACTAATATACCATGTACACTATGTCAAATTATTAACATTATAGGGGCATCTCTTTCGCCTTTAGCCCTTCTGCTAATTTACATAACCGATGGGTAGAGTTAGCATAAGCTTCCGATTAATTGCGTGGGTCAGAAATTTTAAACTTCGGTCGGAAAATTTATATGTAGTGACAAACTTTCATCATGATAACATAAATCCCCCAAGCAACTTTGAGACCATTAAAGCCAATTTTAAATAATAAGCCTCAAGAAAAAATCTCATCTTGATAAAATCATCCACCCAAAAGAGTATAAATTGGTACCAATACCAGTAATTTGTTATAAACAAATTATATATCTTAATATTTAATTGTCAATTATTGAAAATGATTTACGGCGCAGCCGTGTATCGTACAGCACGCTGCACGAGAAGAAAATATAGTTAAAAGTCCGGGAAAAAAAAATTGATCAGTTAATGAGGTCAGTATTAATCGTTTAAGGAGCGGCAGAGAGTCAAGATTTGAGATTATAGGAAAAAGGGTATTTTAGTCAGTTGGCTAGGAAATGGTAAATCAAGAGTAGATTAAATTATTCTACTAGAATAAGAAAGTGAAGCAAAAAGAAGAAAGATATGTACTGATTCAATTCGACCAATTTGTATTCCGTAGTGTGGACTCCAGACGGAAGACCCATACGCCAGAATCGGAGGGACTAGCGAAATAAATAAAGTTTTAGTAACATAAGGATCATCGAATTCTTTTGACCACCTTTTAGTAAAACTAAGCACTAGAGAAGTGAAGATCGTTATAAATAATGTAAAAAGAGGCGGACCCAAATGGCTCCCTTGTGGGACACCGGATGTAACACGGAGAAGTTTAGAAATATAATTTTTAAAAAGGACCCTTTGTGAACTGCCATTCAGGTAACTTGAGATCCATGTACGGAGATCAATTGGAAAGCCTAACAAGTCAAATTTCCAAATAAAAAGTAAGTGATTTACAGAGTCAAATGCTTTACTAAAGTCAGTGAAATCGACGTCTGCTTGAAAACTACTACTGAAGGTCTTGATCACCAATGCAGTAAGAAGGCTAGTAATTTAATAAATCAGTGTGGAGACGGAGTAATCATTGATCTACAAATTGCTATTTTTTAATTATTTTGAAGACTAAAGTGAAAAAAATTGCTATTTTTTAATTATTTTGAAGACTAAAGTGAAAAACACAATTTTTTGGGAATTAAACGGGTAATTTGTCATTGTAAAATCAAAATTATGAACAAAAGAAAACTCGACAGCCTTACCTTGTAAAATATGTACAAAAATAGTGCTTAAAATTTCAAAAGGATCGATGCAGGAGTTTTGAAGTTATGAGGGGCACCGACTTTTAAATGGGAACTTTTCAGGAGAGCGATTTAAAGTTTTGGACACCCAACAATCGAATATAAAACGAGCTAACTTACCTACGTTCAACTGCTCATAACTTCGGAAGTTTTACTCGGATCAATCTAAAATTTTAACGCAATATTCTTCAAATGTTGTACATTCAGAAGAAAAGATAAAAAATAAAAAGCCAACAAAAATTTTTAAAACCTTAGCCCCCCTTTCGCAGAGATGTGATAGTGTGGAAACATTGCAACTAAAGCTGGATCGTCTAGTAGACACTTTCAACGTTTAATGGAGCTCTTCGATGATTTAGTTGCAGGACCAGTCAAACATTTTGCTATCAATTACAGTGGAACGTCTATTTGAGCGACAAAACTAACTTCTGAAACGAATTCATACCTCATGGGAAGCAGCTAATTTAAGGTTTGAGAAAATTCGCATTCCCACATTTTCTGGAAAATACGAGGATTGGAGCCAATTAGTGATTTGTTCTTAAGCTCAGTAGATAATACAGAAAAGCTTTCGAAGTGCCAACAGTTTTATTATCTGAAATCTTATTTAGATGGGGAAGCACATTCCTTAATTAAACATATTGCCTGTGAGGAGTTAAATAACTCCGAACAAATAAAAGCGAAGCCCTATAATACCAAAGCCTTTCAGTTGCTGGATACGCTGTGAATGCGCGTAGTAACGGCACTGTGGGAGAAGAGAGATTGGAGAATGCAGCTGGTGAGAGTTTGGAGAGGACGAGGAGAGAGAGAGAGTTTGGAGAGATGGAATAACGGTAGAAGACGGTGGACTTTGGACCCTACTACAGTGCCGTGCGCAAAGACGAAAAAAGAGAAGCCGACAATTAACGGGATAAGCCGGCCTATATAAGCAGGCCGAGCGCATGAAGCTGGATCAGTCGATCACGAGGAGACAATCCATCAAGATCAGTAGACAAGCAGCAAATCAGTAAACAACACAAGTGAAGTTAACAATAGGAGGAAGCAGAGCCGCGTCGAGTCAACAAGGAGCAAGATAGCTACATCAAGACGCTAATCGTTCGATCTTTTGTTCAGAATTTTCTTTCGTCGCCAACCGCTACCAATTTAAATATCGCTGAGTTACGTATGGTAATTGACTCTGCCGACGAAGGTATCTGAGGCCTACACGGTCTGAACTGTGACAGCCGCGATTTGTAGCTAATTCATATTTCGCTATCAAAGCTAGACCACGGAATCAAACAAGCTTGTGCTAACTGTAGTGTGTCGTCTTCTTTTCGCTCATTGTGATACTTTGAAGTCCTGTCAGGATATACTCGTAATGCAACCCTCAAGACCATGCAAGTAGATCAAATCAGTCTTCACGCGACTGTATATATTGTTAAGGACAGCACAATATATATGCATGTACCAGGGATACTAAGCCTCGGTTTTGTTGCCTGAGTCGATCGCATCAAGTCAGGGTTTGAAATTCTTCGTACACTTTCCGTCAGTGCAACGCTAAACATCACACGCTAGTCCACCCGAAGGAGTCAAGATCAGTTCCGTTGGCTTCCGCCCATATGTCTGGGGCTGAGTCACGCATGCTCGCATCTAAGTTGTTGGTTTAGGTGCTAACCCGGCTGGAGTTAGCCGAGGTCGAGCCAGCTTCACTTTGCTGGCTTGATTATGAGTTCTCTGACTTCTTTCTTTCAGCATGTCAAATCCAGCGCTCCTATCTGGAACAAGATTCGCAGCTTACCGTTAGCTGACCCGATGTTTGGAGCGCCGGGAAAAATCAACGTTATTTTATCGCACTACATACTAAGTTTGGTTGGGTTATTACAGGCAGCTATAATGATTGTAATGAGTCATCCACGCTTACGAAGATTTTGATTCCTTAGTTTGATTATTGATGGCCATATAGCAGGTCCATCCGAGCAAAGCAACGATTGACGCCAGTGATCCTGCAGAACAACATTTTCTGACAACGCATGCTCGCCGAGAAGATGGTCTATACATTGTCCAGTACCCATTCAAGGAACCCACTCATGCTACTTGGCTCTACGTTGCCACAACGCATTAGAACGGATATTCCGAAATTTCCCTGCACTAAAACAAGAGGATGTTAATTTCATGGATGATTACTTGAAAAGAGGACACATGGTATTGGCCGCTTTCTCGGCCAGTTAAAACTGCCTTCTTTTGGAGCTTCGTTTGCCTAAAGGTTTGGCCGGATGTAGTTCCCGTTGCCCATGTTATATAAGCCTGGTTTTTGTGTTTTACTCTTCTCCTTTATTTGAGTCTTGCATAGTCGCTTCCAGAATTCATAGTGAAAAAGTATCCTAAACTTTGGAATGTCAAAAAGGAAAGACAGTGCCAAAGAGAGAGAACGAAAAGAGCGCGTGCTTTCTAGTTAATCGATACATCGTTAAAATAAAGTGATTTAAACATAGTGATTTTAACAAGTTGGTTTTAGGTAGTTGTATAAACAATTATCAGGGAGATTTACTAAGTAATTTGTCTCTGGCGGAGGTGTTCTCCTCCAACATTCTCCCCGCGTTGAAATGTGTAGATTTCAAATAATTATTCCGGAAGAGGAGCCAGCTTTAAAACTCCTTTGACTGTCTTGATTTCGGCAACGCGAACCTTTCCATCGTGTCGTGCAGCTAACGGCCAATGTTGCGCTGGGATATTGTCCTCGTGGACGATGACTAGTTGTCCGACAGCCAGATTTTGTTCTTCCTTGGTCCACTTGCTGCGTTGTTAAAGATTGTAAACGTAGTCCCGATGCCAAAGTGACAAAAACTGTAGTTTGAGGTAGGTCACCCGTTGCCATCTGTCCAGATACCGCATTTCCTTTTCAGGAGAATCCGATGAATTGTGCAGCAACGCCTCTGGTGCCCATGTTAACTCAGTTCCACCAACGTTTTCGATGATTTAACGGCGGCCCCCAGAAGACGCCTAAGTGTGGTGCCCTGGGGCGTATAAAACAGAATTGAAAGCCTTTTATCGTGCTGTAGGTTTTGACTAAATCAACCTTTCTCGTAAAAGAGACAACATGATTTTTGGACCAGCATGAATGTAGGGAAAGGCTTCCGTTGGCTTTGTGAATTTATTAACTAATTCTACACCATTTATTCATTGTTCAATACAGTTCTTTTATACAGTTTTATATTTAAGTTTACACATTACTATTACTGAATCACACGGGACCTTCCTCTGCTGATGCTCAATCTCTCCTCTTTCTCGCGCACTTTTTACGCTTTTTCAACACTAAAGAAAATGTTATGTAACAGAACAACTGATCTGTTATTACCAAGCTTTCGGGTCTTCCGCACAAAGTTTTGTCAATGTAGTGATGACAATCCTGTTGATACGCTCCACTTGACCGTTGCCACGTGGCACTTCTGTGGCTTCCAACAAATGCTGGAAATTGTTTTCCTTACAGTATTCCTTGAAAACATTGGCTGGGAATGCCGTTCTACGATCTGTGATTGTACGACTTGGATTACCGAAAACTTCAGACTGCCTTGCTAATCTATCCACTATTTCGTCAGTACTTTTAGTGGGGTAAAGCCACACAAATTTAGAGAAAGAGTCGACGACTTCTAAAACATGTACTGTTTTTTTGTCATATCCTTGGGGCCAATGTGATCAATGTGATAGGTCTCTAACGGCTTGTCTGCCTTGTTTATCGCGTTTAAGAAGCCCTTTTTTTCCCATACTTAGCCTCGCCAACTATGCACTCTACACAGGACTTCACGATAGCTTCTTCTCTAAATCAGGGATGTAATTATTGCGTGCACCAAGTCGATTGTTCTTTTGACGCCAAAGTGACCTTGTTGGTGAGCTGTGTTGATTATTTCTCCATGGCTGATGGGATTACTATATGCTCTTTTATAGGATTCATTTATAGGATTCGTGCTTCGGATAGAAGTCGTCGTAAGTATTTTTTTCCAGGACCTTACAAATGGCTTTTATCCGTTTATCCTGACGGTGAGCCTGTAGAATTCGATGTCTGAATGAATCTTGGAGCTACAAGGTATGTACGCGGCTTAAAGCATCGACATGTTTCATCCTTGTTCCTGGACGGTGCTCTATTATGTACTCAAAATCTTGTAAAAATATGGCCCAACGAGATACTTTCACTGGGACATCACTCTTCCGCATGGTTATAGCAAACACATTGCAGTCTGCGACGCACAAGTCTTCTCGTAAACCTTAAGTTTCTCACGAAACTCCTTAAGATTGGACTGTCTGGCAGTCTGGTAACTTTCTTCGTCCAAATTCGACTGATTCGCCAACGCAGTCATACTGTAGAAGTATTCTATCAGACATTCTTTCTGGGTTTTCTTCCTATTTTCGAGCAACTTGTGCACCTGTTTTGCTGTAAGCTTTTCTCCAAATTCATTTTTTAGAGCTTTTTTTAGTGTATCCCAATCATTTATTCCTCGTTGGCTACACAAGAATAATTTTGCAACTCCCTTTACCAACTGTCTGCCGTAAATGAATTTTTGAAGATCAGTCCACCCAACTGTAATGGAATTATGATCAAAATCTGCAAGCCACTCATCAATATCTGGAGAACCATTTCCAGTGAATGCCATGACGAAGGGTTGAGTATTAGAAGAATTTGCCCCTACGTCGTCAGTTTCCTCGTACACTGAGTCCTCTGAACCTTCTGCGTTTTCCTGCTGGTCGATGTAGGAGATGAGTCTTTCCTGTAATGCTGTTTTTAGGCCAGAACTAGAAAACTAGAACTAGAGCTATGCAGCAGAAAATCGGGTGATCTCTTCAACATTCATATTTTCAAAACTTACAAACTTATTTTATTTCGTTAACCAAACAAATATGTACTTTTTACTTTTCTCTTAAATTAATCAATAAAAGCAATTTAAATGGGTATAAAATATTGTTTACATTGCATAAAAATTATTTGTTTAACTTCCAATTCGGTATTTCAATTAAATTATACTTGCAAACCGTCTGCTGTCTCTCGTCTTTTGTTGCTCATCTCTGATATTTACCACTGCTTTTCAACTGCCTCTTCACTCGCGCCTTTAATATCGCCTTCAATTGTCTTCAATCACCTTCAACTCCAGTGGCGTCACTTTGCCGCCACGTCTCAATCACCTAATCTGGATCTCTGCTTCGTCGTGATCTCTTCCAGTTCTTCTCCTGGTCAAGTTGTCGCTTCAGCCATTATTGTCGCTCTCTGCGACAACGGATTGTATAAACGCCTTTCGTTGTCTTCCTTTAGGCATTGCCACAAAACCAATTTGTGACGGTTTGTCGTTGTCGGGTGGCTCAGGGATGGCCAGGGTTCGTCACAAGAATTTGTTTGTGTCAGGCGTGGTTGCTGAAAGAGAGTTCCGACCCAGCCCAGAGTATAAGTCGTGGGGAATTACTTAGTAATGGAATTAGAACTAGGTTTTTATTTCAGTAAGTATCTTGACAATTTATTAACAACTAACGAATTCTCCGGATTGGCGGGGTGCCGCCCTTGCAGCCTTCGCTTCCTTCTTACGCTTAAAATACCTGGTCTCGGGAGCCGTCCAGCTGCTCGATAGGACCAGCACGGGTTGGGTTACCTGAAATGAGAATAGGGTGCCTGGGGACCCTGAAGTCGGCCACGAGCGAGAGAGATCTATTTAGTGCTTGGGGACCCGAAAGTCGACCGCGAGAGAGAGAATGTTGCTTGGGGACCCTGAAGTCAGCCACAAGAGAGAGAATTTGTTGCTCGGGGCCCCTGCAGTCAGCCACAAGAGAGAGAGAATTGGTTGCTTGGGGACCCTGAAGTCAGCCACAAGAGAGAGAATTGGTTGCTTGGGGACCCTGAGATCAGCCGCAAGAGAGAGAAGTTGGTGCTTGGGGACCCTGAGGTCAGCCGCAAGAGAGAAAAGTTGGTGCTTGGGGACCCTGAGGTCAGCCGCAAGAGAGAGAAGTTGGTGCTTGGGGACCCTGAGGTCAGCCGCAAGAGAGAGAAGTTGGTGCTTGGGGACCCTGAGGTCAGCCGCAAGAGAGAGAAGTTGGTGCTTGGGGACCCTGAGGTCAGCCGCAAGAGAGAGAGAAGTCAGCCGGTGGACCGTGCCGTAAGGAGGTGTGATCCTAAAATCAGACTTCTCCTAGGGATACCTTCAGATCGGCAAGCCGGGAAGGTTAGAGGGAGGAATGAATTTGATCGAATGATCTAATCCACCCAAAAATGACTTTGCTGATTACCACCACTGGGGAGTTGCCTCTGCACCCTTAGACGGTTGGCTGCTAAGTGCCTTTCCATGGCCCGTGGCCCGTCTAATATAGGGCTCGGCGAGATCTAGTGTGCCCGTCGTCTGTGTGATTTGCCGGGCTAAGTGTGACCATCTCTCTCTCGGTCTAGTGTGCCCCTATATGCGCGATCGTTGGAGCGCGCGCGTTCTCGGTTTGAATTTGAAATTAAATACTTCTTTTGTTTTATGCTTTTATTCTTATTTATTTAATTCATTTAATTCATTATTATTCATTACGTAGTTCGCCCTATTTTCAATTACTCTCCAAATCTTCTCTCCATCTTTCACCAGCAAGCGCTGCTGCTTTCTGGGTTTCTTCCCTACCAGCTTCTCCTTAATACCGTTCTTGGCTGTTCTGGACAGTATTGCTCCCTCCGGTAGTGTCCAACCCTCGTCGTTAGACTCCTCCTCGTGGAGCTCTAGAATGTCACTATCCGGTGTCTCGGTTGCCCGGTCTCGGTTGCCGGTGTCTCAGTTGCCCGTTTGGCTGTTGCCTTGCCTGGACTGGATACTCCCGGTTGGTGCCGTGGTTTTCATTTTTGCCGGTACTGTCCTCTTCCGAGCGGTTCCCGCCATCGGTACTGGCTCTATGAGTTTTGCCATCGTTTGTGCCGCCCGTAACTTTGCGTGTTTGTCCCGGAATCTTCGCGCCGCCTCCGTGAATTTGTTCATCTTTTCTGTAATGAGACAAATGTTTGTGTTAGGCTTAACGTTTAGTTTTGGTGTAGGATGTAGTGTTGTGTTATGGTTATGGTGTAGTGTTGGTTTACGTTTAGGGTATGGTGTAGTGAGATGACTAATGTTATATGAGTTGTGTGCTGTGGAGTAGTGGCATTTGTGTAATGTTTGGTTATGTGTATTCAATGATAGATTGTGCTTTTTATGTGTTGATAGTGCATCGTGTTCGTTCTGTATTGTATTTGTTCCTTCGTACTGTTTGATGTTTCCGATGTATACTCTCTTTGTTTTTCGGGTGTTCTGGTCTCTCGCTGTCATAATCACTGGTGACACGAAATTGGTTACCTTCCAGGGGCCGTCGTACTTTGGTGCTAGTTTGGCGTTAAATTTTTCTGCCGCTTTTGACAGATAGTGCGTCTTGCACCATACCAAGTCCCCGACATCTGGTTTCCAGTCCCTTTTCCGTAGATTGCAGTGATGTTTTTGTTGTTCCGCGGCTTCTTCTGTATACTGTTGAAGATAAATGATTCAAATTCAAAATTACCCGCCAAGTCAGAGGGCGCTTTAAATATCATATCGATTGTATCGATATGAAAACATAAACACATAACCAAAAAGCTGTCGAACAGAG
Source organism: Drosophila rhopaloa (assembly GCF_018152115.1). Classification (NCBI taxonomy): domain Eukaryota; kingdom Metazoa; phylum Arthropoda; class Insecta; order Diptera; family Drosophilidae; genus Drosophila; species Drosophila rhopaloa. The sequence goes on from NW_025335064.1 coordinate 185,109, forward strand.
TAAATAAACACGAGTTTGAGTTTCGAGAAATATCGTTTATTTACTGGCCTAAATAACTAAATAAGTAAAAGTTATAATAGGTTATGGGCCCAGGAACGTTTTGTTCAGTTTAAAGTAAAAGAAAAAAAATAAATTTTGCTCGATTACGATGGATTTGGCGAAGCACGTCACGAAGCTCTCAGGCGCGACCGATTGGCCAATTTGGAAAAGACAAATTAGGGACCTGATAGATTATCACGACGGTGCTCTCGACGCGTTGGACGGAAAGATCGTCAAACCGGATCCATTGCCAGAAGGTGCCTCAACAGCAGATGGAAAGAAGCACAAGGAGAAGAGCGACTTTTTTCGTAAGGCCAACAGCTATGCAAAATCCATGATTACCACTGCGGTCACGGACTCGGTGTACCAGAAGATCATGGACAAGGAGACAGCACACGATACGTGGGAAGCCCTGAAAAATCAGTTTGAAGCAACAGCGAAGGACCAGGTATTCAGGATATGCAACGAGTTTTTCGCTTTCTCTTGGAATCCAGGTAACGATGTATCAACCCACATAGCAAAATTGCGTAGTCTATGGAACGATTTAAATCAAGCTTTGAAGGCTAAAAATGAAACTGAGCTGCCAGATTTGATACTTGTTTGTAAAACGCTACATATTTTGCCGAAAACCTTTGAAACGTTCCGTCAAAGTTGGTTGCTCTTGACAAAAGAAGAAGAAAAGACTTTTGACGAATTAACTAATCAAATTGTCATGTTTGAGAGAAATTTTAAAACAAAAGAAAATGACGAAAAGGAAAGCCAGGAGGCTTTTTCTACCACAGCAAAAAAGGAGCATCGCCAGGATTCAGGAGCATCTGGTCGGAGATTCGATACCTGCCGCTACTGCAAGAAAAAGGGGCACTGGATCAGTAACTGCATCAAATGGAAAAAGGATGGACGTCCGAAGCCGAACTACCAGAATGATGTACAAGGAAATTGTGCAGAACCAACGTTAACTCTCGTCTCAGTCCACAATGGAGTGTTTGCAGCAGAGGCAAACTCAGAGGTCGACTGGTGGATAGACAACGGTGCAACAAAACACGTTGTGAAGACTGCGAAGTATTTCGAGCATTTTGAGAATCCGAGTTGGATCAGAGCAGCTGGAAATGAAACCTTGTCAGCTTTGGGCCAGGGCACAATCAAAGTCAAAACGATTGTCAATGGAAAAATTCTTTTTCTTTCTTTGAAAATTTATGGTTTGTTCCCAATATAACGAAGAACCTGTTTTCAGTTTTGGCTGCCCAAGACAATAATCCAAGTAGTCGTTTCGAGTCGTCAGCAACCGAGTGCACCCTCAAAATAAACGACAAGATTGTCCTCGTTGGAGCCAGAGAAGTTGGAGGAACACTCTACAGAGCAGCGATCGAGCCCATACTTCCAGAACGAAACGTCGATGTCAACGTCGCAACTTCAGGAACTTCAATTCTCCAACTCTACCACGAGAGGTGGGGACATCAGGACAAGAACCACATCAAGGACTTGCTCAAAAGAGAAATGGGCATTCAAGTCAAGCTCGAGAGTAGCTTTTGCGAGCCTTGCATCCTTGGAAAGACGCATCGATTGCCATTTGGAACGAGGAAACCAGCGATGAAGCCAGGGGAACTGATGTCAGGCGATGTTTGCGGCCCAGGATTCTTTCCAGAAGAAGAGGTATCTGGTAGTTTTTAAGGATCATTTCACCAGGTTTCGATATGGGTACATCGTCAAGCAGAAATCAGAGGTCAAGGACGTGCTGCGACACATGGTTTCTCACGCCAAGCAACAAGGGCACACAATTCGAGAATTCCTGAGCGACAATGGAGGAGAATTCGACTGTGCAGGAGTGAGAGAAACTCTTCAGGAAGCTGGTATAACTTTTCGACTCACCGCTCCGTATACTCCAGAACAAAACGGTGGTGTCGAGAGAGAGAATCGAACAATAGTCGAAATGGCGAGAACTTTCAAGTATTCTAATCCAGAAATAAAATTTCCAGAAGCAATTTGGGCCGAGTTGGTTAGCACAGCAGTCTACGTTCTCAATAGGACGGGCAAATCTTCGTTGAAGGGTCTGAGCCCTTACCAACTTTGGCTGGGCAAGAAACCAAGAATCAAACATCTTCGAATCGTAGGATCGACGTGCTATGTACACATTCCATGCCAAAAAAGGAAGAAGATGGACGAAAAAGCTGAAAAGGGGTACCTGGTGGGTTACGACGGCGATGAGAGGTATCGCATTTACTTACCAGAGAAGCACAAAGTAGTCGTGTCGAGGGATGTAAAATTTCAAGAGAAATTCAGCAACTGTGAACCAGGCGTCAACCTACCTTTCCAAGATTTTGGATCCAAGGACGTCGTAGAAGACAAGGAAGAAGAAGACGTGAGCTTGCACCAGAGCGAGGACGAAGACTTGAAAGAAGACACAGCCGAAACAGGAACCGAAGACAATTACGAAACTGGAAATTACGAAAAGAAAACAACAAGAGAAAAATGCAATCAATGCGGTTGAGGGATCGTTCGAAGTTGAAGGGCCGGAGCATCTGGATGACTACGTAGCAGCAGCCGAGAATTTTGTGCTGGAGAGTCCAGATTCCTTCCATGAAGCCATCAACAGCAACGTCGAGTGGAAAAAGGCAAAGGACAGGGAAATTGATTCCTTACATCAGAATGAAACTTGGAACTTGACAAGACTCCCCAGAGGATAGAAAGCACTTCCGTGCAAGTGGGTCTATCGAGTCAAAACCCACCCCGACGGAAGTATCGACAAATACAAAGCTCGCTTGGTCATCAAAGGATTCGCCCAGAGACGAGGGATTGATTACGACCAAACTTTTAGCTCTGTCGCAAGAATGGAAACAATCCGCTCAGTGTTGAGCGTTGCAGCCAAAAATGATATGTTTTTGTTCCAGTTTGACGTCTCGACAGCTTTTCTATACGGTGAATTGGACGACAAGGAAATTTACATGCAACAACCTGAGGGATACGAGCAAGGACAGGGGCTTGTTTGCAGATTGAAGAAGAGTCTCTACGGGCTTAAGCAAGGGCCGAGATGTTGGCAAGAACGCTTCGGAGGTTTCCTGCGGAAACACAATTTCAAGGTCAGCGAGGCAGATCCATGTCTCTACATCAGGAAAAGAAATGGCAAAAAGATTCTACTCGTTGTTTACGTAGATGACGGACTCGCCGCAGCAACAGATACGCAAGATTTGGAAGAATTTTTGGACGAGTTAAAATCAGAGTTCAAAATTGTCTCAAACAAGGCTGAGTGCTTCTTGGGACTCGAAATCAAGAAACAAGAAAATGGACTAAAAATTAGTCAACAAGGATATGCCACAAGGATTTTGGAGCGATTCAGATTCTCGGATTGCAAAGCTGTTTCAACCCCACTTCTCAAGAATTTGGAAATTACGACAGCAGGGAAAGAATCAGAGACGACTGCGTTCCCTTATCGCCAAGCCATCGGAGCTCTCATGTACCTCATGCTTGGAACTAGGCCAGACTTGGCTTTCAGCATCGGATTTCTTTCAAGAACGCTTGAAAATCCTACAAAAGAAAACATTGCACAAGTAAAGAGGGTTTTCCGTTACATTTCCGGAACAATCAACGTTGGGATAGTCTATCGGAAACAGAAGAAGGGAATCCTCGAATGCTACAGCGATGCTGACTTTGGTGGCTGCACGAAGACTGGGAGATCTACATCAGGGATCATCATCATGTTTGCCTCAGGAGCCATTTCATGGAAAAGTCAAAGGCAGGCCATGGTGGCCATTTCTACTACAGAGGCTGAGATCGTAGCAGCCAATGAAGCTGCAAAAGAAATAATTTGGCTTAAAAGATTGTTTCAGGAAATCGACAGATTGGACCGAGCCCCGATTCTCCAGGTCGATAATACTGCTGCCATGAGGCTGGCCCAAAACCCCGAATTCCATCGCAGGACCAAGCACATAGCCAACAAGCATTTCTTCATCAGGGAAAGAATTGCTGAGGGAGAATTTGGGATCGAACAAATCCCGACTGAGGAACAACTCGCAGATATGATGACGAAGCCGATCCTCAATACTCGTCTCCGGATTCTTTGCAACAAGATTGGACTCTTCTGAAGGAGAAAAACACCATTTATTTTTGCTTTATATAGAGTCATAAAATTTTCAAGTTTGTCAATTGAATTGTTATTTTTGAATTCTCACAAGGGAAAGTGTTGAAGATAAATGTTTCAAATTTAATATCAAATTAAATATCATATCGATTGTATCGATATGAAAACATAAACACATAACCAAATAGCTGTCGAAGAGAGTAAATAAACACGAGTTTGAGTTTCGAGAAATATCGTTTATTTACTGGCATAAATAACTAAATAAGTAAAAGTTATAATATATACTGCGTTGCCTCTTTTCGTACGCCTTTTAACCTGTTCCATCTTTGTTCTATATTTTCCTCCTGTAACCCCGATCCTTTTGTTACCCTGTCGAACATCGTGTTTGGTAATCTTAAGGGGGTCCCCTACTCTCGAGGCCCGAAAATGAAGGGTGTTTTCGTGGATGGATTGTAAAAAAACTACTGAACCGATTTTGAAAATTTTTTTTTTTTGCAATGTACATTTTTGAACATTAAAAAAATTCTTCTGTTGTACGAAAAAAACGAATATCGCGACCTTGGAGTGCCATCAAATGTCGCCATCTAAAGAACGCAGTTGTGACTTTTAGGTAACGATTTTTCCACATGGATGATCTGAAATCAAAAAACAGATATATTTTGTAATCGGAGTTACGTTGACTATGTTTTCCCGTGTACGATTTTTTTTATTTTAAAATTTATAAAAGTTATGCAACAATTTGTGAAAAATGTAGATTTTTACTGATTTTTTTTACCTATTAGAAGCTATGAAAATTGAACTAAACAAAATTTCGAAAATCGTACACGGGAAAACATAGCGATGTGTTTTCTGAACAATTGAAAAAAAAATTATTAAAATCGAACTATAACTTCTATGAAAAGGCTTACATGAAAGTTAAAAAAAAACACAACTTTCGGGAAATCGCGTTTAAAGATAAAGTACAGTGTAAAACATGATTATTGCAACTTACGCGTCAATCGGCTATACCGGGGCCGTAGAGTTGTCCCTCCTGATCATGCAGATGCTCCTGGTTCTCCACATTTTCCTGCCTCTGTTGTATTCGGGCCTGTTTTGCTGCATCACTCATTCTGCGCTCGGAGCGGTCTATACGTTCCTGGTCGAGTCGATTGGCACAACTCGCGCACGGGTACCTTCCGGTTCCCAGAAACATGACAAGGAATATGATTTGTACCAAACCCTTTCTGTGGCGTATTTTAAAAATTTGGAGAGTAGAGGACCCCCTTAACTCTTTCACGAATACTAGCTGTGCAGGGCTATATTTTGTAGATTCCGATACACTACTATTGTATGCTAGCATTAGCTCTGGTAAATGTTCGTCCCACGTGGTCTGATCCTCTCCTGCTAACTGTGCGATCATCGTTTTAACTGTTCGATTCGTTCGCTCGGTAGGGTTCTCCTGGGGCGTGTACGGTGCCGTCAACTGTTGCCGTATCCCCCATTTTTCCATGGCCTTTCTTGTTTTTCCTCCTGTGAACTGGACCCCATTGTCCGAGATCAGAGTTTTTGGTGATCCAACTCTCGCAATTACCCTTTCTCTAAAGACACGTAGGAATGCGTCCGCTGTAGCCTGTCTGATTGCTGCAAGTTCTACCCACTTCGAGAATTTGTCCACGATTACTAATAGTGTGGTGTTCCCGTGCTTTGATCTGGGTAGAGGTCCCACGAAATCCACACATATGGTTTCCCACGGTGCTTCTGCCACTTTTGTCAGCATCTTCCCAGCTTTTTTCTGTTGCGACACCTTGTATTTTTGGCAACACTCGCATTTCTGTATGTATTTCCTTACGTCCTTGTTCATTCGTGGCCATAAATATCGGTTCTTTACCCTCCTCAGTGTCTTGAACATGCCTAGGTGTCCTGCTTCTGTTGTACTGTGGTTTTCCGTTAACACCTGTTGAATTTCAGCTTCAGTTATGCACAATTTCCATGGTTGTGTGTCTCTCCGATTGCTACCCAGTTTATATAGCCTGCCTGCCTATATTTTGAATTCCGTGCTTTTTGGGTCTCGTTCCAGTTCCTTGTATTTTTCCTCAATCCATGTCTCCGTGTACTGTATTGTTTTTAACTCGTTCTGTGGTGCACTGGATAAGGCGTCTGCTACCGCATTGGAATGGTAGTACCCCTAGCGCCCATCTGGCTACTCTTCCCGACGGGCTTTCTATAGTGTTTAGCCACTTCAAAGCCAAGTCGTCTGTTATTACTATGAACCGATAGCCTTCGAGGTACATCTTATACTTGTTGATGCCCCAATATATTGCTAAGCATTCTTTTTCAGTTGCGCTGTAATTTTTCTCTACTTTACTCAACCTCCTGCTGGCAAACGCTATCACATGCTCCCCGTCCTCTCCGTCCTGCGTTAAGACCGCGCCTACGCCTAAGTCGCTGGCATCCGTTTGCAGTTTAAATTGCCTTGTGAAATCGTGGCATGCCAGTACTGGTGCCTTTGTTAGGCTCGTTTTCAGTTGGTCAAACGATTCCTGTTGTTCCTTGGTCCATTCAAATTTTTGTCCTTTCCTGATTAAACCTTGCAACGCTCCTGCCTGTTCGGTGAAATTTGGTATGAACCGTCGGTACCATGACGCCATTCCTAAAAAGCTGTGTACTTCCTTTGTGGATCTCGGCGCTGGTAAGTCTCGAATTGCCGCTACTTTGTCCGGGTCTGTCCGTATGCCCCGATCGCTTATGACGTGTCCCAGGTACTTTAGCTCCTTTTGGAAGAAGTGGCATTTGTCTGGATTAATCCACAGGTTCGCGTTCTGTCGTCTCCTGAATACCTCTGTTAGTTTCTCCAGATGTTCACGTTTGCTCCGGCCAATAACCACTATGTCGTCCAGATATGCAAATTCAAACTGTTCCATTTCTGGCCCTATTATTGAGTCCAGTGCTCTTTGAAACGTTGCTGGAGCTATGGTTAGCCCAAATGGCATAACTTTCCACTGGAACACTCCACGTCCGGGGACTGTGAATGCCGTGTATTGTCTACTATCCCTATCCATTGGGATTTGCCAGTATCCTGACTTGAGATCTATTGTACTGATGAACTTTGCCTCTCTTAACTGGTCCAATATGAAATTCATTCTTGGTACCGGATAGGCGTCTTTTTCTGTCTTGTCGTTCAGTAGTCGATAGTCCACACACATTCTCCACTCATTGTTCTTCTTTCTCACTAGCACTACTGGCGCGCTGTACGGGCTTCGTGAGGGTTCTATGAGTCCCAGTGCCAACAACTCGTTCACCTGTTCATTGATGATTGCCTGCTGTTTCGGATTTCGAGGATAGTACCTCTGTTTAATCGGTTTATCATCCTTGAGGTAAATCTTATGCTTTGTTATATTACTTGTTCCCTGCATTCCTTCAAATACTTGCCTTTGTGTCTCCAGAAAGTCCTGTACTTCCTTTTCGGATGATTCCCCTGTCGTGTCTTCTTGCTCTGTACTCGTCTCCGGTTGTTCTTCTTCGCCTCCGGGCTCTCTTATTTCCAGCTCTAAGTTTCCACACCTCAGCGTGCTGTGTACCCCTGCCAAAAAGTCCATCCCTAGCAGTATTCCTCCTGCTACTTCTGTCAGTATCATAAACGACACACTGAACAATTTTCCTCCAAATTGGACTTCTGCTGTCAACTCTCCTATCGCCTTCTGCGTCGTTCCGTTGGCCATTGTTATTTCTGCACGGGCTCCACACCATTTGCCCTGGTGTTTCAGATCTTGATATCTGTTTCTGCTTATAGCGCTCTTGGATGCTCCTGTGTCCACGATTCCTTTCGCTGTCCTGTTTCCGACCCTTATCCGGGCTACTATTTGGAACCCGTCGCAACACAACTGTTCCCCTGCTGCTGGATCTTTTGTTGCCGCCTGAGCTGCCAGCTTTATCTGCTCAGGCCTCCTGCGTTTCCCGGCCCTGCCCTGCAGCACTCCGTGGTTCTCGTACCGTTTTTTCCACAGACCCAGCGAAACAGCCTCGGTGGATTGTTGCACGTGCGTGCCCCATGTCCGGTTCCTCCGCGGCGCATGCATATCTCTGGTTTTAGCTGCTGCACAGGTTGGATTGCCAGTGCCCGGTCCTCTGCCTCTATTCCTTCTACCTCCTCCGTTAGTTTGAGGAACTTTACAGCTACAGCTTTATCTTGCTCCTGCTGTTTTTGTACACTCGGTCCAGTTTGGCCTCTTCTGAGAGTTTCGTGAATTGCATCAGTTTTCGTAGCCCCATTGCGTATTCTCTTACGGGCTCCGTTTCTCTCTGTTTCATCTGTGCAATCTGATTCTCCAACTGTTCCTCATACCTCGGCGGCAAAAAGTATTCTAGAAGTTCTGTTCTGAGCTGAGTCCATGTTACGATCCTGCTCGGCGTGGTGTTCCACCAATCACTCGCGATCCCCTCCAGGATGAATGGCATCGTCTGTATCAGCTGGTCTTTCCGTATTCCGTATCCGCCTGCCCACTGTTCCATTTTGCTTAGGAACTCCAGTGGGTGTGTTGTTCCTTGGTACCGGATGCCCCATCCGCGTACCCGGTCTATGACTTCTATTTCCATTTTTATTTCTGTCTTTCCTTCCGTTTCGTCCCCTCGACTTGCTCCTTTGATGTCCATTATCTCCTCCCTTTCCCTGGTTACCACGATCGCCGGAATTGTGTCCTTCGCCGGGCTTTTTTCTCTCCTATATTTTTCTGTCAGTTCTGCGAGTCTTTGTCTGACCGTTTCCGTATGATCCGTTTTTTTGGCGAACGCTGCCAACAAACGTCTTAAGTCTTCACTTTTTTCTGCCGTTCCTAATCCGAACTCTTCCGTGTATTTCGTTAGTTCGCTCTTTGGTGCCAGATATACCCAGCTCGACATTACTCCGCTGGTGTCGGTTTATCTCTTGCTACCACTTTAACCTGCTAGGGCGCCACTGTGACGGTTTGTCGTTGTCGGGTGGCTCAGGGATGGCCAGGGTTCGTCACAAGAATTTGTTTGTGTCAGGCGTAATTGCTGAAAGAGAGTTCCGACCCAGCCCAGAGTAGAAGTCGTGGGGAATTACTTAGTAATGGAATTAGAACTAGGTTTTTATTTCAGTAAGTATCTTGACAATTTATTAACAACTAACGAATTCTCCGGATTGGCGGGGTGCCGCCCTTGCAGCCTTCGCTTCCTTCTTACGCTTAGAATACCTGGTCTCGGGAGCCGTCCAGCTGCTCGATAGGACCAGCACGGGTTGGGTTACCTGAAATGAGAATAGGGTGCCTGGGGACCCTGAAGTCGGCCACGAGCGAGAGAGATCTATTTAGTGCTTGGGGACCCGAAAGTCGACCGCAAGAGAGAGAATGTTGCTTGGGGACCCTGAAGTCAGTTACAAGAGAGAGAGAATTGGTTGCTTGGGGACCCGGAAGTCAGCCGCAAGAGAGAGAAGTTGGTGCTTGGGGACCCTGAGGTCAGCCGCAAGAGAGAGAAGTTGGTGCTTGGGGACCCTGAGGTCAGCCGCAAGAGAGAGAAGTTGGTGCTTGGGGACCCTGAGGTCAGCCACAAGAGAGAGAAGTTGGTGCTTGGGGACCCTGAGGTCAGCCGCAAGAGAGAGAGAAGTCAGCCGGTGGACCGTGCCGTAAGGAGGTGTGATCCTAAAATCAGACTTCTCCTAGGGATACCTTCAGATCGGCAAGCCGGGAAGGTTAGAGGGAGGAGGAAGTAGTACGGGAACTAACTACAATGTATATAAGCGGCTAAGTGCTGCTAAGTGCCTTTCCATGGCCCGTGGCCCGTCTTATATAGGGCTCGGCGAGATCTAGTGTGCCCGTCGTCTGTGGGATTTGCCGGGCTAAGTGTGACCATCTCTCTCTCGGTCTAGTGTGCCCCTATATGCGCGATCGTTGGCGTGCGCGCGTTCTCGGTTTGAATTTGAAATTGAATACTTCTTTTGTTTCATGCTTTTATTCTTATTTATTTAATTCATTTAATTCATTATTATTCATTTAATTCATGCATTTATTCTTATTTATTGTGCGCGAAGCGTCACAAATTTTGGATTGAGATTGGCAAATTGCGCAATAAGTTTTGTAGCTTTGTAGTTTCAGAATTTCACAATATTTTGCAAAACTTGGTGGAATTGCGCAACATGAAAATTCTCAGCTCTTCTGGATGGTTTTTTAGTCGCTCTTTCTCATAATCACTTCAGTTTTATAACTTCTTAGTTTCTCCGTTTAGTTTTGCTAATTAGCTGCGATCGATGGATTTTTGCTTGGCCGCATATCACACTCAATTTGTACCTTTGTCGATTCATCCCGGACGAACCCCCAAAATTATAGACAAAGGCTTCCGTTGGCGTTGTGAATTTATTAACTAATTATACACCATTTATTCTTTGTTCAATACAGTTCTTTTATACAGTTTTATATTTAAGTTTACACATTACTATTTCTGAGACACACGGGACCTTCCTCTGCTGATGCTCAATCTTCCCTCTTTCTTTTTATGCTTTTTCAACACTAAAGAAAATGTTATGTAACAGAACCACTGAGCTGTTATAAAATAGAGCTTCCAATCCTAGTGAAGGTATTCCACATGCAATCGTGTAAACCGATGAGTTTTGTGGTATTAGAGCCTGGTGCTTTGAATTGAATGAGACATCGGCATTTTCAAGAGGGCCACCTACTCTGATCACATATACTACAGTTTTGACCAGCTAAATGATGGAGATGGGAAGGCAACGGCTTATTGTTTGCCAGAGCAGTCATTTCAACTTTTTAGTTCTCTTTCTGTATCAAAGCGACTGTTCTCCAAAACTTATCTAATGACTCGGCTGCTGAGATGTGAATATTCTTTATTACTGCGGATCTTATCATGCGATCAGGCTTTGCGTTGTTCACGCAGCGAAACTATGTTAATAATGCGTAGATAAGGGGACGATTTACTTATAATCGAATTCAAAGAAGATTCTGAGTTTGCGCTGTCTGTTTTGCTACATAAAAGAATTGCCCTAGTTCGTATTTCGATCGGTGGTGGAAGTGACTCTACCACATGGTGCTTTTTAGCTCAGCTGCACGGCAGGCGCGGGAAACAATATCCGCAGGATTCTTCTCAGATGGAACGTGCCTCCAAGCCGCCTGGATAGTGTGCTCTTCAAGTTCCAAAATGCGGTTGGCTACGAAGCAATTCAATTTTTATGCATGCATTGTGTGCTAATGCAAAACAATTTTGGAATCGGTCCGAACCGTAACTTGGTCGATGTATTTTTGAAGTTTTTCTGCGAATTTGCGCCAAGTCCTGCTTAGCAATAATGCTGCGCAAGGTTCGAGCTTAGGTTGTGATTGTACCTTTGTTGGAGCCACCTAGGTTTTTGCGACGAGTAAGTTCACTACGATGCAAACTTCGACGCAGTGATGCGGGATGTAATAATGCGGATTCCTGCGATCAGCATTCTCTATAAGAGACATGTGACTAAGGTTACTGTACTCGTTGATGAATTCCACATATGCCTGTTTTAACTGATCGTCGCGATCAAGTCTACGTTCTAGTGCTTTAAAACGCTTTACTGCATTTTCGTAGGAGGCTCCCAAGGAAGTCCAAGTTTGATCCTTCCATCTGGTTGTATTCTGGTATTTGTGCAAAGGTGTCTTTTGCAAGGACTTTCTTCTGATGTGTATTCGGGACTAACAAATTCACACCCTTCAATCTGCCAGAATTTCTTTACCACGAGGTCGAAGTGGATTTTATGTGACTCGTTTAAGAAAGGATCAGCTTACTGAACACCAACAGGTATTTTCCAATTTGAGGTATCGAACGATTTGTCGAGGACAAATCTTCTTGATGATAGCGAAGTTGGTCGACCATCTGATATCCGAGAAGCGGTCAGTGTGGCAAAGGCGTTGAACTTAATTCCTTGACTAGCACCACAAATACAATGACTTCTTGTACGACGCGATGCTTATCAAGGTGGAGATGCAACACACGATTTCCTCAGCTGATCCTAAAGAGCAGAGTGAGCCACATATTTTTTTTTTTTTTTTATACTTTATTCTTATTTATTGGATCTTCTCTATTACTTAAGAGACTAACAATAAGTTTTCAAATCTTAATCTATGTTACGTTAACTTATGTTATTGAAAAAGGGATGGGAAATCATTCCGCTGTAGACGGGAATGATAGCTTAGCCGGTTGAGTTGTCTGGCAAGCAGGTTTGGGTGATTTGATAATCTGTCTTCATATTTAATTTTTCTGGAAACAATTTCTTCTTTTACGGGATTTATATCCAGGTCTCTCTGGATGTTTGCATTGCGGATGTACCAGGGGGCTCCAGTTATTGTTCGTAGGGTCTTTGATTGTACTCTTTGAATAATTTCTATATTGCTGCTGCTTGCGTTTCCCCAGAGCTCGGAACCGTAGGTCCAGATCGGCTTTAAGCACGAGTTATACAGTAGTAATTTATATTCGAGTGGAAGGGGGGAGCGGTATTTCATGAGCCAGTGAAGGCTGCTGGCCTTTAGTTTTAAATGGGTCTTCTTTGCTTCTATATGCTTTCTCCAGGTAAGCCTCCTGTCTAGGTGTATGCCGAGATAGGTGACTTCGTCTGCTTGTGGAACCGGCTTGTTGTTTAGCGTCAGTGGTGGGCATTTCGACAAGTTTAGTGTAAATGTAATGTGTGTACACTTTTGCTCATTGACTTTGATACGCCAGTCTGCGAGCCATTTTTCTACAGCTACCAGGTGTTCTTTTAAATGGGCTGTAGCTGTTTTTGGGCATTTCGAGCGGCTGACAATGGCAGTGTCGTCAGCAAAGGTTGAGATGAGGGTCTGGCGGCTTGTTGGAATGTCTGCCGTGTAAAGGATGTACAAGATTGGTCCAAGCACACTTCCTTGGGGTACTCCAGCTTCGATGTTACGGATGGTTGAAGTAAAGGTTTTACATCTCACGGTGAAAACTCTGTTTCTGAGGTATGACTCAAGCAACTTGTGAGTGTTTTCCGGTAGGAGGGTTTTGATTTTGTATACCAGACCGTCGATCCAGACGCGATCAAATGCCTGTGATACGTCCAGAAATAAGGCACTGCAATATCGCGATCAAATGCCTGTGATACGTCCAGAAATAAGGCACTGCAATATTGCTTGTGTTCGAAAGCCGTGCGAATTTCAGATGTTAAGCGGTTTACCTGTTCGATAGTTCCATGCTTTTCCCTAAATCCGAATTGGTGCAGAGGGATCGTTCTGTTGTTTTGAAGATGTGTTACTAGATGAACAAGAAGCAGTTTTTCAAATAGCTTTGATAGACATGGGAGCAGACTGATGGGCCGGTACGAGGAAGGCTGGGATTTGTCTTTTCCTGGCTTCGGGATCATTGTAATGACAGACTTTTTCCATTGGTCAGGAAAGTAGCCCCATTTCAATATTGAGTTAAATATAAATGCGATGCATCTGACTGCGCGTGCAGGTAATTCAATTATCATTTTTGGAGAAATAAAATCGTGACCAGGAGCCTTTTTTTGGGTTTATGTGTTCTTTAATAGCCTTAAGTATTGTGCTGGTTTCAAGGGTAACTGGGGAGGACGGCGACGCTAGCGAGACATTCGGTAGAGTGAATTGGTTGGATGGCGGGTGGGGCTTGAAGACGTTTTCCAAGTGATGGGCAAAGGTGTTAGCTCTTTCTTCGTCACTGCGCGCCCAGGCACCTGTTTGTGATCGAATTGGCCAATCGGGATCTATTGGTGGCTGCATGTTTGGGTGCGCTCTCCATAGTGGGAATTTATTACCCGTCGGGGATAGTTTCGCAATGTAGGCCCGTTGGGCCTGGTTCTTTTCGGTAGAGAGGGCCTTTGACAATTTTCGAGATGCTTCATTAAGTCTTTTCTTAGTAGCTGGGGACCGATGAGTCTGCCAGTCTCTGCGAAGTCTACGTTTTTCAAGTAGGAGAGACTCGATCTGGATACTTGAGCGTCCAGTTCTTAGCGGGTTTGTGGATGAGGGTTCTGGCGTAGAATGTTTGGCGGCAGAGGACATTACGTCCGTGAGGTGTTTAAGCGACTTGTCAATGTCAGATTCAGAGGAAATTTCAGGATCAAGTTCGATGTGTGCACTTACATATTTTTTGTACTTCAGCCAGTTTGTTTTGTTTAATGTTAGATGTTGGGGGCGTTCCAGAAGCTGCGGCTGTTCAGATAGACAGAGGAGAACTGGCGAATGGTCCGATGTAAGCTCTTCTAAGGTTTTTATGTTTATCAGCCTGTGCGAGACTCTTCTAATAACAGCGAAATCGATAATGTCAGGTTGTTTATTTGGATCTGTGGGCCAGTATGTAGGCCTAGCTGGTGAGACAAAGTCAAGCGCATTACCAGGAGTGATAATAGCGTTGTATAATTGGCGGCCTTTGGGGTTGATAAGACGAGATCCCCAGTGGGGATGCTTTGAGTTATAATCACCGGCAGTTATAAAGCAGCGTCCTAGTGAGTTGTAGAAATTCATAAACTCATTTTCTGCAATACTGAAGCGTGGGGGGCAATATATGGCGGATAGGGTAAGTGGGCCGCCAATTAGGTTTATACGTAGGGATGTGGCCTGCAGGTAGTTAGTAGCGAATGTCTCCAAGGGATGATGTTTTATGCGTTGTTTTATGAGTATACCGGTACCTCCGTGTGCTTTACCGTCCGGGTGGTTGGTCGCGTGGAATATATATCCGATGATATGGAAGTAGTTTTTATTAGTTAGATGGGTTTCAGAAAGTAGCATGATATCGATATTGTGGCTGTTTAGGAACTGTAGGAGTTCGTTTTTGTGCCGGGAAACGCCGTTTGCGTTCCAGAAGCATATTCTTAAGGAGTCCATTTATACAGACTTTTGTTTGATCGGCAGTTCCATTAGAAGGCTCTGGTTTCGCAGTAGTTCTTGAAGGGAACTTTGAATCGTCATCATGACTTTGCAAGAGTAGCTAGTGTAGATTCTAGACCGCTAAGTGTTTGTGGGGGAAGAGTTTGGTTTTGCTGCGTAGAAGGTTGACTTGTTGTTTGGCCATTTTGGCTTAAGAGCGGAAAATCATTTAGGTTTGATATGGGTGGCTGTGGACGCAATGCTGCAGGTTGGGCGGTAGATGTTTGTGAGATTCCAGGGTAGCGGAGTGCGTTGGCAAAGGAGACACCAGGAGTGGTTGTTGATGGGGTGAAGATGTTTGGTTGGGCAGAGTGTTGAGCCGCGAGTGGATTACTGCGTCTCTGATTTAGGCGGCTCTTGAGTTCTTTGTAGACGGGACAGCCTCGGTAGTTGGCAGTATGATTTCCCCCACAATTACTGCATTTCCTCAGAGTAGGGTCTTCTTTGTTTCCCAGGCATGCTTCAATGCAATGCAAATCTCCACAGGCGACACAAACTGGACGCAGGGTGCAGTAGGTTCTTGTATGCCCGAACTCCTGGCAGTTTGTACACTGTACGGGGCCGTTCCGCTTATGCGGTTCCTCTACGGTGATTCTTCGGTGAAGGAGATATTGCAGATTGTAAATAGGATGCACTGCATTTTTCTTTAGAGGTTTCGTCTCTGGGGCCAGCTCAGCTGCGTTGTCGATGAGTTTTTGAATAGCCCTCGCATCTGGTTGTTTGACCGATTTCAAATTGAAGAGATTTGAAATGCACTCCAGGAAGATTAAGACATCGTAGTCGTAACGTGCCTCTAGTCTTGACAACGCTTGCTCGTAATTCTCCCAGTGATTTGAAATGATTGCACAACTTCTGAAGCAGGACCTGCTAAGCAATTTAAGAGGTTATTGAATTTATCAATGGTTGCAATTTGCTGATCGTTGTGAATTAGATTTTTGTACGATGAATAGAATCGTTTGAATGTCAAATAATTCCCATAAAATCTAGGGAGTTGTAGTTTCGGCAGTCGTTGACTGTGACCTGGAGCTAGAGCGAATGTTGAGTCCAAATAACTTGCCTCTAGTGCATGTGTTGAACAAGGTGAAGTGCCATAATTTTTACCTTGGCTGCAATGAAATCGTCTTCCAACCGACCGCGATCGTCGTCAGAGCTGTCCAAGGATGCAATTTGCTTTTGAATTTGAGTCAGCTGGCGATAAGGTGTTCCTATTGACGCAAAACATTCCATAATCCTGCCTAAGGAATCTCCAATAGCTGCTTTATTAGTTTAATATCAACATGCTGCATCGAATACACGTTTCATAGTCTACGAAAAAAATTTTAGATTCTAGGAGCTCGAAACCTTGTCCGCAAAACCGTATTTGATTGCAGAATTTGCTTCTTCCAACGACGACTTACGATTTCTCAACTTATGGCTGGTCTACCCGAGTTTCGAGTTCAACCGGCATGCTGTTTTCTTCACACTGGATTGGATTATGCTGGACCTGTGACGATCAAAGCCTCTACAAGTCGGACACCAAAATTTGGCAAAGCTTGGTTTGCCTCTTTACAAAAGCGATACACATTAAACTGGTCAGCGATTTGACAACATCCGCATTTATAACCGTTTTCAAACGCTTTTGGTCTAGACGAGGGCCCATATCGGATTTATATTCGGACCACTTTTCATGAAGCCAAACGAGACTTTGCTGAAATGGAACGATTTAGAGATTTCTTGTCGAGTCACGAAATTAATAGGCATTTCACCCCGCCCTCAGCGCCGCAATTCGGAGGTATTTGAGAGACTGGGCAGCAGTGCATTAACATTCCAGGAATATTCGACCCTGATGATTCAGATTGAAGGGCTTCTGAATTCTCGACCTTTGTGCGCACCCTGCGATCACAGCCTTAACCCGCTAACCCCTTCTCATTTTCTAACAGGTCAGCCTCTTACTTCTGTACCAGAGCCATCTTTCCTGGATGTAAACATCAACAGACTGAAGCGCTGGAGACAATTCCAACAAGATGTTCAGAATGTTACTATAGACACCCTGGTTGTGCTGAAGGAGCCGAATCAACCGCCAAGCAAGTGGCTGTTGGGACGAGTCATACAACTTCATTCTGGTCAGGATCAGAAGGTCCGTGTGGTCACAGTTAAAACTGCCAGAGGAATCTACAAGCAGCCCATTACGAAAATTGCTGTGCTTTCTTTGAAGGCCGGTATGTTGAGAAATAAATCCTTCATTTACTATCTGCATATAATCGCACCTAGTTAAACGCTCATTATGTTTTGTTTTATAATCGCACCTGGTTAAATGCACATCATTGATTTGTTTTCTACACAAAAGCTTTAAGCTCACACGCATAGCCGAAAGATATGCATTAGTATTGAAATATCACTCGTTTTTCTGCATTCTCTTTTCAGTGATTTGTTCTTAAGCTCAGTAGATAATAACGAAAAACTTTCGAAGTGCCAAAAGATTTATTATCTGAAATCTTATTTATTGGTAATTGACTCTGCCGACGAATGTATCCGAGGCCTACACGGTCTGAACTGTGACAGCCGCGATTTGTAGCTAATTCATATTTTGCTATCAAAGTTAGACCACGGAATTAAACAAGCTTGTGCTAACTTTACTGTGTCGTCTAAGGAAGACGTCACCATAAATGATCTAATCACATTTCTTTTCGCTCATTGTGATACTTTGAAGTCCTGTCAGGATATACTCGTAATGCAACCCTCAAGACCATGCAAGTGGATCAAATCAGTCTTCACGCGACTGTATATATTGTTAAGGACAGCACAATATATATGCATGTACCAGGGATACTAAACCTTGGTTTTGTTGCCTAAGTCGATCGCATCAAGTCAGGGTTTGAAATTCTTCGTACACTTTCCGTCAGTGCAACGCTAAACATCACACGCTAGTCCACCCGAAGGAGTCAAGATTAGTTCCAATGGCTTCCGCCCATAAGTCTGGGCTTTTTAGCCTCAAAAAGCCTGCCTTGCGAAAACAATGTATTCGTTTGGTTGATTTTTCTGGTTTTTCTTCCACCCGTGCCGACTTACCAGGTTGGCACGTTGATGTTTAAAATTAATTAAATTTGACTTAAGAATAGACCATAGAAAGGGATTTCAAAATATGAACTCAAATATATATAAACATATATAAATGAATCATGGCAAACCTTAAAAATATTGGACTCAAACCTAACTAGTGGGATCTGGTTTTGTTTTGCATTCGAATTCACATATGAATGGAGATCATTGTAGTCGAAGCTCTGTTCTCGACGAAAATTCACATCTAATGAAGCATTTTCAGTCTTGATGGGTGCTGGCATTCCTAAATTGCTGAGAACTTTTTTTGCAATAGCTAAGCACTTGTCTTCAATGTTTATCAACGTTTCGTTTTAAATGCCTTCTGTATATGCCATGGTCATATCTACATTTTCTCGACGTACTCTATGCAAAATATCTTCAGTCATATGTTCCCGATATCTTTCCCATAGCTCTGTTGGAGCAAAGGCATGCAAAAAGCTCTCGAATTTGCAGTGTTGGTCGCATCATTGACATGCACTGCGGAAGGTGGGGTGTGTGATGCCGTTTACATCTTTCAAATGCTTGAAAGACCTCGGACGAGCTACATTTACCAACAGCATTTTAAGGAAAAATCATTCATTTGGATTAGGATGTACTGTATATATTCTCCCAATTGTATTTTCTGAAAATGCCACGTTGTCCGTCACCTTGCTGCCCTCGTTTACGTTGCCCAAATGCTTTTTTAGTTACATTCCACGTGTAATAGGACGGCACTTCAGAATACATCAGTGTTCTGGCGAAAGCATCTTCCTGACATAATTTGAAGAAAGCTGTCAGAGTTGTATCAGGTTGATTGATTATTCTTTCTTGTACGTTAGCATATGTAAAATAGATTTACTGATGAAACAACTGACGGCATTTCAATATAAAATTGTTGTCGTTCCTCCTAATCATGAAACAGCATGCGTAAAAATTCATTGCGCTTTTTTTTATATTTGTTCCCTCGCCACTGACAGGATCTATCATCTTCACATGATATCCATCACCACCATTCCAGAAAATAATTGAATACTGCAGTGCATCGTAGCAACGGTGAGTTCTGCGAAGTTTAGCAATTTGTTATTTCGTCGCTGGAGAACAATATCCCGTGGTTGAAACTGATCTCATACTGTGAAATTCCTTTTAATTAATTTTTAAACTTTATAGCCTGGCAGTGTGTGCAGACCTGACTCATTTGGCCAATAACAACATTGAAACTTTCGCTACAGTCAACTGCTGGATTATATCTGAATGCAAGACGTTTTTATTGTATATTTTCATCTGATCTTAACAGTTCACGCGCTTCAGCTACCCTTGTCCTGTGGCGTTCCATACGTTGAGAACGAATCGAATCTGTTGCTGAAGATCGCGCCAGCCTATATCCAAATCGATTTCGAGTCTCAACACATTTTTATTTTTGTTTTTCTTTTCTGCCTGGCAACTTAGGAGTGCTGAGTAGATACAAATCTAATTGTGACCTCAGCACATGTTGTGTCAAAATTTTGGCTCAAACGGTTCATAACTTTTGGAGTACATCGTCCACGAACATACGCACAGAGTCGATTTCGAATCTCAACACATATTTTGTCTCAATTCTTGATTTTACGGTTCCTATCTCCTAAAATCAATTAGCCTCTTTTTCATAATCATTGAAAATTTAATATTTAATGTAATGTATTATACTCTTGATAAAAAGACACGCGGTTATCCATTTACATCTTATTCTTTATTCTCCGCTTTCCTTCTTTTGTGTTTCATATTTTAAGTCGTTCCAATTCCATTCCTCTTGTCATCTTGACTTACGATATTGTATATAAGTATCGATAACATAACATGTCCCTCCTATATTTTGTGTTTCAACTCATAATTTTAAAGCTAGGATAATTTAATTCTTAGACTTTAATCTTAAAGCATGTGTGAAGAGAATTGAATTGAATTGAACATTATTAAAGTAAACTTAATTACATTTAACGATAGAGTGTTTAAGACTATTTAAGATTACTAATTTCAATATATTTAAAATGATTTTAAAGTGTGTTACTTTGGATATGTGTGTGGCTTGACCTTTTCCTCCACACGAGGTCTTAACTCTCTTTTGGTTGGAATTATTTCAACATTCTCAGTGGTGTCATTATTATCGTTTGGAAATTCACTAGAATAGTTGCCTATGATGGGAGTGTCATCCTCATTATGTTCTCTAGTTTCTGAACACTTTTCATTATTTTTTATTTGATCCATGTGACGCTTTATTTCACGGTCATTGTTGGATAAAACACCACTGTAGGATCGAGAGCCTAACGGCTGTTTAACAGTCGCCTGAGTCCAACTTGCCTTGTTAGGATTTGTGTAATCTCTGACTAGCACTTCTTGTCCTGTAAAATTTACGTTGCGCTTGCCCTTATAGTTTACAATTGATTGCTGCTGTCTACTTTCTATGCGCTCTGTAACTTTGGGTGGTTTCATAAACGAGAATCTGGTTTTTAAAGTTCGAACTAAAAATAACTTAGCTGGTGATTCTCCTGTTGTGCAATGAACTGTGTTTCTGTAGTCTATCAAAAATCTGTTCAAGACGGTGTCAAAATCTTGACAGCTATAACCTTTCATGTTTGCGTAAAGCGATTTTTTTACAGTTTTTACGAAATTTTCAGCTTGTCCGTTTGTCGAAGGGTGTCCAGGAACTGTCAAACTGTGCCGTACTTCATAATTTAACATTAAAGTTTTAAAATCATTAGAAGTAAACTGGCGATCATTGTCGCTCACTAAAATATCTACTAAGCCGTATCTGCAGAACAAGTCTCTTCACATTCTTATAGTAAACGATGAAGTAATCTCCTTTGTTTTAAAAACTTCGACCCATTTCGGGTAAGAGTCAATGACTATAAACAAATAAAAGTTTTGAATTGGTCCTGCAAAATCTATGTGAATTCGGCTCCAAACTTGACCGTTTGATTTCCAAGGGATTAATAAACCCTTTTCTGGACTAGACTGCAATTGTTGACATGGTTCACACTGTCTGATCAGTTCTTCTATTTGTGTATCCATTCCTGGCCACCAAATATATGAACGTGCTAAACTTTTTTGTTTTAACAATTCCTAGATGAGATCTGTGCATCTCATGTAACACTACTTTTCTTAGTTTGGTGGGAACTACTACTCGATATCCCCATAAAATGCAATCAAATTCTACTGACAATTCACTAGCTCTGCTTTTAAAACTAGAAAAGTCCTTACTGGTTATTTTATATAAAGAACCATCCTTAATTGCTTCACAAACTTTTGATAGTAGTAGTAGGAGAGATCCTATCCTGGTTTCTCGTGAAATATCTTTAAAATTTATTTTGAAGATGTCGTTGGCTTGAATGAATTGAATATAGTTATTTTCCTCAAAATCTTTAGCCTTCCTCAACTGTGGCATTTTAGACAGATCATCTGCTATATTGTTCGGACCCTGTATATACTCAACACAATATTCAAAATAACGGCCCACCTTTGCACCCGTGCGGATGCCATCTGGGGTAATCCTTTTGTTTCTCCAAAAATGCCCAATAGGGGTTTATGGTCTGTCCTTAGAGTAAACCTATTTCCCAAAAAGTATTGTTTAAGTTTGGTAACACAATAAATAATTGATAAGGCTTCTTTTTCAAGAGTGCTGTAATTGTGTTCACTTTTCGACAAAGCTCTAGAGACAAATGCTATTGGTTTAAGTCCGTCAACAAAGCGGTGCGACAAAATGCCACCCACTGCATTGTTGCTTGCGTCAGTTGTCAAAACAATAGGTAATTCTGAATTAAAATGGACTAATACCTGGTCTGAAGTTACGTCTCTCTTAATCGCATCGTATGCCTTTTGGCATTCCTGAGACCAATCGAATTTTACCCCTTTACGAAGTAATAAATAAAGTGCTCTCATTTTCTTTGCAAAATTATGAATGAATTTAGAATAATAATTGACCATTCCAATAAAGGCACGAAGCTCCGACACATTTGTTGGAACTGGCGCTTGAGAAACACTTAAAATTCTGTCATTGTTTTTGCTAAGACCATTTCTGTCAATTGAAAATCCTAAATAGTCAATTTTGGACTTGAAAAATTCACATTTTTGTATATTTAGTCGCAATCCAACAAGTTTCAATTTATCTAAGACGTTTTTCAAATTTTGAACGTTACAGTTATATCGTCTTGGTAAACAACAACTCCCTTTAAGCCCTGAAACAAACTTTCCATGACTTTTTGAAAAATGGCTGCGGCTGTTTTGATACCAAAAGGTAATCGTTTGACCTTAAGTAATCCTATATGAGTGCTCAAGGTACAAAAGAGCTGGGACTTTTCATCTAAGTGAAGCTGATAGATAGATAGATCCAGTTTGGTATATAATGTATCTCCCTCGAGTGCTGCGAAAATCTCGTCTATTCTTGGCAAAGGATACCTAACATCTATTAAACGCCGGTTCAAAGTTACTTTGTAACCACCGCAAGTCCTAATGTCACCATTTGGCTTTAGTATTGGAACTAATGGTGTTCCGCATTCAGAACTGTCTACATGTTCTAGCACACCCTGTTCAACTAACATGCGTAACTTTAGCTCTACCTTGTTTTTCCATGCTAATGGTAAAGGTCTTGGCTTGAAAAATATAGGCTTCTTCTGGTTTTCCAGTTGTAAATTTACAGTGCAGACATTATATGATCCTAATTCTGATTTAAATACATAAAAATAGTCATTTTTAATTTTTCTTTCTATAATTGATCTTGAGAATTGATATTGTTTACTTGCCGTAATTCGAAGTTAAAAGTTCTTAAAAAGTTCCTTCCAAGTAAAGGTGGACTCGACGTGTTTGTAACTACGATGACAATTTCTTTGCTCGCATTTTGGAACTCTACAGTTGCGTCGTACTCACCAACAACTTCAATATTATCTCCATTGTAATCAACATATGCAGTACAACAATTCCGTAATGGTTTCTTAAAGAGTGTTTTATCATACATCGTTTTCGGAATTAATGTGCATGGTGCACCCGTATCACAAGCAACTTTCACATGAACACCATCGATATTAACGGATAGAAAATAAACTCCACCAGATAGAGTCGAAGACACACTAAATATAGAAAAATCATAATTAGTACATTTATCTTTTTCTTCTAATAGAGATTTTGCTACATAAGATACAGATTTTGATTTTAATTTTCAAACGCTTGCCAAGAGCCCTATTTTTCCACATTTGTGGCAGCGACAATCCTTGTATTTACAAGTATCCGAGAATTGATTTTTCCAGCCGCAATGTGTACATGGTTTCCGCTGCTGTACATTGCTGCAAACTTCTCCGGTGTGTTCGCCTTTGGGACCTCGCTGACGTCCATTGCCCATGAAATTTTTGCGAGGGCTCCAGCTACCGTTGTTTTTGTTGAATCCGCTTTGCCTCTGGTTCGTGGTGTTGGTGTTGTTGTTCCTATTTACGTAATTAATGCTCTCGTTTACGTTCTTTGTGGTTATCTTTGTTTCGACTATCATTGCCTTTCTTAATGCATCAGGTAATGTAAGTTTTTCGTCTTCTTCACAAATGCGCTCAAATATTGGACCAGGAAGACTCATAATGAATTGGTTTAAGGGGTTATCCGGGTCTTGACACTTCAAAAAATTCATTTTTTTCAAACTTTTTTATATAATAGTACAAAGTTTCAGGAATGTTGTCTGAAAATTTCAAGTCGATCGAAGCAAAACTGTAGGAATGGGAGAAATTTAATGCCCAGCGCGTCGAACGTCACAACGGGCCATTCGGGCTCTGGCGTCGGGCATATGCGGCACTTTAAACGCGTTTTTCTCAAAACCACTTTTTTGAAGTCGGTAGTCACGATTTCTCAAAAACTATTGCACCGATCAACTTCTGCTTTTGCACACTTATTTTAGACATAATTTTCTTGTCCTTAACGGAGTGATTTTTTTAATTTTTAATTACAACTCATTTTATAAAGCAAAATATGGCCAAAATTTACGTAAAAATGACACTTTTTATGAAAAGCGCTACAAAAAATTCAATTTTTAATTTAAAAAAAAAATGGCTCGTAGAGGACAAGCGAGACACATTCACTATCAGAATAATTTTGGTTTTTTGATTTCAGATAAAAATTGGCGGAGATATTTTGCCTACCGCAAGGACACAATTTTTTATGAGGTCAAGTTCAAGCCTGCCTCAACGGCTCAATTTAAAAAAATTTTTGGTTCAAATTTTTACACAATGTTGGTCAAACCATAAACATTAATGTACAATAAATGAAATTTGTGAAATTGTCGTAAGATCTTTAAAAAAAATTTAACGTAAATAGGATTTTTTTCGTGCTCCAAGACCCGGATAACCCCTTAAAACAAATGCTTTCAAATATTGTCCAAATTTACACTTCATCGCCAACTGCTTCAATTGTGCATACCACTCCGCAACATTTTCACAATCACCCAAAGAGGCCATATGAAATTTCTTTCGCTCTCGAAATACGAGCGTTGGCGGTGTATAATGTGTGATTAGAATCGAGCAAATTTCTGTATACGATTTTTGCACAAGTGAATAGGGACTGCATAAACGGTGTAAAACACTATATGGTGCAGCTCCGATTGATTTCAAAAGCGTTGCCTTCTTCGAATTTTCATCTGTTAAGTTAAGTTCACAGAAGTGGATGTCCAATTTTTTTCCTTCCAGATTTCGAATGACTCGTTGCTTGGAGAAAACTCCGGAATGGCTGATGTCTGATAAAATGTAGGTGTTGAGGTTGGAGGCGACATCTCAGGTTTGTTGTCAGCTGCCATTTAAATTTTGTATTTACAGACAAAAGTCTGATGTATATAAATAGTGTATTACACTCTTGATAAAAAGACACGCGTTTATCCATTTACATCTTATTCTTTATTCTCCGCTTTCCTTCTTTTGTGTTTTTTATTTTAAGTCGTTCCAATTCCATTCCTCTTGTCATCTTGACTTACGATATTGTATATAAGTATCGATAACATAACATTTAATATTAACAAAAACTTCGATTGGAGAGCGACAAAAACTAGAGAATTTAAATAAACGCGCCAAATGCGCAAACAATCATAAATTATCATATACCATTCTTCTAACGTTTTTCTATCATATTTTTTTTTCGTTTTTTTAATCTTTTTTTTTGTGCTTTGGAACTGGGTGCTGTGTAGACAAAAACCTAATTGTGACCCAACACATGTTGTGTCAAAATTTGGGCTCAAACGGTTCATAACTTTTCGAGTACATCGGCCACGAACATACGCAGACTACGCATGCAAACAATGCATGAAATATACCAAAATAACACAACTCACTGCCGCCTGATGATCATTGATCACGGATAGATTTCGTTAAAATATAACTTTTCCTGTTGCCGCCGAAGAAATTTTAAACTTCGTTATAACCGTTTCAACTTATCAAAAATTTCTCATTGGCTTGAACAATACATGCTGATATTAATCAACGCGGATCTACGAGAAGAAGATTTTTTATAGCTTTTTAGAACTCTCGTTTTTATGCTCGGCTGCAACACTTAATTTTTTATCATATGATGCTTTGCTAGCGTATTTTGATATAAATATTTATAAAAATTATCAGAAGAAGAATATCATAAGCCAATGCAAACAAAATATAAAACAAATAAGTTTATATTAAATCTGTTGATATTTTGTCAGAATATTTTCGAATTTAATGCTGGGCTGAAATGGCTGATAAAGAAAAAAAGCTGGCTGAATTGCGGCGCGTGCAATTTCAGTAATATCGCTATTCGACATACTAATATTGCTCCCAATATACCCTGCGGATTCGTTAGTTTGAGATTTCTTTATTTGGATGTTCCTATATCTCTCTATAAGTTCCTCGTCACAACTGTGTGTGCCTTTTTTCTCCATAGCTCATTTAATTTATTAAGAATAATCGCTGAACTGCAAAAATAATTTTTTTTTTTTGCGGACGTTGATGCGCCAATAAGTGGCCCTTACGAGCAGTGCTTGTTACGCGCGGACCCCTACTACCCAATGGGCGTAAAAACGAGATCGCGAGAAGTGAAAAAGGACAATACAAAAGCGGACAGACTAAGTTAGAAATACGTACTAGACTAATACTAATACTAGTTTTGTGCTAAGTAAGATAAAATGAATGCTTTTAGGTTTTTTTTTTTTTTCGGACGTTGATGCACTATGATCAGCGCAAACAAGTGACCAAGCAGTGCTTGTTACGCGCGGAGCCTAATAGGCGTAAAAACGAGATCGCGAGAAGTTAAAAGCACAATGTACAAGCGGACAGACTGAGATTAGAAATACGTACGAGACTAATACTAATACTAATTTTGTGCTAAGTAAGATAAAATTAATGATTTTAGGCTTGGCAGAGAGTCGGTAGTAGAAATAATATGGTATAGTCTATTATAGTCGTTACACAGTACTCTAAACGGTTCATGCATATCAAAGTTAGATCTACAAATATTTAATGTAAGAGGAACATAGTTCCTGGTAATTCTATTAGGCACGGAGAAGCTTATGCGACCCAGTAACTCGGGACTCTCCACATCCCGGTGAATAAGTTTATAGATAAAAGTTGTGCCAAGCATCGTTTTACGGTTTACTAAGGATGGTAGATTAATTAGGAGAAGTCTACTAGAGTAGGATGGTAAAATAAGGCTTGCATTCCAGTTAAGGCCCCGTAGAGCAAATAATAAAAAGTTCTTTTGCACAGACTCTATCCGGTCTATATGTACACCATACTGAGGACTCCAAACTGCAGAACAGTACTCCAGGATTGGACGGACTAGTGAAATAAACAGAGTCTTTGTAACATAGGGATCATCGAATTCCTTTGACCACCTTTTAATAAATCCAAGTACTCCCCTGGCTTTATTCACCATAGAAGTAATATGGTCACAAAACTTAAGTTTAGGGTCAAGGAGGACGCCAAGGTCATCACCATGCGTAATTCTAGACAACGCGCAACCACCCAGCGTATACGTTGCATATTGTGGGTTCACCCGAAAAAATGTCATTACTTTGCACTTAGCGCTATTTAAATCCAAAAGATTTTCACAACACCATGTTTGAAAAGCGTTTAGGTCAGATTGTAAGTCTGAACTGCTCGAAATTTCGTTATATTGCAGGCATAACTGAACGTACATAAGGATCACGCGACTTTGTCAAGACTAGAGGGAGATCGTTTATAAATAAAGTAAAAAGAAGTGGGCCAAGGTGGCTTCCTTGTGGGACGCCTGAAGTAACTCGGATCAAATCAGAGATCGAGTTTTTAAAGAGGACTCTTTGAGTCCTACCACTCAGATAACTTGAGATCCATGTTAGAAGATCACATGGAAACGCTAATAAGTCTAGCTTTAATACAAGAAGCGAGTGATTTACTGAATCAAACGCTTTACTAAAATCAGTGTAAACTACGTCAGTCTGCATGTTCTTTCGAAAGCCATTTATTACAAGAGATGTTAGCTCCAAGAGGTTTGTCATTAACATGGAGATATAATCGATCTACAAAGATGTTGCAAATGGGGTGTAATAGTGTTTTCGAAAAGCTTTGGGATGGCGGATAATTTGTAATTACTTGTATTGCATTTATTTCCTTTCTTATGAAGGGGAATGACAAATGACTCCTTCCAAATAAGTGGGAAATGAGATGTTTTTAAAGACAAGGTAAACAATTTGTACAGAGGTCTACACAGAGTTTCAGTACCTCAGCACGCAGCTTAGCTTAACTTTATGGAGATCCAAAAGACGGGAGCTTGCGCTTAACATCGGACAAAAAATCAAGTTCGACTTGGGTATGGCATTTGAATAAGACGGATTTGGACGGGATGAAACAGAATATGTTGTCTGGAAAAACTGGGCAAATAGATCGGCAATTGCCTGATCAGAATTTGCCGTCGAGTTTTCGAATGATAGTGATGCAGGGTAACAGGCTGATTTACGCTTAGTGTTAACAAAATTATAAAACTGTTTTGGATCTTGTGAAAATTGGACCCTACAACGAGTCAAATAGCTTTTATAACACCGGGCGTTAAGCACGATAAAATTTGACCGAGCCCTTAGGTACCGAGAGAAGGCAGGTTGTGAACCGCACATTTTAAATTTATTGAAAAGTCTGGACTTAATATTTTTTAGGTGTGACAACTCTTTATTAAACCACGGAGGTTTATTTGAAATTGACGGATAGTATAACGGAACACACAGATAAAAGAAGGCGTTTAATGCATAATAAAAGATATTAACGGCCTCAGCCATGTTAGTGCATGAATAAAATTCAGACCAGTCATACCCGGATATAAAAGTATTTAAAAGATGAAAGCTTACCTTACGAAAGCAGCAGATTCGTTTAACCGACTTTTCAGATTTTTTTTTGAGCTCTGTTCTCCCATCTACAGTCAGCTCTAGAGTTGGATGATAATGATCTTCCGGTTGTGTAATTGGTGATGTTCTTAAGAGACAAACGCCTTCTGAATTTGAAACAAAACACAAGTCCAGTAAACATCCTAAGGAGTTTTTAACATAGATCACTTGGGATAGCGCAGTGTCAAGCAAGCCGTCAATAAAGTCATACTGCGCTAAAGGAATTAACATATTAGAGTTTTCGTTAGGTGACCAAGTCGCACTAGGTATATTTAAAAACTGATCTTGATCTGACAGTTTTTTGGAAATGGACTGAATAACGAAAAGGCGATTTGCGTAAATAGGGAACTCAGATGATGGTGGGATATATGAACCATGTCTCTGTACAGACTATAATATTAAATGGGAATGAAAAACTATCCGAGTACAATTTAGTCAGTCTACTAAGTAAGCCTCTTATATTCTGATAGCAAAGAAGAAAAGAGGAGGCCAGTTTTTTGTGGCAGAAATGGATATGGAGAAAGGTTCTTTAATGGTATTTTCCCCTGAAATATTCTTTTTCTCTTAGCTTCGTACTCTTTTACAAATATGCCCTCGGGAAAGAAACTGGCCAAATACCAATCTTAAATGATGATACTTTCCTAGCATAAGAAATTTTAAGTTGTTCGACCATCGACTTGAATTTTGTTACAGATATAAGCCGTAATATCCAGTGATAAGAGGTCTGGGGAGAGCCGTGAAACAAATACATGTTTTAGCTGGGGCACCCGAACACAAGTAACCGTTTTTCGTACAACACATGCAACCCTTTTTGGTAATACAGAATTTGTATCTGTACTACCAATATCAGCCGATAATCCGGACGTTACATCCACATGAGGTGTTGGGGCCACTACTTTATTTTGATCGGACAGAGTGGAAGTTCCTAGCGGCGCCACATCGGTTCCAGCAACTTCGGGTACCGAATCACTTTTTGCCCACGATCCTAGTACCATTTGAGTGGCGCCTAAGATTGGCAGCTGAGCTGGAATCGAATCGCGGGCAGCAGATTGCACGGCACCTGCCATAGAATGCCCACCGACCGCGATTTTTTTGCGCTTTGGGGAATCGGGCTGAGCTAGCATGCGACTAGTGAGCTGCGATTCAAGCGCCACGAGCAGGTCCGTATTTGTATATGGCAGGGAATACTTTGCTGTCCAGCCGAGATAACTTTCTTGCAATTTTTTAATGAACAGAAAGCCATTATCACTGACTACGGACCACTGTGCACTATAGCGGACAAAAAAATCGAATGCGCTCAAGAACTTTTTGATGAGAGAGAAAGGAAAGCGACAGAGCGGGAGCGAAACACCGATTAACTTTGATGTTAGACACCACGAAACGAGATAGAAACGAAAAGAGAGATAGAGCGGGATTATTAACCGATTAACTTTGGTATAAAACACACCCGTTGGAGTGCGTGCCGTTCCAAGAGCGCCCAACGACGAAGAGAAAGACTAAAAAGGGAGGCAATAGAAAACAATAACAACATACCAGCACCGAATTAATGATAAAAACTTTTTGTTTTCTAAACACAAGTTAATCACGACACACTCGCGAAGCGAACGGATAGTTGATAAAGACACTTAAAGGTGTAGAAACGTTAAAAAAGATTTAAGTAAACCCCGATGGTTTCAACAAGAAAAATGAAAATTAATTTAACCTTCAGTTACAGGGCACCTGTTGCAGGTTATTCGCAGCAAATTTATCCTCCAGTTACAGGGCACCTGTTGCAGGTTATTTCCAGCTAATTTATCCTCCTGTTCCAGGGCACTATAAATTTCCTTTCCAAATTCGTTTTACTATTTTGGCCCACAGTAGAATTTGCAATTGTTTTATTTTTAAACATAATTTCACTCGAAACAAAAAATTGTTTAAATAATTTTCGCACTTAATAATCTGATGCACTTAAAAGAATTGTTAATTGATTTTTTCCGAGTTAATCTTTTTAAGACGATTGCGTTTATTATTTTTAAACGACTTTTTTGAACGGTTTATTTTCATGCATTTTTTTTTTGAATTCGGAACCGCGGAACTTTCCTCGATTGAGCGCCAATTATAACAAAAGTGATTTTATTATAATTTATTTTATTTATTTATAACTGCGCCTGCCCACTCTATCCCGCATACGCGTGAATCCGGTGTTGGCCCCAGATCGATGACCGTAGTCGGGTTAACGTGTATATTTGGTGATTAAAAAATATAAATTTATAAGGAGTCTAATGAAAAAGAAAACTGTAGATTTGATTAAAACAAACCAAATATGTAATGTGTCGTTTACTAATATCAATTTTTAAATATTTCAAAGCTTTATCGCCATTTTCCTATTATTTAAAATAGGCATAAATAAGCGGGTTTTTATACCCTTGCAGAGGGTATTATAATTTTGGTCAAAAGTGTGCAACGCAGTGAAGGAGACATCTCCGACCCTATAAAGTATATATATTCTTGATCAGGATCACCTCCTGAGTTGAAATAGCCATGTCCGTCTGTCTGTTTCTACGCAAACTAGTCTCTCAGTTTTAAAGCTATCGAATTGAAACTTTGCACACACCCTTCCTTCCTTTGCACGCAGTATATAAGTCGGAACGGCCTAGATATGCCGACTATATCCTATATAACTGATTAATCGGAAATGCCGTAACTTTGGTGTTTGTTAAGTTAGGAAGTTGGGATTTTCTATGGGTTTAATTTTTGGCCAATCAATCCCACCTACCAAATTTCATAAGGCCGACTATATCCTATAGCTGCCATATAACTGAACGATTGGAAATTCCATAACTTTGGTGTTTTTAAAGTTAGGAAGTTTGGATTTTTTATGAGTAGTAAGAATGCATCATATGAATAATTTTTGAGAATATAATTTACAGAGTATTCTGCAAGGGTATATCAACTTCGGCTCCGCCCGAAGTTAGCTTTCCTTTCTTGTTAAAAATATCAACGAAAATTTATTAATCGATTTGGCAACTAAACTTTATCTTACGATTACCTTCCTCCTAGAAGCTCTGCGAATTTAAAGTTTTGCACATATTTAGCAAAAAAAAAAAAGAAATTATGTCGAGTTTGTCAAACCAAGTTTATATAAAAACGAGAACGGAAGCCAACTTTGGCAATCCAAAGCTTTATACTCTTTGTAATGGCGAGGGGCGGGCTTTCCAACGGGTTGAATTAGTCCAGGAAAATGTGGTATTTTTATACCCGTTACTCGTAGAGTAAAAGGGTATATTGTATTCGTGCAAAAGTATGTAGAAGGAAGCGTTTCCGACCCTATAAAGTATATATATTCTTGTTCAGGATCACTAGCCGAGTCGATCTAGCCATGTCCGTCTGTCCGTCTGTCCGTCCGTATGAACGCTGAGATCTCGGAAACTATAAAAGCTAGAAGATTGACATTTTGCATGTAGATTTTAGGAGTTCCTACGCAGCGCAAGTTTGTTTCAAAATGGTGCCACGCCCCCTCTGACGCCCACAAGCCACAAGCTGTGGCCACAGTTTTGATGCTATTATGAAAATTTTAATTGATATGTATTTGTTTCGTCAATACCTATCGATTGGCCTAATAAAAGTTTGCCACGCCCACTCTAACGCCCAAAAACCCTTTAAACGCTTAAGCCTGGCTAGCGCCTACATTTCCGCCTATCATGGCGCCATCTAACGGATGACTTTGGAACAGCTGGCCAAGGTGCTCAACAGAGTCAACGTTAATTCTCGATAAGGATTTCTATTAAAGGAAATTGCGATAGTTTTCATTTGTCAATACCGAACTACATATGTATAGCCCAAGAACTATGCAAATCAAATCAAGTTAGCCAAATTGGAGGTCTGAGTCAAACAATGGCGTATGTGTGTATGTATGTAAGCATATACAAATTAAATGTCTCACTCGCGAATTTATTAAAAAAATTTATTTTTATTTTTTTATTTTCACTTATTCGCTATTACAACATTTTTTTGGTTCGTAATTTATTTTTCACTGCTCACAACTCTTTCTTTTGTTCTGTCTTATTCGGTTGCAAAATCGGACTGACTGCTTTGGGTCAATCATCAATAATCAAACCTCGGCTTAAGAGATTTATCACAAAAATCTGATTAAGAGAGTCAGAAAAGGATGATGAAATTTGTCAATTAAATTTGAAATTGAAATTTTGCAGAACTGAAGTTCTACCGGATGTTAATGTTTACGTTAGCGGACTTGGATGTTTACAGAATCCGTTTGAAGCGGATTGCTCGAAATTGATCTGGGTGGGAATCGATTGGAAGCTTTGTTTACAGAAATAGCTGACCACGGGTTAATCTCGGAGTCAGTCAGAGTTAATTGGAAAGAGCTCTTGGCTCAAAGTTGTTTATAAATTGGGCAAGGGCCCCTAAGTAATGTGTCACATAACTCCCCCCATTCTAAATTGAATCGTCCCGATTCATTGGAACTGATGGGTATAATGAATGTAATTGATTAGTCAACTCGACAATGATATTTTCTTCTACGGTATTTTCATTGTCGGGGATATTAGTTTCTGGTTGTATTTCAATATTAATTTGCCTTGGTTTGAATATTAAGAATTTTCCGTATTTAATTAAAAGCATGGTAATTAAATATATAAATGCGATTATGGTCAATATTAATGTAATTGGTATTTGAGTTTGTTTAATTTGAATAAAAGGATTTAATACGTTAATATTATCGAATGAGAGTTCCGAATCATTTGATATAATATATTCGGATATAAAGAAGTCAGTGTATTTTCGTGCAGTGATGTATTCCAATATCTTATTGTCTACATTAGTGTAGTATTTATTATTAATTTTAGTGGTGCCATTAAAGGTTATTAAATATGACCCATCTAAATGAGTGTCATTAACTGTATTATGTCCGTTTACAAAAATGGCTCCTTCTTGGATTACATCTATATTTTTATTTTTTTCTCTTATTTTATTACATAAGGATTTTTCTCCATTGAGTAATCTGGTAAAACATGAACCTTCTGGGTTTAATGTGCAATAGTTGTTAAATAATTCCGTCTTAAAATTAGACATTACATAAAACTTATTTTTACATTTTGCGACATGATTATTGATTAACAATTTTCCATCACTGTGTGAAATGGATCTTGAGTTATAAACTTCACAACGATCGATAATTATGGGGTATTTAATATATATAATGATAAGTTTTTTGGTGCAAAGCGATTTTAAATTCAGATATATCCAATAGATCAGTAATAATTACAGGTTTTTGTTCATGTTTATAAATTTCCTGTATGTCGTTATTGTTTAAAATTTTAGTGTTAAATACACCAATTTTAGCAAGTGTAATTGTATCCATTAAGTTCATAAGATCGTAAGTAAGCAAGCGGAGGCGGTATTTTCTCAATGGAATCTCTTGATCTTTAAAAGCGATTTTAAAATTGTCAGATAGAGTTTTAATTTCTTTAAATATTCTAGAATTAATAACGAATTGGTCATTATTGTTTTTTATGAAATCATCAATTTTATTTTGAACTGTTATGAAATCATCGTGATCTGGTGTTCCTGCTATCCATTTCCAAATTGTGCCTAATTCATTAATACCTCTTTTTGATCTAGTGGGTACTATTTGAGAAATAAGTATTTTAATAATTTTTAAATCGTGTGATATTTCCCAATGTAAATTCTGACTGTTATGTCTGTTTAAAAATTCTTTTTCAAGATTAATTATATCTTTATAAAAACTTAAATTAGTTATATGAAATAAATCTGCGTATGATTCATAAATGAGGACTTCTTTGGTATCCTTGTAAAGAAAAAAATCATGGTTTGTGTAATCCATAATTTCAGATTTGGTTGTAGCTACCAGCAATAATAAGTACATTATTGAATTCATTATCTGGAATTTAAAATAAATCAACTTGTTTAAAATTTAATATTATCTTTATGAATCGTACGGTTCCTGTTATTAATAATAACTTTATTAGGATGATTTTCCTTAACTACCTGTTTTTTATATCTAGAGTTAAGCTTATTTCTTTTCGTAAATAACTTCTCCTACATGATAGTCCTTTATTTTTCTGCCTTTGTTATGTCCTTCTAAACTTTTCTCTTGTGTAGTTTTTAACAGTACAGGAATAGTATCGTGCTCGATTTTATTGTAAAGTATGTCAAAGGGTTTTTGATTGGTTGTTGTATGAATGGTCTTATTATATTCTTGCGCGGCTCGTATTACGATTTCGGTATAGTCTGTTAAATTAAATTGTTCTTTGATGCAGCGGGCTAATTCTGTTAATGTCGAATGTGCCCTTTCAACTTGACCGTTTGAGGTACTGTGCCTCGGGTCTGCGTAATGTAAAGTTAAACCACTTCTTTGTGCAAAAGATTTAAATTGAGCAGAAGTAAAGCTCGGTTCGTTATCGGTCATTATTATTTTGGCTTGAGGAAATTGTTGAAGTAGTTCCATTACTTTATTTTCAATATTTAATTTATTTTGGAATTCTTTAACTACTAGAAATTTGGAATAGGCGTCAATACAAGTTATAAAAATGAGACCTTGCGCATAATATATATCAATATGTAAATTTTCGCCCTCTTTAGATGGAATTGGGGCTTCACCAATCGGAATTTTAATTGGGTGTCTGTTATATTTGTTTTCATTGCAAATACTACAGTTTTTAATATATTCTTTTAATTTTAAACATAACTTGGGCCAGTAATACAATCTACAGATTTGTTTATAGTTTTCATCTAGTCCTCGGTGAGCTCTACTGTGTGTTTCTTCTATTATGATAGCCTTGTCTTCATTGTTTTCTACATCTTGAAGGAATGTCCTTGTGTAAAGGAATTTGTTAACGAAGTTTTCTTTTAAAGGTTTTTGAATCATATAAAAATCTTCAAGTGTACAATCTATTCCAATTGTTATACTAGGTGGAATGTATTCCCTTAAGACAGTTACTAAATTTTCCGGAGTATCATACTCTATTATATGTCTAGTATTTCCGAATACATTAATCGACTCATGTATTGTATACCTCCCCGTTGCTATTAGCATTTGTTGCTTAAACTGGTTTAAGGGTTTTCGGGTTTTTGTATTACATTCTCAAAACTACTCTCTGCTGAATGCTGTGTGTTTTGATCTGAGACCGATTCGATACTTTCTGTTAAGTTATTGATTTGTATCCTAGATAATGCATCTGCAACAACATTTGTTGCTCCTGGCTTATAAATAATTTTTGGAGAATAACTCTCAATGAAGGAATACCACCTTTTCATTTCGATATTTGGGTTCTTTTGAGAAAT
Source organism: Drosophila rhopaloa (assembly GCF_018152115.1). NCBI lineage: Eukaryota > Metazoa > Arthropoda > Insecta > Diptera > Drosophilidae > Drosophila > Drosophila rhopaloa. Next base: position 220,810 of record NW_025335064.1, read on the forward strand.
TGAAAACGAAAGAGGTTGATGATCAGTGTAGATCTCATTGTTGTTAACACCATATAAGTAATTACGTAAATTTTTGAAAGCCCATACTATAGCTAAAAGTTCCTTCTTATTAGTAGCATATAATTGTTCAGTTTTTGATAGGGTTTTAGAAATAAATGTAATAGGTTTTCCTTCCTGAGAAAGAACAGCACCAATAGCTAAATCTGAAGCATCGGTGGTTAAAGTAAATTTTTTATTATAATCGGGTTGAACTAACTCTATTTGTGCAATTAAATTATTTTTGAGCTCGTTGAAAGCTCTTACAGCTGATTCATCCAACTGTATGAAAGTTTTACGGGATGCCTTTTTTGAAACTTTGCCATTATGGCCTTCTAAATATTTTGTTAAAGGTTTTGCAATCTTAGCGTAATTTCGCACAAATTTTCTGTAATATCCTGTCAGGCCTAGGAAGCTTCTAAGTTCTCGGATATTTTTAGGGATTGGATATTTTAAAATTGTAGAAATTTTTTCGGGATCGGTTTTGATCACATTGTGAGAAACAACGTAACCGAGAAAGTTTGTTTCCAATTTAAAGAACTTTGATTTTTCAATCGAAATTTTCATGTTTGCGTTCACCAAAATTTTTATTATTACAATTAAATCTTTGTAATGTTGTTCAATTGTTTTTGAAAAAATAATAATGTCATCCATATAGACATGACAAGTCTTTCCAACTTGTTCTCTCAAAATATCATCCATTGCTCTTTGGAATATTCTAGGGGCGTTTGTTAATCCAAATGGCATTCTGAGGAATTCGTATTTTCCATTGTTTATTGAGAATGAGGTTTTTTGAATGTCTGTTTCATTCATGAGAATTTGGTGGAATCCTGATTCCAAATCAATTGTAGAAAAGTATTTAGCCTTTCCAAGGTTTGACAAAACCTGGGTCCTGCATTGGATATCTATCTGGTATGGTGTTATCGTTAAGTTTCTTATAATCTATTACTAGTCTAAGTTTCGGAGTTCCATCCTCGTTGAAACCCTTTTTTGGTACAACTAATACCGGTGAATTATAAGGACTTCTGCTTGGCCTTATAATTTCTTCTTTTAGCATTCTGCTAATTTCAGAGTTTACAAAATCTGAAGCTGATAGAGCATAGGGGTATTGTTTACTATAAATAGCTCTATCATTTTCGGCGTTTATTTCACCGCGTATGTAACAAAAAATCTGTATATTTATTTTCGAATGTTCTTTTTGAATAATATTTAATATATTGTCCTCCAAACCTTTTCTTTGATTTGAGGATGAATTTTGTATATTGTTAATTTTTTGGTTGTCGGATACTTCTACGACGGCGTGTTCAGGATTTTTATTTCCCAAACTTTTATTTTTGTCGGATATTTCAACGACGGCGTGTTCAGGATTTTTATTTCCCAAACTTTTATTTTTGTCGGATAATTCAACGACGGCTTGTTCAGGATTTTTATTTCCCAAACTTTTATTTTTGTCGGATATTTCAACGACGGCGTGTTCAGGATTTTTATTTCCCAAACTTTTATTTTTGTCGGATATTTCAACGACGGCGTGTTCAGGATTTTTATATCCCAAACTAAATTCACTTTGATTTCCTTCTTCAGATTCGGACCTGATTTGAGGTTTCTGATCAAAGTATTTATTTATTATGAATTCTTTTAACGGAAGAATGGTGTTTTCTTCTGTCAAAGAGAGTTGGTTTAAAATATTACCGTTATCGTAATTTAATTTTTCCTCCTTTCCATTATACTTAATTATCCCTTTTGCTGTATCAATTACAGCTCCTATTTTTTTCAATAAATTGTAGCCAACCAATAAATCTGAGTCTAGCCCATTTATTTCATAGTTATCATATGATAAAACTTAATTATTGAATATCCATTGACTGTGGATACTCTCTTATATATAGGTAGTTCATTTTTATTTTCATAGATTCCTGTTTTAATATAACAAGAAGTTGCCCCGGTATCAATTAATATTTTTAGCTTTTTATTTATTTTGTTATCATATCTAATCAAGTAGGGTAAGCCTACTCCTGAGTTTGCCCTAAAAAATGGTCTTCTTCAATGTTGTTCAATCTCATAGTTTTGTTAGCCGGTTGGTTAACAGTTCCTGTTGGCTCTCTTTTGTTATGTGTTTCAATTTTTTTAGTTTGGTTCCATTTATTGTAGTTGTTATTTTGATAATTATTATATCCCTGATTATTATTATTATGGGGCCTATTTTGCATCTGAATTGATTCATCGACATCCATAGGCTCTGGCTTATTTTGTTGTGGTCTATAAGAGTTCCACTGATTTTGTTGGTTATTATTAAACCTTCCCTGATTCCAGGTATTGTTTCTATACTGATTAAAATTGTTATTATTATTTTTTGATTAATAGCCTGATTATAATTATGTTTATTCTGATTATCGGGTTGATTAAACCGCAAATTGTTTGTATTCCTATAATTACTGTTATAGTTATTATAGTTATTTTGCTTGGGTTTATTATTTGAGTTTTGTTGCCCATATAAGTATGACTCATTAGTCTTGCGTTGTGAAGATATAAAATTGTTCGCGAATTGGGCCCTCAAATTGTTGCTTTCAAGTTCTTGTACTATTACCATCGCGTTCGGTAAATCTGGTGGATTCATTGAAAATATTACATCTGAAATATGGCCGTTGAGGCCAGTTATGAATACTCGTAGTGCTGTCTTTCTATGTTTTTCGTTAAGCTCAGATGTAATTGGCTTATTCCTCCCATGTGTCATAATGGTTTTGTTAATTAAGAGAGTTAATTTTTTATTTACCAAATTATAAAATTCCATAATTGATAATTTCCCCTGACTTATTACACTTAAGTCCTGCTCTAAAATATGTATTGGTCGTTTGTCACTAAACACAAAATCTAGTCTTGCCATTATGGTATCAAAATTTAATACAGTTCCATTGTGAGTTAAAGCATCATTGGCAATTCCTGTAATTTTATTTCGAAGAATAGATAGTGCCGAAAAGTATTTTTCACTTCCCCTTTTGTATTGTCCCATTGCTATTTCCGCCGATTCTCTCCAGCTAACATAACTATCTTCTTCGCCTTTATATTCTCGAACCGACTTAATGATTTCATAAGAAGTTTCGCACTTTACGTTTGGATCAATATCTTCCACCTTGAAGTCCTCAACCTTCTTTATATTGTGATTTAATTGAGTTTTTAAACTAGCGATTTCATTCCTTAATGGATTCAATTCATTAGTTACTATTTGAGCTATTAAATCGCTTACATTAACATTCTGGCTGCTAGAAGCCACTACAGGTAAGGGTGGAGTCATGGTTAGAATTTTTTCAAAATCGTTGATTAATTCTTCCACCTTGTTTATTTTTATTTAAAAAAATTTTGAAGTAAATTCTTCTTAAAATACAATACTATAATTATACAGCTCACTAATTTTCTCCTTAGTTTCTTTTTGCTTGATGATCCTGATTGGGGTCTTCGTATAGCTCTTCCTTCAATTTATTTTCTTTGTAGCGAGGGATGGCCCTCAGCTCTTCCTTCAAATTATTTTCTTTGTAGCGAGGGATGGCCCTCAGCTCTTCCTTCAATTTATTTCTCTTTGTTGTTGGTTTTTTTTATTTAGTTGATTCTGTTTTAAATTTATTTCCTTTTATTTTTACTTTTGATTATTTTAATTTTTTAAACGTTTTGGAACAATGAAATTTTTGTTACGAACACTTTTTGTAATTTTGAGAGTTAAGGGGATTATATCATTTATTAATTTCCACCTTTAGATTTTTTCACGATGCGAACACTTTTTTTTCATGCCATCGGTTAGGTTTTTGAGCGGCGCGAATTCCCTTTTTGTTTTGGAAAACTGTTTTGTTTTAAAACTTATTTCAGGAATTATTTTTAAACAGCACCGCCCCACGTTGGGCGCCAATTAAATTTCTCACTCGCGAATTTATTAAAAAAATTTATTTTTATTTTTTTATTTTCACTTATTCGCTATTACAACATTTTTGGTTCGTATTTATTTTTCCTGCTCCTCTTCTTTTGTTCTGTCTTATTCGGTTGCAAAATCGGACTGACTCTTTTGAGTCAATCATCAATAATCAAACCTCGGCTTAAGAGATTTATCACAAAAATCTGATTAAGAGAGTCAGAAAAGGATGATGAAATTTGTCAATTAAATTTGAAATTGAAATTTTGCAGAACTGAAGTTCTACCGGATGTTAATGTTTACGTTAGCGGACTTGGATGTTTACAGAATCCGTTTGAAGCGGATTGCTCGAAATTGATCTGGGTGGGAATCGATTGGAAGCTTTGTTTACAGAAATAGCTGACCACGGGTTAATCTCGGAGTCAGTCAGAGTTAATTGGAAAGAGCTCTTGGCTCAAAGTTGTTTATAAATTGGGCAAGGGCCCCTAAGTAATGTGTCACATAACTTACATATGTATGTATTTACATTGTACACAGTTGCAATTGCCCGGCAAAGATAACTCCTTTCAAAGAAAGCTATTCGCTATACCCGTTACTCGTGTTGTGCAAACATTTAGACTTTAATATACATAATACTATTTAAGAATGCATGTGTTTAGCCAGTATAAGTATATATGTTTAATATTTCTAGTCAATTTATTGCACTCAAAAACATAAACATAAACACAGCAGCTGGTGCAGGACAAAAGCTGCCTGCGCTAAAGCAGCGCTGGTGCTGATGCTCGTGCTGTAAAGCTGCCGTACCATATTTCATAAGGATCGGCCGACTATATCCTATAGCTGCTATATAACTGATTGATCGGAAATGCCATAACTTTGGTGTTTGTAAAGTTAGGAAGTTGGGATTTTCTATGTGTTTTATATTTGACCAATTAATCCGACCTACCAAATTTCATAAGGATCGGCCGACTATATCTTATAGCTCTGACGCCCACAAGCCACAAGCTGTGGCCACAGTTTTGATGATATTATGAAAATTTTAATTGATATGTATTTGTTTCGTCAATAAATATCGATTGGCCTAATAAAAGCTTGCCACGCCCACTCTAACGCCCAAAAACCCATTAAACGCTTAAGCCTGGCTAGCGCCTACATTTCCGCCTTTCATGGCGCCATCTAACGGATGACTTTGGAACAGCTGGCCAAGGTGCTCAACAGAGTCAACGTTAATTCTCGATAAGGATTTCTATTAAAGGAAATTGCGATGGTTTTTATTTGTCAATACCGAACTATATCCCAAGAACTATGCAAATCAAATCAAGTTAGCCAAATTGGAGGTCTGAGTCAAACAATGGCGTATGTGTGTATGCTGGTGCAGGACTTGAACTTTTTGTTTTTTTTTCCTGTGGTCACTCTAATTCACATTATGTTAATGCAAAATCTAAATCATTTGAAATGGGGCGCGCATTTTGTCTCTTTTTGCTCCTATTCGTTTCTCACAAGTGCATTCACCTGCGCTAGAGAGAGACGGAAGATGTGCTAGGCAGAAAAGCAAAGTTCTAGAAGGCACGGTTCGCTGTTAGCAAAAAAGGCGGGAAACCGTGCAAGTAAATTGGCGGTTATGAACTTTGCAGAGCTGCAAACTATTCTGCTCTCGCTTTAGTCTACGACTAACCATCGTATGTGATCTCTCTTCTCGTCTGCGATTGCGATTTTTGTCAGTTTTGCCTATCTTAAAACAAATCTCCCTTAATGTAAACTATCCATTTTTACTTGCATTTTTGTAAACTCTTCAAACTAATTTTTCTGTGCTTAAAACTAACGTAAATTTTGTAAACAAATTGTTAGGCGGTCGCGAGTGGTTGCTGCCTCTGCCGATTTGCTGCCGACGTCGCTGCCGTTGTTTGCTGCTGGGCTGGTTGTTGCGCTCGCTGCTAAGTACCCCTTTTAACATAGATTTTGTTAATAATAATATAAGATTAAGTCTTTTTCAAGACTTACTCTTAAATTATTATTATTTATATTTTTCACATTTGCAAATTTTTAACGTAATTCATTTTTTGCCGCTCTGTCCCTTTTAACGTAGATTTGTTTATAATAATATAAGATTAAGTCTTTTTCAAGACTTACTCTTAAATTATTATTATTCATATTTTTCACATTTGCAAATTTTTAACGTAATTCATTTTTTGCCGCTCTGCCCCTTTTAACGTAGATTTGTTAATAATAATATAAGATTAAGTCTTTTTCAAGACTTACTCTTAAATTATTATTATTCATATTTTTCACATTTGCAAATTTTTAACGTAATTCATTTTTTGCCGCTCTGCCCCTTTTAACGTAGATTTGTTAATAATAGAATAAGATTAAATCTTTTTCAAGACTTGCTCTTAGATTATTATTATTTATATATTTAACTTTTGCAAATTATTAACGTAATTCATTTTCAATCGCTCTGCCCCTTTACCCGTATATAAAGAAAAGAAAGCCTTTTTTAAGGCTTATTCTTATATTTCTATACATTTACTTATTTATCTTACTAATAGTACTATAAGTCTAAGTCTTTTTTAAGACTTACACTTATAATTCTATTACTTATATAATTTATATTAACTATATTATATTATAAAATTTTTATTGTATAAATATAAGAATTTAGCCTTTTTAAAGTCATATAAATTTAAGATTTTCAAAAATGCCTCGTTTGAATAGACCCACTGCATCTCAGCGGGCTAGGAACCAATTGTTGAGAAATAGGGCCAATAGGGAAAATCCAGAGTATGCAGAGATGAAGAGGAAAGAAAATTCTGAATCTCAGCGTAGGAGAAGGGAAAATGCAGTAGCTAGGAATTCAGAGCAGGGTGTAAATACAGCGTCTCGTAGGTCAAGACGCTTGAATCCGCACACTCGTGCGGGTGAGCAGGGAACAAATACTGCAAGACGTAGGGAAATTCGCTTGGATCCCGTGCTTCGTGCCGGAGAGCAAGCAGCCGACACTCGGCGTCGCTTTATTGGGCGAAGAAACACTGATGAAAGAGCTGCAGAGCAGGTTGTTAATACCGCTGACCATCGGTTAAGGCGCTTGGATCCCGCTTTCCGTGCGAGTCAGCAGGCAGCCGATACTCGGCGTCGCGCTTTAAGGCGACAAATTAGGCAAGTCCGAACTACAGAGCAGGTCCGAAATACTGCTGATCGTTCGGAAAGGCGCTTGGATCCTGATTTCCGTGCGGGTGAACAAGCAGCCGATAATCGGCGTCGCGCTTTAAGGCGACAAATTAGGCAAGTCCGAACTACAGAGCAGGTCCGAAATACTGCTGACCGTTCGGAAAGGCGCTTGGATCCTGATTTCCGTGCGGGTGAACAAGCAGCCGATAATCGGCGTCGCGCTTTAAGGCGACAAATTAGGCAAGTCCGAACTACAGAGTAGGTCCGAAATACTGCTGACCGTTCGGAAAGGCGCTTGGATCCTGATTTCCGTGCGGGGGAACAAGCAGCCGATAATCGGCGTCGCGCTTTAAGGCGACAAATTAGGCAAGTCCGAACTACAGAGCAGGTCCGAAATACTGCTGACCGTTCGGAAAGGCGCTTGGATCCTGATTTCCGTGCGGGGGAACAAGCAGCCGATAATGGGCGTCGCGCTTTAAGGCGACAAATTAGGCAAGTCCGAACTACAGAGCAGGTCCGAAATACTGCTGATCGTTCGGAAAGGCGCTTGGATCCTGATTTCCGTGCGGGTGAACAAGCAGCCGATAATCGGCGGCGTTCTCTGAGGCGGTTGGATGCTACGTATCGTGCGGGTGAGCAAGAAGCAAATACCCTGCAACGAGCGCAGGCAAGATCAACTCAGGATCGCTTATTGGAAAGAGCGCAGGATAGGTTTAGGAGAGCAACGGCTAGGAGTTTAAGGGAACGTAGGGCCGTCGAGCAGGCGAGAAATACACTGGCTCGACGAAGTGCTCGTATAGCTGCTCGACAAGCAACTATCGATGCCATTTGAAATATTAGTCAGAGAGTTAGTCAGTATAGAAACCTCAGTGGCAATAGGGATGCAGAAAACCTTCGGAACGCAAACCGAAGTCAGGAGATTCGACTTGATTTATCCCAGGGAAATATGACTCCTAGAAATATACCTATTGGATTGGATGCTCACATAGCCAAATTCAATAGGTTAGTAAAACTTGGCCCCGATCAGATTTGCTTCTGCTGCAAGGGATTGTGGTTCCCCAAGCAAATACGTAAGCTTTCTAGAGCCTATTTGGAAGAAAATTGCGAGTTTAAGGAAGAGATTTACCAGAATGCAAGCCAGCTTGCTTTCACTGGGGAATCCTTTAAGTTCTGTGGTACATGCCACGGCAATATAAAAGCCGGGAGAAAGCCCAAAGGTGCCATTTCCAACGGCCTAGACTTCCCAGAAATTCCTCATTCCTTGAGGGGGCTTACTCCCTTGGAGGAGCGACTGATTTCACCTCGCCTTCCATTTATCATAATTAAGTCGATAGGTCATGAGCGTCAGAGTGCAATAAAAGGAGCTGTTGTAAATGTCCCCATTCCGGTTAGCAACATCGTGACGTCCCTTCCACGAGCTTTCCACGAGGCAGAGGTTGTACAGCTCCACCTCAAGCGAAGAATGGAGTACGGACATGATTTCATGGCAGAGACCATTAGGCCTTCCAAAATTGCTGACGCCATCAGGTACTTAGTTAGTACAGAGCTTTACAGAAAGCACAATGTGTCAGTGAACGAGCAGTGGATCTCTGATTTCACATCCGAAACTGTTCCATTTGTAGCTTCTCAAGCGGACTTAGCCTTTGTAGAGGAACAACTAGCCATCCAGCAGGAGGATGTAAACTTGGAGGCGGGAAATTCCGAAGAGAATGAAGAAGCCCAAGAGCTAAATCCTGGAGGACAGGAAACTCTGCTTGAGAATAACCAGGCACACAATGTAGGAACTCCGAGAATCACAATGGCTCCAGGTGAGGGCCAAAAGCCTCTCGACGTGATTCTCGATGTCGACTCCGAAGAATTGGCGTTCCCAAGCATTTATGCTGGCGTCAAGAGACCATCTTCGGAAAGTTATACAACCATAGTTAGATCAGAGCTTAGGAACGTAGATAGAAGAGGTTGTAGAACTGACAAGTTGTTCTTCAATTATAAGAAGTTGGAATTGTTGAAAATTCGAAACAATATTTCAACTTGCCTACGTAAGCGGAGCGCTTCTAGCGCGATAACTGCCGCCAACGTACTCGATGAAGCTTTCATGGGAAACTTAATTTCCCATGATGACGGATATCGAATTCTTAAGGACATTCGCACGTCTCCTGCTCACTGGGAAGATGAGAAGAAGAAAGTCATGGCTATGATTCGCCAATTTGGTTTGCCAACTTTCTTCATAACTCTGTCGGCCGCAGAAACTAGGTGGCCAGAGCTGCTAGTACTGCTCAAGCGCAATGTAGATAGGATTGACATTAGTGAGGAGGAAGCTTTGAACTTACAGTTTAGAGAAAAGGCGCGGCTGATCAGAACTGACCCAGTGACGTGTGCTAGGTATTTCGATTATAGGTATAGGGAATTTCTAAAGCTCATGAAGAAGCCGGGGGGAGTCTTTGGAAGTAATTTTGTTACTACCTATTATTGGCGAGTTGAGTTTCAACAGAGGGGTTCCCCTCACATTCACGGTATGTTTTGGCCGACTATATCTTATAGCTCTGACGCCCACAAGCCACAAGCTGTGGCCACAGTTTTGATGATATTATGAAAATTTTAATTGATATGTATTTGTTTCGTCAATAAATATCGATTGGCCTAATAAAAGCTTGTCACGCCCACTCTAACGCCCAAAAACCCATTAAACGCTTAAGCCTGGCTAGCGCCTACATTTCCGCCTTTCATGGCGCCATCTAACGGATGACTTTGGAACAGCTGGCCAAGGTGCTCAACAGAGTCAACGTTAATTCTCGATAAGGATTTCTATTAAAGGAAATTGCGATGGTTTTTATTTGTCAATACCGAACTACATATGTATAGCCCAAGAACTATGCAAATCAAATCAAGTTAGCCAAATTGGAGGTCTGAGTCAAACAATGGCGTATGTGTGTATGCTGGTGCAGGACTTGAACTTTTTGTTTTTTTTTCCTGTGGTCACTCTAATTCACATTATGTTAATGCAAAATCTAAATCATTTAAAATGGGGCGCGCATTTTGTCTCTTTTTGCTCCTATTCGTTTCTCACAAGTGCATTCACCTGCGCTAGAGAGAGACGGAAGATGTGCTAGGCAGAAAGCAAAGTTCTAGAAGGCACGGTTCGCTGTTAGCAAAAAGGACGGGAAACCGTGCAAGTAAATTGGCGGTTATGAACTTTGCAGAGCTGCAAACTATTCTGCTCTCGCTTTAGTCTACGACTAACCATCGTATGTGATCTCTCTTCTCGTCTGCGATTGCGATTTTTGTCAGTTTTGCCTATCTTAAAACAAATCTCCCTTTATGTAAACTATCCATTTTTACTTGCATTTTTGTAAACTCTTCAAACTAATTTTTCTGTGCTTAAAACTAACGTAAATTTTGTAAACAAATTGTTAGGCGGTCGCGAGTGGTTGCTGCCTCTGCCGATTTGCTGCCGACGTCGCTGCCGTTGTTTGCTGCTGGGCTGGTTGCTGCGCTCGCTGCTAGGTACCCCTTTTAACATAGATTTTGTTAATAATAATATAAGATTAAGTCTTTTTCAAGACTTACTCTTAAATTATTATTATTTATATTTTTCACATTTGCAAATTTTTAACGTAATTCATTTTTTGCCGCTCTGCCCCTTTTAACGTAGATTTGTTAATAATAATATAAGATTAAGTCTTTTTCAAGACTTACTCTTAAATTATTATTATTCATATTTTTCACATTTGCAAATTTTTAACGTAATTCATTTTTTGCCGCTCTGCCCCTTTTAACGTAGATTTGTTAATAATAATATAAGATTAAGTCTTTTTCAAGACTTACTCTTAAATTATTATTATTCATATTTTTCACATTTGCAAATTTTTAACGTAATTCATTTTTTGCCGCTCTGCCCCTTTTAACGTAGATTTGTTAATAATAGAATAAGATTAAGTCTGTTTCAAGACTTGCTCTTAGATTATTATTATTTATATATTTAACTTTTGCAAATTTTTAACGTAATTCATTTTTTGCCGCTCTGCCCCTTTTAACGTAGATTTGTTAATAATAGAATAAGATTAAGTCTTTTTCAAGACTTGCTCTTAGATTATTATTATTTATATATTTAATATTTGCAAATTATTAACGTAATTCATTTTCAATCGCTCTGCCCCTTTACCCGTATATAAAGAAAAGAATTCAGCCTTTTTTAAGGCTTATTCTTATATTTCTATACATTTACTTATTTATCTTACTAATAGTACTATAAGTCTAAGTCTTTTTTAAGACTTACACTTATAATTCTATTACTTATATAATTTATATTAACTATATTATATTATAAAATTTTTATTATATAAATATAAGAATTTAGCCTTTTTAAAGTCATATAAATTTAAGATTTTCAAAAATGCCTCGTTTGAATAGACCCACTGCATCTCAGCGGGCTAGGAACCAATTGTTGAGAAATAGGGCCAATAGGGAAAATCCAGAGATGGAGAGGGTAGAAAATTCTGAATCTCAGCGTAGGAGAAGGGAAAATGCAGTAGCTAGGAATTCAGAGCAGGGTGTAAATACAGCGTCTCGTAGGTCAAGACGCTTGAGCAGGGAACAAATACTGCAAGACGTAGGGAAATTCGCTTGGATCCCGTGCTTCGTTTGGGCGAAGAAACACTGATGAAAGAGCTGCAGAGCAGGTTGTTAATACCGCTGACCATCGGTTAAGGCGCTTGGATCCCGCTTTCCGTGCGAGTCAGCAGGCAGCAGATACTCGGCGTCGCGCTTTAAGGCGACAAATTAGGCAAGTCCGAACTACAGAGCAGGTCCGAAATACTGCTGATCGTTCGGAAAGGCGCTTGGATCCTGATTTCCGTGCGGGTGAACAAGCAGCCGATAATCGGCGTCGCGCTTTAAGGCGACAAATTAGGCAAGTCCGAACTACAGAGCAGGTCCGAAATACTGCTGACCGTTCGGAAAGGCGCTTGGATCCTGATTTCCGTGCGGGTGAAATACTGCTGACCGTTCGGAAAGGCGCTTGGATCCTGAAATACTGCTGACCGAAATGATTTCCGTGCGGGTGAACAAGCAGCCGATAATCGGCGGCGTTCTCTGAGGCGGTTGGATGCTACGTATCGTGCGGGTGAGCAAGAAGCAAATACCCTGCAACGAGCGCAGGCAAGATCAACTCAGGATCGCTTATTGGAAAGAGCGCAGGATAGGTTTAGAAGAGCAACGGCTAGGAGTTTTAGGGAACGTAGGGCCGTCGAGCAGGCGAAAAATACACTGGCTCGACGAAGTGCTCGTATAGCTGCTCGACAAGCAACTATCGATGCCATTCGAAATATTAGTCAGAGAGTTAGTCAGTATAGAAACCTCAGTGGCAATAGGGATGCAGAAAACCTTCGGAACGCAAACCGAAGTCAGGAGATTCGACTTGATTTATCCCAGGGAAATAGGACTCCTAGAAATATACCTATTGGATTGGATGCTCACATAGCCAAATTCAATAGGTTAGTAAAACTTGGCCCCGATCAGATTTGCTTCTGCTGCAAGGGATTGTGGATCCCCAAGCAAATACGTAAGCTTTCTAGAGCCTATTTGGAAGAAAATTGCGAGTTTAAGGAAGTGATTTACCAGAATGCAAGCCAGCTTGCTTTCACTGGGGAATCCTCTAAGTTCTGTGGCACATGCCACGGCAATATAAAAGCCGGGAGAAAGCCCAAAGGTGCCATTTCCAACGGCCTATACTTCCCAGAAATTCCTCATTCCTTGAGGGGGCTTACTCCCTTGGAGGAGCGACTGATTTCACCTCGCCTTCCATTTATGATAATTAAGTCGATAGGTCATGAGCGTCAGAGTGCAATAAAAGGAGCTGTTGTAAATGTCCCCATTCCGGTTAGCAACATCGTGACGTCCCTTCCACGAGCTTTCCACGAGGCAGAGGTTGTACAGCTCCACCTCAAGCGAAGAATGGAGTACGGACATGATTTCATGGCAGAGACCATTAGGCCTTCCAAAATTGCTGACGCCATCAGGTACTTAGTTAGTACAGAGCTTTACAGAAAGCACAATGTGTCGGTGAACGAGCAGTGGATCTCTGATTTCACATCCGAAACTGTTCCATTTGTAGCTTCTCAAGCGGACTTAGCCTTTGTAGAGGAACAACTAGCCATCCAGCAGGAGGATGTAAACTTGGAGGCGGGAAATTCCGAAGATAATGAAGAAGCCCAAGAGCTAAATCCTGGAGGACAGGAAACTCTGCTTGAGAATAACCAGGCACACAATGTAGGAACTCCGAGAATCACAATGGCTCCAGGTGAGGGCCAAAAGCCTCTCGACGTGATTCTCGATGTCGACTCCGAAGAATTGGCGTTCCCAAGCATTTATGCTGGCGTCAAGAGACCATCTTCGGAAAGTTATACAACCATAGTTAGATCAGAGCTTAGGAACGTAGATAGAAGAGGTTGTAGAACTGACAAGTTGTTCTTCAATTATAAGAAGTTGGAATTGTTGAAAATTCGAAACAATATTTCAACTTGCCTACGTAAGCGGAGCGCTTCTAGCGCGATAACTGCCGCCAACGTACTCGATGAAGCTTTCATGGGAAACTTAATTTCCCATGATGACGGATATCGAATTCTTAAGGACATTCGCACGTCTCCTGCTCACTGGGAAGATGAGAAGAAGAAAGTCATGGCTATGATTCGCCAATTTGGTTTGCCAACTTTCTTCATAACTCTGTCGGCCGCAGAAACTAGGTGGCCAGAGCTGCTAGTACTGCTCAAGCGCAATGTAGATAGGATTGACATTAGTGAGGAGGAAGCTTTGAACTTACAGTTTAAAGAAAAGGCGCGGCTGATCAGAACTGACCCAGTGACGTGTGCTAGGTATTTCGATTATAGGTATAGGGAAGTTCTAAAGCTCATGAAGAAGCCGGGGGGAGTCTTTGGAAGTAACTTTGTTACTACCTATTATTGGCGAGTTGAGTTTCAACAGAGGGGTTCCCCTCACATTCACGGTATGTTTTGGCTGAAAGACGCCCCGGAAGTGGATTTCAACAGTGAAGAATCTATTGCTAGTGTAGTAGCCTTCATTGATCAGTTTGTAACTGTGGATGTTACAAACACAGACTTGGCTCCGTACATTGAATACCAAAAGCATAAGCACGGGCATTCGTGCCTTAAAAATGTGTGCGAATCCGTTTGTCGATTCGGTATTCCATACCCCCCAATGCCCCGCACGGAAATATTGAAGCCACTTCCCGAAGAAACTCCCAATTTGTCTCTTCATCACGAAAACTATCAGAAAATTCGCAGTCTTTTACTTCGCGATCAATCCGAGGATTTGATTAGCCATCTTAGCATATTCGAAAATTTTCTTTCTCACGATGAGGTGAGCCTCAGTTACGAGGACTATATATATGCTATTAGGTCTAGTTTGAAAAAAACACAGATTTTTCTGAAGAGAACATTTGCAGAAATTCAAGTTAACGCCTATAATAAACACATTCTTTCAATGCAAAGGGCAAATATGGATATCCAGTTAATTTTGGACCCTTTTGCGTGCTGTAGCTACATAATTAATTACATTAACAAGTCCCAAAGGGGTATTTCGAAGTTAATGCGCGAAGCAGCTAATGACATTCGAAGAGGCAACTCAAGCATTCGTCAAAAGCTACAGTATCTCGGTCACAAGTTTATTTCGGGCACTGAGATCTCTGCTCAGGAGGCCGTATATTGTTGTATGGGATTGGCGTTGTCAGAAACAAGCAATAAATGCGTGTTCATAAACACCTTCCCTCCAGAACAACGAGTTCGTATGCTTAGACCTACAAGCGTCCTGCAAAATATGCCTCAGGATTCCACTGACATCTTTCAGAAAGGTTTGCTGGACAGATACGAACAAAGACCAGATTCCCATGACGGCCTGTGTTTAGCCGATTTTGCTGCAAATTACGAGTATTCTAAAACCCGTGGTAGAGCTCGCCAAGGGGAAAATAGTAACAATGAGGCTGAAGAAGAAAATGAGGTCTTAGGAACAGTTTTTTTCGCACTTCGCGATGGTAGTGGATTTATTAGGGAAAGAAACCAGCCGAGTATCATTAGGTAAAGCCCCTTTAATATTAATTCTGATAGGCCCAACTATTTTAGAGCATTAGTTATGCTATATTCTCCATGGAGAGATGAACAGGTAGAATTGTTTCAGAGAAATTGTGAGGATTTTTATCATGAGCACGAGGAGGCTATTAAAGCCAACTTTGATAGGTATAATGCCATAGACAGCTTAGAAGACGCGCTCAGAAGGGCCATAGAGGCTGAGGAAAGTAGCGAGGAAAATGTAGATGAGGAGGCCGCAGTTAATGACGAGTTTAGGGCCTTAGCTTTTCCAGAAATATCTTCTCAAATAAATGTTTTAAACTTAGACGACCGTGTTCAGGAAGTAGATCCGGATAGCAATATCCGCATAATAAAGCTCCTGCCAATTATTTCCCCTGAAAATTTAGCCACCTTAGTTAGGTCCCTTAATTTAAAGCAAAAAACTTTCCTTACGCATATCTTGCACAATGCAAGGAGAAATGCTAGTTTCCATGAGTTCGTAGGAGGCGGAGCAGGTGTCGGCAAGAGTAGACTTATATCCACCTTATTCCAGTCCCTTTCCAAGGAGTATAATGGTAGAGTAGGATGCGACCCAACTTCTGTTAAAATACTGCTGTGTGCTCCCACAGGCAAAGCTGCTTTTGGAATCGGAGGCTCCACTCTCCATTCCATGTTCTCTCTCCCTGTAAATCAGGCTGGGTCTGCATTTAGGAGTTTAAGCCCTGATCTGTTAAATACCCTGCGTTCAAGATTTATTGATCTTAAAGTTCTTATAATAGACGAAATTTCTATGGTCGGCGCAACCATGTTTTCCCATCTGGACTCTCGCCATAAGCAAATTTTCTCCAACGTTGATACTCCCTTCGGAGGCATTTCGGTCATCGTGTTCGGCGATCTTAGGCAATCGCGGCCAGTTTGTGATCGTTGGATTTTCCAGCCGCCGTCGCATGATCCATACAGCGCTATATTTGGATCCCACCTCTGGAGTCCTTTTAGGTTTTTCGAGCTCACAGAGATAATGCGACAGCGAGATGACCAGCCGTTTGCAATAGCACTCAACAACATGGCGTCCGGCCAAATGTCGTCTGAAGATATTGTCCTACTAAGCAGCCGCATTTCCGTAGAAAGTCAGATTCCAAATGACGCCATTCACCTTTTTTCAAGCAATCAGGACACAGACCGATACAATAGGGAGAAGCTCAACTCGATTCCCACTGATCAGTTCATTTCGGAAGCCATTGACTCTGTAAAATCTGCACATATTAGCTCAGAGCAGGGGAACAGATGTCTGGAACATTAAAAACATCTGAGACACAAGGTTTGTGTACTTCGCTCATTTTAAAAACCACTGCTAAATACATGATGACGGTCAATGTAGACACATCAGATGGTCTCGTAAACGGAGCCACTGGTGTCCTTAGGGAGATAGGTTTCAACACGTCCAACTCTCCAAACATTCTTTGGATACAATTCTTAGATGACAGTATAGGAGTAGCTGCACGATCAAAGTGCAGTCATCGCCAAGAGGCTTCATGGACCCCAGTAGTTAAGATCATAAAAAGCTTTCAGATTAATTCTAACCAGGCCACAACCATTGACCGAAAGCAGTTTCCAGTGGTACCTGCAGAAGATAACTTTCAAAGTAAGGCGTACGTACAGCAAAGTGGTGGTTCACACTAGTCCTAGCATGCAGAGAGCTGCGCTGTACGTAGCCTGTAGCAGAGCCACAAGTGCAGCAGGTCTCTATATTATTGGACCTTTCGTCCCCCAAGATCCGCCCAGGGATCGGCTTCCCGAGACTGGTTCTAGTTATCTTTGTTTTCTCAAATCTTATTTTTCCAAGAGGAAGAGCTTCCGAAGGAACTGTGTTCCGATCAGCTAATGCTTAAGTCTTCCATTCTGTGCTTCGTTGAGGCTTCCACACACTCAAATGAAGCATACGACATTCCTGGCTTCGCCACAGCAGTGCGACTAGATTGCCAGTCAGTAGCTAACGGAGCTCGACCAAAAAGAGGCATTCTCGTATTCGTTCGAAACGAACTCTTTGAGAATGTCAGTCTTTGTTGAAGTGGTCGCTTTCTGGCTAATTCCTCAAATATAGCCTCTCCAGTGTTCGAGTTTGCCATCTTTAGGTACCGGTCTTTAGGGATTGTAGTTATTTATAAAAGTCCGACCTATCCGTTGTTAAAGTTTGAAACAGAGTTTAAGGAGTTATTTCAGCGGCAGACATTTTTAAATAGTAATAGTTTAGTGTTAGGAGATTTCAATTTATGCCTTCACTCCATCTCTGGCTGCTGTAGGAGAGTTTTCGATTTTCTAGCAGATGTAAAAGGGTTTAGTTCGTTGCTAGATTTGAACTCGTCGACAACCAATTGCAATACGCATATTGATTGGGCGTTTTCAAATATTTTCGACAATAGGGCCACTGCGCGCACATTTGAGACTACATATAGCTACCACAGTGGTATATTAGTTAGGCGTTAGGTAGGGAAAATTGTATATATTATATTTATAGTATGTATATATTTAAGTTAAAAAAAAAACAAAAGCCCAAAAAAATTAAATAGTTGCATGCACAATTTTTTTTATAGTATGTATATATTTAAATTAACCAAAAAACCCAAAAAAATTAAATAGTTGCATGCACAATTTTTGTTATAGTATGTATATATATATTTAATATAAACAAAAAATCAAAAAACAAAAAAAATTAAATAGTTGCATGCTAAATTTTATTTATAGTAACTAAATTAAACCCTAAAAAAATTAAATAGTTGCATGCAAAATTTTTTTATAGTATGTATATACTTAAATTAAACTAAATTTTTTTTTTATTAAAAAAAAACGCAAAAAACCCAAAAAAAAAAAAATAATTAGTAAGGTCAAATAAGTATTAGTAGTATTAGTAGTAAGTACATAAGTATGCCTTCCGTATGTTACGGATAAACAAAATTTTGCGGAACATGGAGATTCCAAACTTGAATAAAGTTTAGCAACTCAAGTCGACTCGTAGGTCCCCAAATTTTATTTTGGTTTGAAAGACCCCGTTGCAAATCAACGGCCTCCACGTGGTGTTCCCTGGTTACCGATTTTAACATAAAAATCGGGAGCTAATTCGAGCGGCGAAAAACATACAAGACGGCATACTTATATTAAGTTGTTTAGCTGAGTAACGGGTATCTAATAGTCGAGGCACTCGACTATAGCGTTCTCTCTTGTTTGTCCTTCAGTTTATAACTTCACTTTATTTTAAAAACTTGTCGAACTTCACATCCTTCTTGGTACACTTGTAAATTAGAACTAACTTAAAGCTACGGGAGAACGAGATGCGAAGATCTGGAAAAAACTTTTCTCTCGACTGTTAGGACTCCAGGGCCGGTTCACCCGGAACGGGAAGCGCCACTTTGGCGCGAATATTCTCCCCCCCTGCGGAAGAGTTCCTTGAAGCAGGACATCAGAACTGACGGCAGGCTCCCGACACGATCCATCCAAACGCCGTGCTATGAGCGACGGGCAGCCCATCTTGAAGGTTTAGAAACCCGGGTTGGATCACTTTCGGGTACACGTCGGAACCCAACACCAGGGAGATGGTGGCTGGACGATGGAACTGGTCATCGGCTAGTCGGATGGTATCGAATTTGGCCCGAACCTCATCGCTCAGCGCACGAATCGGTGTTCGGATCCGCAGACTGTTGTCGACCTTCAGGACCATATCCATGTTAAAATCGCCCGACCTCGACCGGATGGTCGTTGAGCACACTCGTTCGTCTCCAACATTCGTGGTCGGCAGCCGAAAAGCTTCTGCCAGCGAGCTATCGATACTGCTCACGGGGGTACACGGGTCAATTAGCGCGCCCGTCTCATAGCAGTTGGCCAATGTGTCGATGACCACAATGGCCGTCGGCAGAATATGTAGGCTCCAGTGCTGCAGGAGCGAGGTCACGGATGGGGCCACAATAGACGCAGCTCGCTGACGTGTTCGATCCGGTGGGCTAGACGATCGATAACTGCAATGCGGATGACTGCTGCTGTGGTGACTGCTGACGAATCGGGGACGGCGAATGGCGACGTTGCGGGGCCTGCGACTGGTGGCGTTGTGGGGAAGGCGACTTACGGCGTTGCTGGAAAGGCGATCGGCGAGGTATCGCGGGCATCTCGTGCATGTGGAGCAAGGTGTGATGATCCTGCCCACACTTTTTGCAAGGGTCGTCACTGCGACATTTCTCTCCCGAGTGCTGATGAGCCAAACAATTGTGGCAGTACTTGTTCACCAGTACTGCTCAGAGACGCTTTTCTGAACTAAGCCTCAGGAATCGGTTGCGTTTCCGTAGCGGATGTATACCCTGGCAGACTCGGCAGCGGTAGGATTTTATACCTCGAGAACATCTGCTAACAAGGGTCTGGGAAGTGCGTGGGCGAGGACGAGGAGCCATTCTGAACCTTTACTTGGAAGAGAAAGCAAAACAACAAACAAATCAGAAAGGGAATCGCTTTAGTGATGTTTACGGGGTGGGCAGCGGGAACAGAAGGCATTATTGTGGAGATTTAGAGGTTGCCTTAGCCTCCATAGGAAGGAGAACTTATTTGTGGACCGTACGTCGGATGGTTCCACGAGAAGTAAGAATATCTACGAAGCGTACTCTAGTATCAGCTCCTGGGATAGCAGCTACGATTCTGCCGAGCCGCCAGTCATTTGATGGCAAGTTATCGTACTTGATGACTACCATATCGTCGACTTGCAGATTTCTGGATGGCCTTAGCCACTTGTTGCGCTTGTAGAGTTCCTTTAGATACTCTTCTTTCCATCGCGAACTAAATTGTTGATGCTGGGCCTTGAGGTGTTGCCATCGATTTATAATCGACTTGGCTTCGTCTTTGATTTCAGGCTCCGCCGTGGAAAGCAACGGACCCCTGATCAGAAAATGGCCTGGCGTCAGAGCCAGCCAAGTCCGTCGGGTCCTCTGACATTGGAGAAAGCGGTCTGGAATTAAGGCAGGCTTCAATCTTGGAAAGAAGCGTGGAAAGCTCTTCGAAGGTATACTTGCGAGCGGACGTGGATTTGTAAAACAGAGTTTTAAAACTCCTTACTCCTGCCTCCCACAGGCCTCCCATATGAGGAGCTCCTGGGGGTATGAAACGCCACACCGACTCCTTTAGCGCTTGCGTAAAGTCACGGAAAAGAAGACTTGAGGCACCAACAAAGGTTTTGCCGTTGTCGGAATGGACCCGCTGAGGACAACCTCATCTAGCTACAAAACGCGCAAACGCTGCTAGAAACTTCTAAGTTGTAAAGTCGGAGGTGGGTTCCAAATGGATGGCCTTCGTAGAAAAACACACAAACATATCCCTTAGTAATGAGACATGCTCTCCCTGTGTAGTTTTTAACTTCAAAGGGGCCGGCGTAATCGACGCCGGTGTAAGTAAATGGCCTGGAAAAAGAGGCTCGATCAGTCGGAAAATCGCCCATCAATTGGGTTTGCAGTCTTTTTTTATAAATGGTGCACACCTTGCCTGAATTCACCACTCCCTTTACCAGATTCTTGACTTTAGGAATCCAATATTTGGATCGCACCAAGCGCACTATCAATTGGTTGCCGCCATGAAGTGTAATCTGGTGCGTGAATTGGACAAGAAGACGAGATAGCCGACAGCTGTACGGGAGTATTACAGGATGGCGCTCGTCATACTGCAGGACCTTTCGAGGCAGTTAAGCGACCACATGCTCTTAAGAGGCCATGTTGGTCTATAAATGGAAATAAATTAGCAATTTGGCTTGATGCGGGTATAGAACGTTTACTTCGCAACAATCGAAGCTCGAGTGCGTACTCTTCACGCTGGGCAAGTATTATATAGGTTTTCTCAGCTTCCCGGTTTTCCCGATTATTGAGCTGCCTATCCGGACTTACCGGAGCCTTCCGACAGCGATTTAGGAACCTTTGGACGTAAGCTAGGACTCGTAATGCCTTGTCTAGTCTGGAGAAACGTTCAAGGAAATCATCAGCGGGGAGCTTTACGAAATGAACCTTCACCGCGCGCTGCTCTAACTCAGTGACTGGGTGTGGATCCGAAGTTTCTGGCCATTGAAGTTTGGGCAGTTGTAACCATTGGGGCCCATGTCACCAGAGGGTGCTATCGCCCAACTCTTGCAGGGACACGCCGCAACTAGCTAGGTCGGCAGAATTGTGTTCTGATCGCACATGTGACCAATTCTCAATCTTTGTAGCTTGAGCTATTTTGGTTACACGGTTGGCTACGAATGTGGTCCAGGAGCAGGCTGGTTTTTTAACCATGCCAGGACAATGGTGGAATCTGTTCTGCAGAAAATCTCAGAGCTGTCTGACAGCATATTTGGAAGGATGGTGGATGCCATATCTGCCAACAATAGGGCACCACATAGCTCGAGTCGGGGGAGGGATACAGTTTTCACAGGGGCAACCCGGGTCTTTGCGTAAGCAGATTAGTCAATATCTGCTGACCGACTTCAACCCTGACATACAGCGCAGCCCCATAGGCCTTTTGGGAAGCGTCACAGAAACCGTGAGGCTCGATTTTTACCTGGGGCTGGTAACCGACCCATCTCAGAATACGGATTTGATCGAGATCGGGATAACTTTGCAGGAACATTTGCCATCTATGGCTCATTTCGTCGGGAAGGTTGTCATCCCAGCCTAACTCTTGCAGCCAGATCTCCTGCATAAAAATTTTGGCCCGGACGATGAACGGGGCAAGCCATCCAGCGGGATCGAATAGCTTCGCGATCTGGGAGAGAACTTCTCTTTTCGTATAGGAGGATTTGACGGATATTTCTGGGGGCACGAAGTAGAACTCGTCGGTGGTTGCTCTCCAGCGAATGCCGAGAGTTTTGGTTGTGCTTTCGGCATCAATATTCAGGAATGGAGAAGATGCTCATTTGGAATGTCCTTTAAAACCCCCTTGTGGTTGGAAGTCCACTTTCTAAGCGGAAAACCGGCAGAATTCAAAGCGGTTACTAACTCCTGGATGGTAAGTTGAGCTTCTTGTTGAGAATTCGACACTGCTAAAACGTCATCAACATACACGAAGTTGCGGATTATGTGACTGGCTTTCGGAAACTGCTGATCTACGTCATCAGCCAGCTGTTGCAGCACTCGGATGGCGAGATAGGGCGCGCAATAGACACCAAATGTTATGGTTTTCAGCTCGTAATCTCGAATGTCACCTTCCTTGTTTCGGAAAAGAATCCTTTGAAAGGGCGTGTGCTTTGGATCGACCCAGATCTGCCTATACATTTTCGTGATGTCCGCACTAAAGACATACTTGAAATAGCGCCACTTTAAAATCTGAATCGTTAAGTCAGATTGGAGGATTGGACCGGCATGAAGCACATCGTTCAAGCTAGTCCCATTTGCTGAAGGGCTGGAAGCGTTGAATACCACCCGCAGTTTCGTGGTGGTGCTTTCGGGTTTAATCACCGCATGATGTGGGAGGTAGTAGTTTGGAGAATTGTGAGTGGGCGAAACCTCTCTCATATGGCCTAAATCCAAATATTCTTGGATCACGGAGTTGTACTGCTCATTTAATGGAGTGTCTCTTCGTAAACGATTCTCGTTTCTCAGAAACTGAGCAAGTGCTATAGACCTTGAGTATCCCAACTCAGATCCACAATGTTCGGGGTGGCAGAACGGTAACGTCACTACGTACTTCCCGCTCGCGTCTCTAGTTGTGGTTCGTAGAAAATTACTTTCGCAGACGCAATCGGACTCTTTTACCATTTTTGATGGTAGATTTTCCACCTCCCAAAACTTAGTAAGAAGTTTGTCTAAGGACGCCTCAGTTGGCTTTGTAATTTGAGTCGTAAAGGCTGAGACTCGGTTGCTTGTGGACATGGACACTGGACCAGTGAGCACCCACGCGAAGATGGTCTCTTGCCCAACAAAAGATCCGCAGATATTGGTCTTTGTGCCGCTCAGCAGGACGGATGGAAGGATATCAGCTCCGATAAGAACGTCTATCTGGGGACTCTGGAGAAATGTGGGATCTGCCCATTGAAGGTTTGGCAAATCTCTCTGGACATCTTGTGGAATGGAATGTGAGGGTAATCTGCCTGCTAATTCTGGCAGAACATACGCTGCGGTGTCTAACTGCAGGCTCGGCTTAGTAGAAGACCGAATGGCGAAATGGCAAAGCCGTGTTGACTAGGCAGAAACTGTCTGATTTAAGCCAGACGCTTGAGCTTGAATGGGACGGAACGGCAGATTGGCCAACTTGAAAAGACGCTCCGTAATAAACGTCGACTCCGATCCCGAGTCGAAAGAGCGCGTGCTCGGAAGTGGGTACCGAGGTGGCAGATATCAATCATTGCCGTGCCCAAAAGAACTGCCTTTGAGCCTGAGGCAAAACAGACTTGTACATTTGAATGTTCATCTGGAATGTCTGAGCCTCCCGCCGGAGGATAGGTTCTAGGTCTCGCATTCCCAGAGGGACTTGGATTGTTGGAAAAAGGGGTGCCTCGATGCAAAAGCGTGTGATGTCTCCCTCAGCATACGAAACAGCTGTGCGTACTGGAACAATCCCGGAGCTGATGGCCTCTCGCGAAGCAATTCAAACATAACTGCTTTTTTTTATGTGGCTTTCCCGCGCCTCGGTTGCCATCTGAATGAAGCGAGGGCACAACCGCACTGGGTGACTCTCTTTAGAGCACAAATCGCAGCTCTTTGGTTTGACACTCACTTTGGCTTCAAGGGAGTGAAGTTGGAAGTTGACGGACCACCAAGACTCTGCTTCATATCCTCAATGGCTTCTAAGGTTCTATACCTATCGCGAAGGAACGCGTTCATCTCATCCCATGTAGAAATATCGGACTTTGATGTAAGAGATTGTTCCCACAAGGAAAGGGTCAGCCTGGGCAACTTACTGGCGCACAGGTATACCAGCAAACAATCCCAATTTTCTGTTGATATTTTGGAATGGGCTAATGCTGTCAGGCACCCTTGGATGGTGCTCTGAAGCTCTTTTATGGAGTGGCCAGTTTCGGAATTAACGGAACTCAAGTTAAATAGGAGCTTGAGCTGGCTGTTCACTAAAAGCCTTTTGTTTTCGAAACGGTCTCGAAGCGCCTCCCAATCGAAAGCGAAACCATCATTAGTGAGCGGGGACTTGGCAACAATTGCCTTTGCCTCACCGCTCGTCTTCGCGTTGAGATGGAAACCCTTCTCGACCGGCGTCAACCGTGTGTTGTTGACGTAGACGGCAGTGAAAAGGTCTCTGAACGTTGGCCATTTGAGATAGTCTCCCACGAATACCTCTGTATAATATGGAGGCAACCGGCACCCGGACGGAATGTACGCGGACTGATTGTCGGTGCTCGACATCGGTTGCTGTGAACTGGCTCGGTCAATTAACTCGCTGAGCTGAACCGCCAGCTCTTCGTACACCGAATAGCAGTATTCGTATTTGCGGTGCAGAGTTGCCAAAATCTCCTCCGCCCCTTCAGTAGTAATACTGGAGATGGTGTCTAAGCACGCTTCGAATTCTTTCTCGGCTTTGTCCCATAGCGAGCAGACTTGCTTTTTACGGATTTTGCAGGTGTGGACAGACGGAGGTGACGGCCCTGGAGTTTCAATCGTCGCCCTGAAATGGCTCATACGGTCGGACACCGTGATAAACCGCGCGAGGGCTGCAATTGCAATTTCGTTGCTCATTTTTGCCTGAGAACGAGTTAGTAGCGACTGTATGGACTTGGTCTGGATTTGTGACCTAACTTTGGGCGTGAGCGGACTCAGAGACAATCGTTTCTGATTGCTCGTAGGAATAGACAACTTCTTGTCGCCTTCTTGGGTGGCTAATGAAGTTTCGCTCTTTGCCTTTGTTATTGATTTTGGGGCTAATGGGCTTTAGCTGCGCGCGCGAGAAGATGCGGATAGCGATCGCGTTTTATTTGCAGACGGAACTGATAACTTCGTTATGTCTCCTGGCATTCCAGAAATCAGATTAATTGGGCAAACCTGTCTGGCTTTGTAAAAATTAGACCCGTCCGGAAAAGTCTGTCCTAGAATGTGGTCACGCTGTTGCGGATCACCGGGTTGGGTTTGAAAAGAAAAGGGACGACGAAATCGATAACTTCCGGAAGATACAGTTGCGGCCCCAAAATTTCGAAAATCCTAATAGCGGAATGTCAACAATGTCAATGTATATCGTATGGAATTAATTTAATTTTGTTTGAAAAAAAACAAAAAAAAATCAATATATCGCAGTGATAAGTATCCTTGGTATAGATTGCAAGCGGTCCGCTTGTGTTTGCTATTAGCGTTGCAGCTCCGGTCTACTTTTGGAATATGTGGAAACGGAACACTAGCACAAATTTCAAAGTTTTCATAACAACTATTTTTATGTGCGAGGAAAATAACGATGATTTGGAAAAAAATATTCTGCAAGATATTTGCAGTTGGTTGTTGTGCCGCGCACCGTCACGGCTTGCACAAAAAAAAATGTATTTATTTATTTTTATTTAATGGATGTGAGCCGACGGTGTGTGCGAATTAGCGCTGCTGAAATAAATATCATGCAAATTCTGGAAAGGCGTGTCGTGATGATGGATTCGGTGGAATCGAGTTATTTTTGGTAATATGTGTAATATATAATTATGCATATATTAATATATGTGTCTTAATCAGCATACATAAGGATTATATGTGTGTATAAGTTAAACACGAGTGACTTCAGTATTTAAAAAAATATAAATTTTAGGACACTTGGTCCGTATTTATTTGCACAAAAATTGGAACTAAATTATGTTTACAGAAATTGCCATATTTATATCCAATAACTTTGTCGCTGCCTCTGCCAACGTCGGAGCTTTGTCGTTGTCGTCGCTGCAGCGGCAAGTGGTTCAGACGCTGCAGTCAGCACTTTTTGGGGGCTACTGACAGAAGCCGGGAAGTTGCCCTTGCACTTCTACTTGCTGGTGCAATACCGGATGCGCGTGGCCAACTTTGGTTGCGAATTCGTTTTGTGTTAACTCCTCCACCTTTAAAATCGAGTGTCCACGCTCGATGCGATCATTGATCTCGTTATCAGAAGCTATTTTGTTGATGTGCAGTATTTTGACCCTTTTAATCAAGAAGCGGCTAGCTAGTGCAGCTAGTGCGATGATTATTATGGAACTTATTAGAAAATCGGCTGTATGCGATGTTGTTTTTAACAGTTCCAAGGTCTTGGTATTGTTGATGTTCAGTTCTTTTACCAATTCTAATGATAGCTTTTCTTCTATCTTTTTAATGGTCATCTCAGTTTGGAGAATTGCTGGCATCGGTTGATAGTGTACCGTGTCTTTGTTGCTGAAGGTCTGTCCATCAATATTAATTGTGGAATTGCTGAAGTTAATAACAAAGGTTCCGTTGAGACTTGTGGATGTCCCATTTATTTGTACGTTGCCGGAGAATTTGTTGAGTAGAATGATTCCAGGTGCGAGTTCGTCAATAACTGGAATGTGTTGGTTGTTGATTCGAGTGCAGGTGGCAGGGCGACTTTTTAATAAATTTGGTAGGCAAGAGGAATTACTTATGTCTATTATATGTCTATGTTTACAAATGGTTATCTCATTATAATTATTACATTTGGAAATTTTTGCAAAAAGTTTTCCTTTACATTTGATTACATTTTCGCTTTGAATTTTATTAACATTATTGGTTTGATTAAAAGTTCTTCACAATAGTTGGTGTCGGTTATAGGAATTTTAATGATATAAATAAGTGTTGGCCCATTGCTTGCTACGCTTACTTCTGCTATTTTCATGGCTTCTTCAAAATTAGTGTATGGCAACTGGTCTTGATCAAGTGTTTTTATACCCTTGCAGAGGGTATTATAATTTTGGTCAAAAGTGTGCAACGCAGTGAAGGAGACATCTCCGACCCTATAAAGTATATATATTCTTGATCAGGATCACCTCCTGAGTTGATATAGCCATGTCCGTCTATCCGTCTGTCCGTCTGTCTGTCCGTCTGTCTGTCCGTCTGTCTGTTTCTACGCGAACTAGTCTCTCAGTTTTAAAGAGTCCTAGTCTGTCGTCCAGCAAGCAAAGTTAAAAAAAAAAAAAGTGCAGTCTTAAATAATAGTTACAGTGTTGTCTTTAAACCCTAATATAACGCTGCAACAAGTAACAGCGACGACGACTTTGTGATCACAAAAAAGACTGAGCTCTTGCAAGGTATAGTGGCACTATATAACGATATTATATAACCCGCAAAATTAAATCCCGCACAACTTAAGCCCGCAAAACTAAAACCGGCACAATTAAAGCCGCTCAACCAAAGCACGCCCAATTAAATGAATTAAATAAAATTATTGAACGATCTTTAAAGAAAATGCCAAAAGAGTTTATATTTAAATTTTTATGATTTTATATAACCTGCAAAATTAAATCCCGCCCAATTAAATCCCGCAAAATTAAACCCGCACAACCAAAGCCTGCCAAAAAATTAAATAAAATAAAAAGAATTCAATTTATTAAAAGACACAAAAAGAGTTATTATTGTCAAAATTAAAGGAAAAATGGCATCCATCTCATCAGTCTCACACTCAAGTGATGAAGTGGTTTCAATTCCCTCTAGCCCTGAAATTATGCTGTCCCCCTTTTACCTAAATATATCAGCGCTTTCCCAAGGCCCAATTGATTCAGACGACGATGCCACCCTAAAGGCACTGGAAGAAAATGACAAGGATCCGCTCACACCGACGGCTAAGGATCTTATCCTTAATAAATACTTAAACAAAGCGGCAATTAAAGCTGCTGAAAATCTAGGCTCCCCAAAAAGAAAATCATCATCTAAATTTGACTTGGGAAGACGTTTTCAGTCTCCCCCATTATCCAAACCCTCTCTTACCAACACATGCGAAAACAAACCCGCTAGAAAATCACTGCTCTCTCAAACCTCACACCCACCATGATCATAAACTCAGAAAAAAACTCTTTAAATTGTGGCGGCAATGGCAACGCTATAAATGCCCCACCGTGTTCTACTCCGAAAACAGAACCCACAGATCGCTCTCCCAATGCTACAAACAAGAGAGTTAAATCCAACACAAGTCCACAAAAAGTGGACAAAAACGGTGGTACCCAATCCGCTCACAAACGAAGGGTTAAAACTCACCACTCTCTCTAACTCTCACTCTCCTCCTCTTTTGCCCACTAACACAAACACAGAAATTTGTGGCGACAAAAGCCAAGCTGCGAACCCACAAACGAAATCAGCCCCAACAACGAAATCCACATCTCTCTCACACTCAAGCGCAACAACTGCAATTGCTTGCGCTCACCCATACGACTGGGATGAAACTAAGCCCACCACTCTCTCTCAAATTGCTCCAAGTCTGCTCACTAACACTAATACATTAAATCATGGTTACAAAATACAAAAAGCACCAAAAACGGAATCCATTCCTCTCTCACACACAAACG
The DNA here is from genome assembly GCF_018152115.1 of Drosophila rhopaloa. Lineage (NCBI taxonomy): Eukaryota > Metazoa > Arthropoda > Insecta > Diptera > Drosophilidae > Drosophila > Drosophila rhopaloa. The sequence continues at coordinate 249,416 of NW_025335064.1, forward strand.
AAACAAGTGGAACTGCTTGTACTCATACACAAAAAACTGACCGAATAAAACCCACATTTTTTTCCCTAATTGCTCCAAGTTCTGTCACTAATACAAGCTCATCACACCATGGCGATGCACCCAAATTAGAATCCACTGCTCCCTTGCACACTAATATAACGAAGAGCACTGCTTGCAATCCTCATTCTCACCCACACACCAAAAATCTCCCTGCCGGCGAGGCTTACACTGGGGAATATGGGAAGCCATCTCGGCTGCTCCAAAATTTTAAAAATGGCTCCATGGTAGACCCAGCCACTCTTACTCAAGCTTTACTAAATCAGGTTCAAATCAATAAACCAAACTACGCAAAATTAACTTTAACTAATACCTATAAGACTACACTGCCGACATCGGAGAAAAGGAAGGGATCCCCCCTCTCTGATTTTCCCTCTACCCCACAAGCCAAAAAACAAGATGTCCCCACTCAAACACGCAATAAAAGCACAGTAAGACGTAGCTTGTTTGATTCTAAAACCCCTGGCAAAAGGCGTATGGAAAAGGAAAAAGCCCCGTTTGGTGAAACTCCCTGTAAAAAACACAGGAATTCAGCAGCTCTTTTGGGAGCAGATTTTCCTCATGAAAACATTGCCATACAGTCCCCAGTATTCTCTAGTCTAGCCGCAAAAATGGTAGCTGCAGAGCACTCTAGAAGAAACTCCTTAGAAACAGAAACTGAGCCAATGGAGACGACTCAGAAGCCCCCACAGCTAAACGATGATGTTGGCTTCCTCCCTTGGCAAATGGTTCCGTTTTCCAAAAAAGTGCCATCAATTTACATAAACAAAATACCCGACTTAATTCCCTTGCTGGAAAAATTTAATTATATGGTAGGAGTCTCAAGCTACAGTACGAAAACGACAGTTGGGGAAGGGATTAGGCTTCAGGCTAAAAATATGGAGGCCTATAACATTATAAAGCAGATCCTCAGCGAAGCAGGTACTCCAACCTTTTCGCACCAACCAAAAGCTGATAGGGGTTTTAGAGTTGTAATAAGGCACCTACGTCCATCCACTCCAGGTGCTTGGATAGTTGGAGAACTGAGCAGGTTGGGTTTCCAAACGACGTATTTGCGAAACCTCAAAAATTTTTCAACAGGCCAGCCCATGAAAATTTTTGAAGCTGAAATTAGTACGAAGGGGGATGGCGAATACTTAAAAATCCTTGCCTAAAAACTACTGGGGGGCCAAAGGATAGAGGTAGAAAGAAAAACCAATCTAAGGACCCAGTACAATGCTTCAACTGTCAAGGATTTAGACACACCACAAATTTCTGCCAATATCCCTCTAAGTGCGTGAAATGCGCCGGCAACCACAAGTCAATGCACTGCAATAAACCGCGAACAAGTCCACCAACCTGTCCAAACTGTTCCGGCAGCCACGTCAGCTCTTACAGAGGTTGCCCTGCTTTCAAAAAAGCCAAAAACGCCTTAGTTACCAATAAAATCAACATGAACGAAATAAGAGAAACATTAAACTCAGCTGCCAGGATAGACCATCCCCAGCAAAGAAAAACACACAAACTTTTATATAGTGAAGCAGTTAAGAGTCACGCTAACTCTCACAGGAGGAGGGCGGTTTCCCCGCAAAAAGCACCACCTCTTAACTCTGGAGCAAATTGGCACAACCCATTCAAAGTTTCCAAACAAACTGGGTCAATCCCTCCCCCCCGATTTTCCTCACATGTATCAGCCATACATAAAAGGCTGAATCGTATGAGAAAAAATTCTGCTGTTGTTGCCCCCAAAAGTATGCCTAACAAAGTTAAAGGAAATCCCAAAAAACCTCTCCAAAGGCAGCCTTTTAAACAAGGAAAAGACTCTGAAAGGAACCTTCAGGGCACTCAAGAGACAGGGGACAGCCCGCCAACTACCAGTCGGGCCGCCAGGGCAAACTTTAAACCAAGAATAATCCCCCAAACCAGCTCCTCTGAAACCAGAAATAGGAAGCAATCTCCTAATTCAAAAAAAGAAATTCTCTCTGAACCGGGACTGGTGATGCGGGTTGAAATGATGGAAAAGAAAATTGACCTTCTTATGGAAAACTTTTCTAAATTCTTCAAGACACAGGGAATTGAAATTCCGCTCGGAAAATCTATTTCAACAAACTCGCCCAACGAACGCCAACCCATTTTTGTTTAAATAACCATTCTCCCGGCAGTGATACCCACAAATTATGAACTTAAATCAATTAAATTGCCCAAATGGAAATACCATGAAATACCATGCAATTATCAATCGTGTGCTAGGGGAAGAAATCTACATGAAGCCTTATGTTCCAGAAGGGATTTGGAAATCCTGACTACAGGACAAGCCACTCATTTTCCTTTTGACAAAAGAAAGCAGCCATCCGCAATTGATTTTTCGGTTTTTAAAGGCTTGCGCCGCAGAAATTTGAAGATCACTTCATCCCCCGATCTCAGCTCAGACCACCTTCCCTTAAGCATACTTATAAACTTCAATGCTCAAAATTCCTTCTGCAGTATTTCAAGCCACAAACCTATCATCTCAAAAGCCACAAACCTTAGCAAGTTTAAAAAACTGCTTGATGAGAAAATCCTGTTAAACACAGAAATCCACAGTGGTGACGATATTGAAGACTGCGTTGGTATTTTCTTAAAAAACATCAATGAGTCGGCTAAGGACGCCACCCACCTTTTCCGCCCTCAAAATGGTTCAAACAATCGTCAACATAGCAGAAAGAAATTTTATAACTCTGGACGAGAGCACAGCTAGACTTTTGGATGAGAAAAGGGAATTAAACAGAATTTTCAGGAGTACAGGAACTGAGGAAGCCAAAATCTGGTTTAAACATGCTCAAAATAAGCTGGCCAGGGAGATAAAAAAATTAAGGGAAAGAAATATAAACAATATGGTTAAAGACATTGACACTACTGACCGATATAAAATGCAAAAGTTATAATGTCAAAAAACAGACGCAACCTTTCTGGTCTCTAAAACGTGAAGTCGACGCTAACTCCCCGGTCTATAGCAATCCCTGGACAAGAACTTTAAATGAGAAAGCGGAAGCTTTTGTACACCATCTCGAAGGACGTTTTAAACCAAACCTGAGAAATGAGGAGTCGGATAGGATGGAGACGAGAGTGGAGTTGAAAAGATTACAAAAATGTTATCTGCTGAGGAGTCTCCTCATATAAGCCCTTTTACTCTGAAAGGAAAAAATATCAAACAGCTGAACAAAAAATGCTCAAGATAAAATGTAGCTTATCAAACAGCTAACAAAAAAGGGCTTTTATCTTCTCCTAATATTCAATAATATCCTCAAAACCGGCCATTTCCCATCAGAATGGAAACATGCTCAGATCACAATGATCCTTAAACCAGGGAAGAGCCCCTCCTGTGTAAAGTCCTACCGTCCCATCAGCCTTCTGTCGGGTCTCTCAAAAATGTTTGAAAAAGTACTCTTAACAAGGCTTTTTGAAGCCGAACCCTTCGCAAATGCCATCCCAAACCATCAATTTGGATTTAAGAAAGAACACGGGGCAGAGCACCAACTTGAAAGAGTCACAAACTTCATTCTACAGGCATATGAGGATAAAGAAGTTTGCTCTGCCACTTTTGTAGACATTTCAGAGGCTTTCGATAGGGTTTGGCATGGGGGCCTACTTTTTAAACTTGCAAAACTGCTTCCAACCAGGCTCTACATCATCCTAAAAAATTACCTCAAGGACAGAACATTTACGGTGAAAGTCACAAGCGAGGCAATTTCCAGGGAGGGCAAAATCGAGGCAGGGGTTCCCCAGGGTAGCATCCTGGGCCCAATTTTGTACTCAATCTACACCTCGGACATACCAATGCCCGTAAAATCTAGATCTAGTACATATTTCCCGTCCTATTTCTCGAAAAATATAATGCTTGCCACATACGCAGACGACACCATCCTCATTGGCCGTGCCCAAACAGGAAATGCTGCGCTAAATCTTTGCCAAACCTACATCACCGAGTTCTGCAAATGTGCAAAAAGATGGGACATATCCATTAACGGAAAAAAGACGGGGCATGTCCTTTTCTCCCTTAAAGGGAATTTGGAAAGCGGCCATTCCCCTCCCATAGTTGATGGACAAAGGGCGACGAAAAGTACTAAGGAAAAATACTTAGGTATTCTGTTTGATAAAAGGCTCTCTCTAGGACCCCATGTCTTACAGCTAAAACAAAAGATAATTAGCGCTTACAATAAACTGGAATGGCTCCTTGGTAGTAAAAGCAAAATGCCAAACAACACAAAAGCCCTTCTCTTCAAGCAAATCATCTCTCCCATTAGCGGTTTGGGGATCTATTGTTTCCAACACAAATGCTGACAAAATCCAAGGTATTGAAAACAGACTGATTAGGAAATCCATAAATGCGTATAGATACACCAGTCAGGCTGCCATCAGAGCCAAATTCAACATAAAGTCTTTACCGGAAGTTTATAATCAGGCCAGCCAGCGATTTGTGGACTCAGTGGAAAGCCACACAAATCCGCTGATCAGGGATCTTCTAATAAATCCCTTCATCCCAAAAAGATTGGCTCCAAGTAGACCGAGATACCTGGACCGATACAGAAAATTCTTTCTAACAACACATTAAGCTCTTCCAAAACGACCAAAAGAGCCCACATATGATTGGATATATGGTTATACTGAGGAGGAGGAAAACAAGATCTGTTCCACACTAAGGCAATCATATCGAGAGAGTCTCCCGACCCTGCTTTGTTTGGAAGATGAGTTAGATGAGGTAAAATAGATAGAGGAATGTCTTAGAAAGAAGAGAGAAAAACGGAGAGCAATCAAAGAAAATCCCCCGAGTAGGTGGTGTGAGAGTAATATAAATAAATTCAACAAATTATATAGAAAGGGTAGAGTTTCAAGAGAATACTTAATAGAAATAATGGAGGGGCAGCCCATTGGGATTATAAGAATAATCATCCCTGACTTTCAATTACATTTGAGCAACCAAACAATATATTTTCAAACGGATTAATGGTATTTTTTACTGGAGTGCGATGATGCTGCGGTGTCCCCTGTAGGCTTGGCATCCTTACAGAGAGGCATCACTGAAATACTCCTCACTGCAGAGAATGCATGCCAGTCATATTTGCGGTCTGTCGTGCGGCAAACGACGGATTTGTGGCTGATCTGACGGCGGCGCTAGAAATACCTTAACTGCGGCACAATAATGGCTATCTCTCTCCGCGAGTTTCCGCTTTTGGTGAAGATATTTATTCTGCAATTAATGAATGAATATACTTTCAATTATATCTGCTTTTGTTCGATACTTACACTGGATCTTTGAGAGACGCTGCTTAACAAGTGACAGGTGGGACCGGTTTGCGATCTCTGTTTTCAAACCAGCCGAGCTTATTCTGAGAGGTGGCGCGCATATGTGCGCCTGGACTGCGGCGAGTGAGCAAAAATCCTTGGAGATTGAGTTCTGGAACCCACGTACGACAACGGACTCCAGCTGACGGCTGCTATGAGGCAGAAACTCTTCCACAGGCGACGGATGATGCTTTTCCCAGATGAGAGGCCGCTCCATTGTGTAAATCCTGACAACTGAGTCCTGGGGCCTCACATTGACGTCGGCGTGTGACTCCTTAAAAGATCTTGCGAGGCGGCTATGAGAATCTCCTACTGAGATAGTTTCTCTTGTGCGCTGTGGAGTGACTGCCGGATACATTTCGCGCCAAGATTGCGCCCCAGCTGTAGCGAATGCACATCCTGTCCTGTGTGCGGTGAATTTCGTGGCGAGCGATGAAATTGCGGCGGAAAGCAGTCGTTTCTTATGTGGCACCAAAATGGCTGGCCTGTCACCAAAATCCAAGTGACTCCAACTGACGAATTGCTCTGGCGGAATTGGTTTTCCTTATCTGCAAAAGGAGATTGTTTATGCTTTATCACTTTGACAGCGGCATGGGATGTTTACCAAAAAACTTCATGGGGCAAGAGAATCCAACTGACGACCGCTTGTAAAAAGAAGGCCAGAGGCGTTTGCATGTTTCCTATACGCACAGGTTGTGGGCTAGCGGGGGTGCGGTATGCGCTTGCCAAACGACTGTTTTCTGGAGATGCCAACTTGCTACGACACGGAAACAGCTGTTTTTTCTCACCACGACCGAGTTTATTCCAGCTGACAATTTGTCTTTTGATAAGTTGTTTTGCTGCAAAATAAAACTGGTTACGCCTCCAATTATTTAATATAATAATCAAAACTTCACCAAAATCCAAGTTAACCGTTGTCGTAGAAGTTCTAAATTGATATGGCGTCGGAGATGCGGTACAAAATCTATGGCTTCCATGCGAAATGGCTTCATATGCACGTGGTGGAGTGACTGCCGGATACATTCTCGCCCCATGATGTGCTCTAGTTGCGCTGACCCCAGCTGAAGACCACTTGTAAGGAGAAATTCTGAGGCGTAGAAGTTTCCAAATGGCTGCGGCTGCGGCCATAAAATCGATGACTCGATGAAACCTAAATCCATGGCATCAGAGACTGTAATGTAGAATTTCTCTGTGTTGAATGGCTTCTTAAGTGCGCGGTGGATTTACTGCCGGACTTGCTTGCCCCTAGATGCGCACCAATGCTGCGCTGCTTTGCTCTCTCCTATACGCACAGACTGAAGACTTCTAGGGTCGAGGACGCAGGAGGGCCCAATCCATGGCTTCAGGGATTTGCAGGGGGAAACTTCTTTGCACATGTCCTGAGCGTCCCCTGTGCTCCCGCTGCCTAAATGAGGCACAGAGTTTCCTGTGCACGCCTGGGTTGCCCTGCTAAATGGAGATTGCTGTCATCATGTGCGGCTACTGCGAGACGAGAATCTAAGGGAGCGCGGGATTTTAGAGCTCCTTGCGCGTGGCTGAGGTGAGGCGAGGGATGGCGGCTGCGCTCCATAGTGATTGGATTATATCCCCTCCGGGACTGCTTGGCTGTTTTTCCTCGTCCAATAATTGTTTCAGCTGGCGGTTCTATGCGATGAGGAGTTTCTGCCGGCGATGGCCTGCTTTTTCGGCGATATGGTGATGCGCGGACGTCGTTATTGTTGATAGTCGGTTGTGGATTCACGCTCTTTTTGGCTCTGTTGACTGCAGAATAATGTAGACCTAAAAATGCTCAAATTATTTGTGGCTCCCACGAATTGTTTATGTACTAAAATTAATGTTACCAACTGTCGAGCTCCTAGCTAAAGTTATCTAAGACATGTACCAGAATTGTGCTAGAATTTGTTACAATTTAAAAACTGTTATACTAAACCTAGCTTTAAGTACTAATCTGTCTCAAAGCCATGTAAATTTCTCTCTCTCTCATTAATTGTACCTATATATTCATGTATTTGTAATCAGAGGCCAATAAAAGTAGCATGGGGCAACTAGGTACCATCCAGTCCTAGTCTGTCGTCCAGCAAGCAAAGTTAAAAAGTCTCTCAGTTTTAAAGATATCGAATTCAAACTTTGCACACACCCTTCTTTCCTTTGCACGCAGTATATAAGTCGGAACGGCCGGGATCGGCCGACTATATCCTATAGCTGCCATATAACTGATTTATCGGAAATGCCATCACTCTGCTGTTTGTTAAGTTAGGAAGTTGGGACTTTCTATGGGTCTTATATTTGGCCAATCAATCCGACGTATCAAATTTCATAAGGATCGGCCGACTATATCCTATAGCTGCTATATAACTGATTGATCGGAAATGCCATAACTTTGGTCTTTGTAAAGTTAGGACGTTGGGATTTTATAAGGGTTTTATATTTGGCCAATTAATCCGACCTACCAAATTTCATAAGGATCGGCCGACTATATCTTATAGGTGCCATATAACTGATTGATCGGGAATGCCATAACTTTGGTGTTTGTTAAGTTAGGAAGTTGAGATTTTCTATGGGTTTTATTTTTGCCCAATCAATCCGACATATCAAATTTCATAAGGATCGGCCGACTATATTCTTTAGCTGCCATATAACTGAACGATTGGAAATGCCATAACTTTGGTGTTTTTAAAGTTAGGAAGTTGGGATTTTTTATGAGTATTAAGAATGCATCATATGAATAATTTTGGAGAATATAATTTGCAGAATATTCTGCAAGGGTATTTCAACTTCGGCTCCGCCCGAAGTTAGCTTTCCTTTCTTGTTATAACTTCATTTACCTCTACATCTCCTAATATCTGGGTGTTACTAATATCTGCTTTTGCCCATTGTATTGCGTGGTTTAAGTTGACAATTTCTTCTTTAAGCATTTTAATTTGAAACATTAATATTGTGCTAGTGTCTCTTTGAGGATCTCCTCCGTATTTTAAGCTGTTTATAAGATTTGCATTGGCCTGGGTGATATTATTTATTTTTTCTAGGATAAGTCTGTTTAGAATAACTTGATTGTTGTTGTTAGTTAATGCTGAATTTATTTTTTCTTGAACTATTTCGAAATCTCTACTGTCGGGAGATCCAGCTAACCATTTCCAGGCGCTGCCTAATAAATCTATATGTCTTTTCCTTCTACTCTTAATCTTGAGGTTATTAATTAAATTTTTTGAAATTCTAATTTCTTCGGTTATAAATGGCAATATTGGGTCGTATGTTTTTAATTTATAGTTAGCAGTGTAATTAATTTTTTCAAGTGTTTCTTCGTATTTTTCTAAGTCAATAATATAAATTAATCTGAAGGTTCCCGTTTGAACCTTTGCCAGTCCGGTAATTAGAGTCACGATATTGGATTTCGTGTAGTCAGTTATTTGTACGTCAGCTGTGCACGCAGTGAAAAGGGTTCTGTAAATGTGATTTAATTTCGAATAAGTTGTTTATGAATAATGCTTCCAGTTTCTGTTAGTACTGTGGTGTTTCTGTCTTCTTTTACGGTTTCTTTTTATATCTGGCAGATAGTTTTGTACCTAATCTTTTATTATTTTGAACAAATATCTCATCTCCTGGGGAATATTTTTTTATTTGATCTCTACTTTTGTTATGGTATGTTAGGTCTTTTTCCTGAGTGGTTGTAATTCTCTCTGTAATTTTTTGTCTCTCTGTTTGTTGTGGTATAGGGTTAAGTGCTACCTTTCTTCCAAAAAATAAGTCAACTGGTTTTCTGTTAGTGGTTGAGTGTATTGAATAATTATATTTGACAACTGATCTGTCTATAAGATCTTTTAACGAAGCGTGTACTTTGTCGGCCTTTTGGCACCGAATAATTTCTGACAGTGTTGAATGGAGCGTTCGATTTGGCCGTTTGCTGAACTGTTATATGGAGGTGTTTTGTAAACTTCGATATTAAATTGATCTTGTAGCATCCGCATTACGGGAGCCGAACCAAGTGATTTTTCATTATCTATTACTACTATTTCTGGGATAAGAAAAATTGATAAATAAATCTTTTAAAGGTTCTTTTATGTCTTGAGTTGCTCGAGATTTGACTATCCTAGCCTGTGCAAATTTTGAAAATTTATCTATTGCAGTCAAAACGACTTGTTTGCATGTGAGGTAAAAATCAACGTGAATAATTTGACCTGGGTATTGTGGTATTGGTGTTTTTTGTAACTCTGGTTTGTTGGGGTGTCTTTCGTATTTATGTTCCTTACAAATTTGGCATTCTTTTACAAGTTTTATTATTTTGACCCTCATGTGTGAAAAGTAAACTTTCTTTAACAATTGTTGTTTGTTTTCATTGCTATTTCTATGTGCTCTTCTATGCTCTGTTATAATTGCATTCTCTTGATCAGTTTCGTCTTTTAAATCTTTAACTAGTCTGCTTGAGAATCTGGTTTTATATTTATTGAAAAGTGGATAGATTTCCTGAAGTTGATTTAAGGTTTTTTCGTCTGTATGAATTCCGTTAATGACGGACGGGTTGAGTCTATCTCTTAAAATTTTTGATAAGATTTCTGAATTAAAAATTGGTTCTGTAATAATGTGTCTATGATACGTGGGAAAAACAAGTTCGAATTTATAGGAGGGTGTATTTCCTAAATATAATAGTATTTGATTTTTAAAAACATTTACTGGTTCTTCTGCCATTGGTATTAGTCTCTCAGGAGAACTAGAACTGCTGTGAATAGTGCCTATTAGTGTGTTTACTTCCCCTCGCGTTTGAATGGGAGGTCTACTCAGAGCATCGGCAACAACGTTTGCTTTGCCAGGTTTGTGGAGCAGTTCGTGATTGTACTCCTCTAGAATTGCTTTCCATCTCTTCATCTGATCGTTACGGCTTTTAGGGTTAGTTGGGTGTGTGAGAGATTCGTGGTCTGTAAATATTTTCACTTTAGTCGGACCGTACAGAAAATTTTTAAGAGTCTGTACAGACCAAATTATAGCTAGCATTTCCTTTTTGTTAGGGGCATAACTTTCATCTGCCTTACTTAGAGTCCTAGAAATAAACATTATAGGTTTGTCTTCTTGGGCCAATACGGCACTGCTATTGGTGCCGTCTGAAGCATCGGTAGTTAATTGAAATTCTTTATTGTAGTCTGGATATGATAACATTACCTCCTCGGAGGCGAGAGTTTGTTTTAATTTTCTAAATGCTTCCCTTGCCTATTTGTCAAGATCAACCAGAGTTTTGCTTGAGGCATTTTTTGAGATACGGCCTCGGCCCTCTTCCCCTCTTAAAAGGGCTGCTAGGGGCTTTGCAAGCTTTGCATAATCTTTAATGAAGCGACGGTAGAACACTGACAGTCCTAAAAAGGAACGAAGATCTTTAAGTGTCTTTGGTTCGGGGAATTCGACGATTGCTCTCACCTTTTCCGGATTTTTCTTTATACCGGTATCTGCTACTAAAAATCCTAAAAATTCAACTTCTTAAAAAATTCGCATTTATCTAACTGAATTCTCATGTTTGCGTCTTCAAGAATTTTAAATACAATTTCTATGTCTTTTAGATGATTTTCTTCGTTGTCACTGAAGATAATAATGTCGTCAATGTAGACGAAACACCTAATTCCTATATGTTCTCTAAGAATGTCATCTAGCGCTCTTTGAAAAATGGAAGGGGCATTTTTAAGTTCAAACGGGAGTCTGGTAAACTCATATTTGCCGTGATTTACTGAAAATGCAGTTTTTTCTATGTCTGATTGTCTGAGTGGGATTTGGTGAAATCCACTTTTAAGGTCTAAAACAGAAAAAAATTTATTTTGTCCTAGTTGTGCCAGTACATTATTTATGTCTGGTATAGGGTATCTGTCTGGAATAGTGACCAAGTTAAGCTTCCTATAGTCAATCACCATTCAATGTTTTTTCTGTCCGGAGGCATCCATTTTTTTGGGTACAATCCATATTGGAGAATTATACGGAGACCTTGAAGGTCTAATTACGCCGTTTTCGAGTAGCTCTTGTATTTGTTTTTCGACTTCGGGCCTAAGAGCTTCTGGGTATGGGTAGTGCCTCGAGTATATTGGACTTTCGTTTGTACTTCTTATAGTGGCTTCTACTTTGGTAGTGTATGTCAGTTTTTCGTCCGGGTCGCCAAATAAGTTTGGAAATTTTAAGCAAATAATTTTTAAATTTTCTTTTTGCGTTTTTGTTGTATGGTCTATTCGAATATCTAACTTGTTGACTTCGGGAGAAGCTTTCTGTTTTATTTTAATTTTACGTTTGTTTTCAATTGAAATGTTTATTTGAGCGTTGATTTCGCGAAGTGTATCATTTCCTATAATAGCATCGAAAGATTTTAATGAGGGTAGTAAAAAGAATTTAAGTCAAATGGGTTGGCAATTGTGTGGTGGGTGATATGGATATCTCCGGCTACGGAGCTTACATAAAAAGATTTATTATTTTCGATTGGTTTTTTTTACCAATCGCGGTTGGATATAATTTTTATTAGAGCCGGTGTCTATTAAAATTTTGATCATCTCTCCATCACCGGTTTTACATTGAAAGTAAGGTAATGAAGAGGATTTTACTCTAAAAAATAAAGGCCAGTATATTCGGTTTCCTCTGTTTCTTGTTCGAAATCTGGAATTTCCGCGTAGTATTCGGCTGCTGTCTCGTCAGTTTCCGTTAATTGGTCGGTATTTTCTAATGTCTGTTCTTGTCCAGTGTTTATGTGAAAATTTCTCTGTCTTTTATCTACCAGTCTGCTTGTCATTTGAGGTGGTGGTCGTTTTCCCTGCATTCCATTATTTGGTCTATTCATATAATTTATTTGTCTTGTCTGTAAACTTTTATCTATATCCATAGGTTCTGGCTTAGGCTGAGGTTTTGGAACCAATGGACGTGGTGGTTGTATTGCTGGGTAAGCAGAATATTGTTGTTGATGTCCACTGAATTGCATTTGCTGCTATGGAAAATAGGGTGTCGTTTTCGGGGTCTGTGGAACGTGAGCTAAATGTGGGATAAATGGTTGTCTAGCTGCGTTAAATGGTTGCTTTGCGAATTTTTTTGGTAAGGTAGGTCCTCTAGTAGGGCCTTCAAATTTTCTTGAATTGTTTTGATTATTATTGGCGTAATTGGTTCTGAAATTTTGATTTTCTAGTCTTTTGAAAAGTTGAAGTGCAGATGGAAGATCTGCCGGCTCTTTGGTACCTAGCAGTCTAGGCAAGTCGCCGTTAAGACCTCTAATAAAAGTATCAAGCGCCTTGTCTCTGTAAGATTTGGCAAAAAGATCGATTGATTATCTTCCCAGTTCCATGCATGAAATTCTGTTCAAGATGAGTGATAAGTGAGTATAGACCTGTTGGTAGAAATCTGCTGTGGTTTGATTCGTACTAACGAAGTCATCTGATATTCTAATGTCGTAACGTCTCGTTTATCAGCGTAGTGGGCTGTTAAACATTTGGAGATTGCTGTCCAGTTTAGTGGTGTGTTATATGATATGTAGAACTGAGTCTGCATTACCTACTATTTGGTTTCTAATAACATTTAAAATTGAATAGTACCTGGGGGATCCTTCTGTTAATGAATATATTTTTATTATTCTCTCTACGCTCTTTCTGCAAGAGCTGAATTCTTCTGCTTAGCCAGAAAATTCCCTGAGGCTTTTTACTATGTCTGGGACTCTGTCAAATTCATTCATATTATTTGCATTAGCAGTATAGGTTTGATCGAGTAGCGGCACTGAATCTGGATTTAATTTTTGATTTAGAATTCTCTCTACTATTTCTTGTATTTGGGCTTGCATATTAACTAAGTTTGCTGGGACTTGGTTTATTTCAGGGGCTTGTACCCCACTATTGGGTAGCATCGCGGGCCTGATCAGATTATTAGGATTAACCATTGTAATAAAATATTTTTTGTATGTGTAGGGTTGTGTAGGGTTGTATGTAAAATATAAATTCTTAAATTAATAATTTTTTAGATTTTAGATATGATTTGTTTGATGTGGCTTTTTTGCCTTTGTTTTAGCTTTTTAGCTTTTGTTTAAAAAGATTTCTTTATACATAAAAAATACCTGTTTCACTTTTGTGATTTCTTATTTGGTTTGTGGTTTGTAATTAAAAGTTAGCTTACAGTAAAATAAAATACATCCTGAACCGGTCAGTTGGTAGTAGTCCTTTTTGCTCCTTGCTACTGGGGAACCTTTTCCTGACACTCCCGTCCAGTTGTCTACGGCGATCGCCTGCAGTCTGATGTAAGTGAGTCCTTTTCTTGGCGGGTCGTCCAGCAGTGTTGCCTTTCCTTTGGTGCGCCTTTTTTCCGGTGTTACCAGGGCAGCCTATGGGGTGCACTTGCAGGTGATTTTTGGAGTCGCGACTTATTTTTCGGATCGGAAGAACCCGGGCAGCCTATGGGGTGCTCTTACGAGTGTTTCTTTGATTCGATACCAAGGATATTTCCGCGGACAGGACCCTTAAACGTTGGGCGCCAGTTAAACACGAGTGACTTCAGTATTTAAAAAAATATAAATTTTAGGACACTTGGTCCGTATTTATATGCACAAAAATTGGAACTAAATTATGTTTACAGAAATTGCCATATTTATACCCAATAACTTTGTCGCTTCCTCTGCCAACGTCGGAGCTTTGTCGTTGTCGTCGCTGCAGCGGGAAGTGGTTCAGGCGCTGCAGTCAGCACTTTTTGGGGGTTACTGACCGAAGCCGGGAAGTTGCCCTTGCACTTCTACTTGCTGGTGCAATACCGGATGCGCGTGGCCAACTTTGGTTGCGAATTCGTTTTGTGTTAACTTATATAGTAGTTCTCATATTTGGAAATTATAAATAATGTGGACTTTATTGTAAATGTCGACTTCGAAATGTTTGTAGGGTGTACCCCGAACGAACGTATGTGGGTTATCGTGCTTACCTTATGTGCATATGTTGAAATGGATATGTAGATACCCTGCAGTTCCGAAATTCATCACTACAAAAATTCATCACTGTTTAATCAGCAGCGGACTGCGACGCCGGCAGAGTCAAAGGCAAAGTCGGCAGAGCCGAGTGCGACGCAGGCAGAGCCGAAACTCTCAGTCCCCGATCGTAGGCAACGCAGAAAAATTTCCATCTCCCTCTCTTACTCTGTCTCTCTCCCCATAAAATGAGCTGAGAGGTGGAGGACAATGTATTAAAATCAGATCGACCTTTATACACCCTTGAAAATAAATTAGCATAATTTTTGTATTGTAGTCGTTGATTCTTATTAATTATATTATTTTATGGAAATACTTTTTAAAACTAAAATTATTATGATAGTTTTGAAAGGTATGTTTTCCTTTTTTAGTGAATTTAAGTTATGTGATTATTTTCCATAGTCGGGCATGCTTTTATATACCCTGCTTTGGCGCAAAGCGAAACATGTAAAGACAAATTAGGCAAAGGAAAAAACAATAGGATTAACGGCGCCCTTGTTTTCAACTGAAGTTGTTTTCGCGGTTTTTACGTGCACTTGCATTTGAGAGAACGGAGACAACAGATCGAAGCTGAGATTTTTTGTGAAATTTTATAACTAAATTTATCAGAAATTTCACACTTTACCTACTGATTAAAGAGTGATGAATTACTGATGAAAATGTGATGAATGCATCACTCTTTAATTAGTAATTCATCACTCGTTAATCACTATTTCATCGCATTTTAATCACTCTTTCATCGCATGTTCATCAGTAAACGCTTTTCAAAGAGTGATGAATTGCTGATTAAAGAGTGATGAAAAACTGAAAAAAGAGTGATGAATTACTGATTAAAGAGTGATGAATGGTGGCTTCTAAGGTTCTATACCTATCGCTAAGGAACGCGTTCATCTCATCCCATGTAGGAATATCGGACTTTGATGTAAGGGATTGTTCCCACAAGGAAAGGGTCAACCTGGGCAACTTACTGGCGCATAGGTATACTAGCAAACAATCCCAATTTTCTGTTGATATTTTGGAATGGGCTAATGCTGTCAGGCACCCTTGGATGGTGCTCTGAAGCTCTTTAATGGAGTGGCCAGTTTCGGAATTAACGGAACTCAAGTTAAATAGGAGCTTGAGCTGGCTGTTCACTAAAAGCCTTTTGTTTTCGAAACGGTCTCGAAGCGCCTCCCAATCGAAAGCGAAACCATCATTAGTGAGCGGGGACTTGGCAACAATTGCCTTTGGCTCACCGCTCGTCTTCGCGTTGAGATGGAATAACTTCTCGACCGGCGTCAACCGTGTGTTGTTGACGTAGACGGCAGTGAAAAGGTCTCTGAACGTTGGCCATTTGGGATAGTCTCCCTCGAATACCTCTGTATCACGTGGAGGCAACCGGCACCCAGACGGAATGTACGCGGACTGATTGTCGGTGCTCGACATCGGTTGCTGTGAACTGGCTCGGTCAATTAACTCGCTGAGCTGAACCGCCAGCTCTTCCGTACACCGAATAGCAGTATTCGTATTTGCGGTGCACAGTTGCCAAAATCTCCTCCGCCCCTTCAGTAGTAATACTGGAGATGGTGTCTAAGCACGCTTCGAATTCTTTCTCGGCTTTGTCCCATAGGTGACGGCCCTGGAGTTTCAATCGTCGCCCTGAAATGGCTCATACGGTCGGACACCGTGATAAACCGCGCGAGGGCTGCAATTGCAATTTCGTTGCTCATTTTTGCCTGAGAACGAGTTAGTAGCGACTTTATGGACTTGGTCTGGATTTGTGACCTAACTTTAGGCGTGAGCGGACTCAGAGACAATCGTCTCTGATTGCTCGTAGGAATAGACAACTTCTTGTCCCCTTCTTGGGTGGCTAATGAAGTTTCGCTCTTTGCCTTTGTTATTGATTTTGGGGCTAATGGGCTTGAGCTGCGCGCGCGAGAAGATGCGGATAGCGATCGCGTTTTATTTGCAGACGGAACTGATAACTTCGTTATGTCTCCTGGCATTCCAGAAATCAGATTAACTGGGCATACCTGTCTGGCTTTGTAAAAATTAGACCCGTCCGGAAAAGTCTGTCCTAGAATGTGGTCACGCTCTTGCGGATCACAGGGTTGGGTTCGAAATGAAAAGGGACGACGAAATCGATAACTTCCGGAAGATACAGGTGCGGCCCCAAAATTTCGAAAATCCTAATAGCGGAATGTCAATGTATATCGTTTGGAATTAATTTAATTTTGTTTGAAAAAAACAAAAAAAATAATATATCGCAGTGATAAGTATCCCTGCTATAGATTGCAAGCGGTCCGCTTGTGTTTGTTATTAGCGTTGCAGCTCCGGTCTACTTTTGGAATATGTGGAAACGGAACACTAGCACAAATTTCAAAGTTTTCAGAACAACTATTTTTATGTGCGAGGAAAATAACGATGATTTGGAAAAAAATATTCTGCAAGATATTTGCAGTTGGTTGTTGTGCCGCGCACCGTCACGGCTTGCACAAAAAAAAATGTATTTATTTATTTTTATTTAATGGATGTGAGCCGACGGTGTGTGCAAATTAGCGCTGCTGAAATAAATATCATGCAAATTCTGGAAAGGGGTGTCCTGGTGATGGATTGGGTGGAATCGAGTTATTTTTGGTAATATGTGTAATATATAATTATGCATATATTAATATATGTGTCTTAATCAGCATGCATAAGGATTATATGTGTGTATATAGTAGTTCTTATATTTGGAAATTATAAATAATGTGGACTTTATTGTAAATGTCGACTTCGAAATGTTTGTAGGGTGCACCGCGAAAGAACGACTTTTCACCTTATGTGCATATGTTGAAATGGATATGTAGAAGTTAACTAAGTTAACCGGGCGACGGCAATGACCGATCGTCCGAAGGCTCGCTCCGGCCAAATTGCTGACACAGCGTCTGGCCGGAAGCTCGTGCATAGCCGGCAAAGACTACCCATTGGAGTGGCCGCTTTGAGTCTCTTTTTTGTTAGCTTTAAGTTTCAGTTTAGATTTGACTTTATATGAATAAAGAGCTGTCGCTCATACAAATTATACTCCGACAACCGTCGTTAAATTCTTATTATTGAAAAACTGTCTGAGTCCCTAGGCCAGCAGGTAAAGAAGGGCAGTCACCCTTCCAACTTCCATCTTCGTAATTCATCTTGGAGAATTCTACGGCCAGCCGGCCAACTACCCCAGCGACGAACCTTGCCACCCGCACCCCCCTGGATAAGCTGCAACTGCGAGGGACGACCCGTGGGATATTTAAATAATTAATTGGCGCTCAACGCAAAAGTACCCACAGCGGTATAATAGGGATCATGTAAGTGAGCACCTCATCCTTATACTTCCCGGCATCTGCATTTGTGTGTAACTTATAATAAATAAAAGAAATAAATCGCGGCCAGAATATTCTTCTGCAGCTCGAATAAATAAAACAAGTAAATCACTGCCAGAATACTTTCTGCAGCTCCGCTTCCATAATTTGTTTGGTGTTAATTTAAAAAAATAAATACAATATTAATTAACATACTCATTATTTGATGACATTGTGGAATTTTAAATTGTGAAATTATATGCGTTATTATTATATTTGCTTCTGTGTGTTGTTTGCATTTTTAATTGCTAAAAAAAATATAAATATATCAGACACATAAAATATAAATATAGTATTAAATATCTCGGCCTCGGCGCAAGAGCGCCGCTGGGAAATAAATAAATTGTTAATTTATTTAAATAATTTTATTGGCGACAGAGCTGTCACATCCAATTGTGGGCATTTAATTTAGCCCTTTTATGTCGTTGTGTTTTTTGCTTATACTTAAAATTCTCTGTATTAGCTTTGCAACAATCTTGGGGTTTTTTTTGTTTTTTTACTGCTTCCCCGACCCGCGCCGGTACTCTGAGAGACTTCTAATTACTTCTACACCGAGGCAGGCGGCTACCAGTGCCGCTCCCAATACAAACATGTCCATAAACGCGGATCAGCTCCAGGCTGTCATCCAGGCGGCTATCGCCAACGCCCTAATAGAAAAGGCTGGCGAGGACCAGCGCAGGGAGAATGAAATGCGCCGAACTATAGAGATCTTAGCTAGGCAGGTGGCAGAGGCGCGGATATCACCCGCCCAGATGGAAACTCCCCAGATTAAAGTTTATGAACCGATTGAAATCTCAGGCAATGTTCAATGCAACGAGCCTTAGACGCCGTTAAATGCCTTCCCGAATTTACGGGGGCACAAGAGACATATGTCTCTTGGCGGCAAGCGGCAGTAGCTGCGTATTATATATTTAGAAATTATGTAAATAGCTCACGCCATTACCAGGCGGTAATTATTATTAGGAGCAAAATTAGGGGCCCTGCTGATGCCGTGCTATCTTCGTTTGGCAATGTATTGAATTTTGATGCGATTATAAATCTCCTCGATTTCACATACAGTGACAAGTGACCGATGCATGTCATAGAACAAGAGATGGGCACCCTCAGGCAGGGAAATCTCTATCTGCTACAATATTATGATGAGGTCGAGAAAAAATTGACCCTCCTCACAAACAAAGCCACCATGTCGCACGACGCCTCGGCGGCAAGGGTCCTATGCGAAAAATTCCGGGATGATGCCCTTCGAGTATTCATCTCGGGATTAAAACGCAGCCTCACAGATATCCTCTTCTCGGCAAAGCCGAAGGACATGCCAACAGTGCTTGCTTTGGCCCAAGAAGTGGAGGCAAACCACGAGAGGTATTCCTTCACGGCTTCGTTTGCAAGAAGCCAGGAGGATAAAGAAAAAAAACAATATCCAAGGACGCAGGAGCGCCAACAGGCCACTCCTCAAAACAATTCGCAAACAGGTGCTAGCAAGAATCCGTATTTCACAAAGCAGCACAAAGTTCAGGTCCACTATGCTCCACGCGGTGATAGGCCTCATGAGAATACTCCCGAGCCCATGGACATCGACCCTTCGCTGTCCAGGATGTTCAAGCCATCTCAAGCGCCGGCTTACCAAAACAGGAAACCGGCCGTGTCCGATCGATCTGGCCCGCACAAGAGGCAGAGAGTTAACAACATTGCGCAGAGGGCAAATACACCGCCGCAGCCTCAGGCGCGGTCCAGGAAATCAATGACGACGCCATTCATGAATATGATTCAGACGTTATTAATTTTTTAGGGGAAAATCCCTGCTACCCGTCATCAGACGAAGAGTAGCAGGATTAGATATGAAGCTTTTGGTAGATACGGGCGCATCAAAAAATTTCATCCGTCCATACGAAGGATTGAAAGGCATCCGCCCGGTAGAATCGCCATTTACGATACATTCTATCCATGGCGTCACCACCATCACTAGGAAGTGCTTTGTCTCCCTATTCAACTTGAAGGCCACGTTCTTCATATTACCAGATTTGTCCTCCTTCGATGCCATAATTGGCCTTGACCTGTTAAAACAGGCAGGGGCATCGCTTTGTCTAACTTCCGGCCACCTCAAATGGGGCTCCGAAGTGGAACAGTTAGAATTCCAATCGTGCCCCGACGTCAATTTTACCAACATTGATTGCTCGGACGCCCTGACTCTAGCTAGAGAGGCCTTTATAAAAATGCACGGCGAACGAAAAAAGCCTTTGCAAACGCCAACGAGGCTCTACCTTACAGTACGTCGGTGGTAGCTACCATCAGGACGGTTAGTGAGGAGCCCATTTATGCCAAGCTTTACCCATACCCAATGGGGGCAGCTGATTTTGTAAATAACGAAATCCAAGAGTTGCTAAAAAATGGCATAATACAAAAGTCAAAGTCCCCCTACAACAACCCAATATGGGTAGTCGACAAAAAGGGCACTGACGAGGCGGGCAACCGCAAAATGCGGCTCGTATTGGACTTTCGCAAATTGAACGAGAGGACGATACCTGATCGCTATCCTATGCCAAATATCTCTATGATACTAGGGAATTTAGGCAAAGCCAAATACTTCACAACATTCGATTTGAAGTCTGGCTACCACCAGATCACTCTGGCAGAGCGTGACCGTGAAAAAACTTCCTTTTCCGTTAACGGAGGAAAGTACGAGTTTCGCCGGCTACCGTTTGGTTTGAAGAATGCTGCCAGCATCTTCCAAAGAACCATCAACGACATACTGCGAGAGCAGATTGGCAAATTTTGCTATGTCTATGTTGATGATGTCATTCTTTCAGAAGACGAAAACGCCCACATACGGCACGTGGATTGGGTTCTTAAGAGCCTGCACGACGCCAACATGAGGGTATCAACGCAGAAATCGCGTTTTTTTAAAGAAAAGCGTTAACTTTTTGGGCTTTATTGTCACCAGCAACGGTGCCACAACTGACCCAGAAAAAATTAAGGCCATTCAGGAATTCCCCGAACCCAAAAATATATTTGAGGTGAGATCGTTCCTTGGCCTGGCCAGTTATTACCGATGCTTCATTAAAGATTTTGCATCAATAGCTAGGCCCATCTCCGATATCCTGAAAGGGGAGCATGGAAGTGTCAGTAGGCACAGATCCAAAAATATCCAGGTGCAATTTAGCGAACAGCAACGGCTTGCTTTCCAAAAGTTGCGTAACATTCTGGCTTCAGAGGATGTCATCCTCAACTACCCTGATTACAAGAAGGCATTCGAGCTAACGACGGATGCCTCGGCATTTGGCATTGGCGCGGTACTATCCCAAGAGGGAAGACCCATCACCATGATATCTAGGACCCTAAAAGACCGAGAAGTTAACTACGCTACTAACGAGCGGGCACTGGCAAAATTACGCCATTACTTATATGCAGTAAAAGATATAAATATCTATACTGACCATCAGCCATTGACATTCGCAGTATCGGAATCCAATCCGAATGCGAAAATCAAACGATAAAAAGCTCGCATCGACGAGTGCGGCGCAAAAATGTTTTATAAGCCCGGCAAAGAGAATCTCGTTGCGGATGCCCTCTCCAGGCAGCAACTTAACGTTGTGGAGGCGGAAGAAGCTTATTCGTGTGCGGCCACTATTCACAGTGAAGTGTCGCTCACACACACCATCGAAACCACGGATAAGCCATTGAATTGCTTTCAGAACCAGATAACTCTGGAGGAAGCACGCTTTCCGTCTAAACGCAGCTTCGTGCTCTTCGGAAACAAGAGACGGCACAGCATTGACTTCATATGCAAGGAGTCACTGCTTGAGGAGCTCGCGGACGTTATAGTCCCCAAAGGCGTAAACGCCATTCATTGCGATCTGCATACGCTGGCAATGATACAGGATGAATTGGTCCGGCAATTCCCAGCCACCAAATTCTGGCACTGTAAAAACCGTATTACAGATATTTTCGCAGTCGCTGAGAGACGAGAAATCCTCACCACTGAGCATAATAGGGCTCACAGATCTGCACAGGAGAAAGTCAAGCAGGTACTTTCGGAATACTATTTCCCGAAAATGACCAAGTTAGCGAATGAAATCGTCACTAACTGCAAGACCTGCGCTAAAGCTAAATATGACAGGCATCCTAAAAAACACGAACTCGGCGAAACGCCAGTACCGTCGCATGTGGGAGAAATGCTACACCTAGACATTTTCTCCACTGATAAGAAATACTTCCTCACATGCATTGACAAATTTTCAAAGTTTGCAATGGTCCAACCAATTCCCTCTAGAACAATAGAGGATCTCAAACCGGCTTTACTACAACTTCTTAACGTCTTCCCTAAAGTCAGAGTCATTTACTGCGACAATGAACCCTCATTGAACTCGCACACTATTCGGGCCATGCTGAAAACTCACTTCGGGGTTAGCATTTCAAGTGCACCGCCACTCCACAGCGTCTCGAACGGACAAGTGGAGCGATGCCAGATGCCTTAAAATCGACAAAGGCATTAGCGACACTGTAGAGTTGATCTTGCTGGCTACGTCTAAGTACAACAAGTCTATCCATTCGGTCATCGATAGGAGACCGGCCGACGTGGTAGTCACACAAGCAAGTGACCCGCATTGCGATATACAGGATAAGATAAGACTTGCCCAAAATAAGCTGAGAAGCAGGGAAAATACCTCCCGACAAAACCGAGTGTTCAATGTCGGCGACAAAGTCCTAGTGAAATCCAACAGGAGACTAGGCAACAAGCTTTCACCGTTATGCGAAGAAAAAACTGTGGAAGCGGACATGGGGACCACAGTCCTCATTAAGGGGAGGGTGGTCCACAAGGACAACCTTAGGTAGGCGAGACACAAACATGTTGTAATTCGCTTGATACTTTTTTACTATTTTTTTTGTCCTTATCATGTTTGATTACCATTATTTGTACTCATAACTCATTTACGCTTTATCTCATATGTTTTGGTGGTGGGCTACCCAAATTTTATAAAATACTACAACAAATCCAAAATTACAGGTTTAAACCCATACCTCTGCTATTCCTTTTTGCCCTGACATCGGCGCACGTCACGGACTACTCGCAAGCCAAATACATTCCCACCATTGATGGACGAATTTTAGTATGGGAAGAATTCGCATTTTTGAGACACTTAGCGAATCTCTCAGAGTATAGGCGCGTGGTGGAGGAAACTGGTGGCATGATTAACATGTTTCCCCAGTCCCACATGCAAAAGCTTTTGATCGTAGATGTCGGTCACCTGTGTGACCTTCTCGAATCACTGAGCATCCACCATAGGGTAGCCAGGAGTTTAGACTTCTTGGGAGCGGCGTTAAAAGTAGTGGCGGGAACGCCAGACGCGGAGGACCTCGAAAACATTAAACTTACTGAATTTCAACTTATCAATGCAAACGATAGACAGATAAATATTAACAACAAAGTACAGGAACAAATCAATAGTATTACCACCACTGTCAACCAAATTCTGAGGTCGGCTAAAGAATCCCAAGTTAATACGGGACACCTATACGAGATGTTATTATCTCGGAATAGGATGATTGCGATGGAGCTGCAGAATTTATTGCTAGCAATAGCTCTTGCCAAAATCAATATAGTTAGCCCCAGCATATTAGATCATGCAGACCTGGAAAGTGTGTGGATCGAGGAGCCCACAGATACCCCCATTAGAGATATACTGTCCGTTGCGTCTGTCAAAATATTACAATCCGTAAACATTTTACATTTTATTATTAAATTTCCAAAAATTAAGTCAGCATGTGTCAAGATCACAGTTTTTCCCGTGTCACACCATGACACAGTACTCAGGCTGGAGGACAAGGTCATAGCAGATTGCAACGGAGAGATTCACACAGTCAAAAACTGCTCCGTGTCACCTGGAGCCACATTTTGTCAACTGGCGCTGAGAAGATCATGCGCCCAAGAACTCCACGCTGGGGGTATTGCGCACTGTGATATCCAGCATAGCGCATTTGCACCCCATCACCCACGTAGATGAAGGCATTATCATCATAAACGATCGCCCAGCTCGTGTGAGGGTGGACAACGGCACTTACGTCCACTTATGAGGAACTCACCTCATCACCTTTATTGAGAGTGCCATGGTTAACGAAACCCGTTACGTCAATCACGACGTGGCCCGGAAAAGGGGTACCAGGAGTGGCTAGCTCGCCTTCCCTGAACATCACTCTGGAGCACAACATTCTCAGCCTTCCATACCTTCACCGCTTGAGTGAACGTAACTTGGAACATATTAAGCAATTCGGGGAAGATATCAACGGCTATCGTTCACACCAGATAATGCTAATTGCAGGAGCGATCTGCTGCGCGTTGATCTGCGTCGGTCTCACTTATCGGCGAGTCACCCAGTCAACTAAGGGAGGTAATTGCCCAAATAGGGTCGGCCGAGGGCGGCATTAATTCTGAGGGAGGAGTAGTTAACTAAGTTAAACGGGCGACGGCAATGACCGATCGTCCGAAGGCTCGCTTCGGCCAAATTGCTGACACAGCGTCTGGCCGGAAGCTCGTGCATAGCCGGCAAAGACTACCCATTGGAGTGGCCGCTATGAGTCTCTTTTTTGTTAGCTTTAAGTTTCAGTTTAGATTTGACTTTATATGAATAAAGAGCTGTCGCTCATACAAATTATACTCCGACAACCGTCGTTAAATTCTTATTATTGAAAAACTGTCTGAGTCCCTAGGCCAGCAGGTAAAGAAGGGCAGTCACCCTTCCAACATAATCTTCGTAATTCATCTTGGAGAATTCTACGGCCAGCCTGCCAACTACCACAGCGACGAACCTTGCCACCCGCATCCCCCTGGATAAGCTGCAACTGCGAGGGACGACCCGTGGGATATTTAAATAATTAATTTAGATACCCTGCAGTTCCGAAATTCATCACTACAAAAATGCATCACTGTTTAATCAGCAGCGAACTGCGACGCCGGCAGAGTCAAAGGCAAAGTCGGCAGAGCCGAGTGCGACACAGGCAGAGCCGAAACTCTCAGTCCCCGATCGTAGGCAACGCAGAAAAATTTCCATCTCCCTCTCTTACTCTGTCTCTCTCCCCATAAAATGAGCTGAGAGGTGGAGGACAATGTATTAAAATCAGATCGACCTTTATACACCCTTGAAAATAAATTAGCATAATTTTTGTATTGTAGTCGTTGATTCTTATTAATTATATTATTTTATGGAAATTATATTATTTTATGGAATAGTTTTGAAAGGTATGTTTTCCTTTTTTAGTGAATTTAAGTTATGTGATTATTTTCCATAGTCGGACATGCTTTTATATACCCTGCTTTGGCGCAAAGCGAAACATGTAAAGACAAATTAGGCAAAGGAAAGAACAATAGGATTAACGGCGCCCTTGTTTTCAACTGAAGTTGTTTTCGCGGTTTTTACGTGCACTTGCATTTGAGAGAACGGAGAGAACAGATCGAAGCTGAGATTTTTTGTGAAATTTTATAACTAAATTTATCAGAAATTTCACACTTTACCTACTGATTAAAGAGTGATGAATTACTGATGAAAATGTGATGAATGCATCACTCTTTAATCAGTAATTCATCACTCGTTAATCACTATTTCATCGCATTTTAATCACTCTTTCATCGCATATTCATCAGTAAACGCTTTTCAAAGAGTGATGAATTGCTGATTAAAGAGTGATGAAAAACTGAAAAAAGAGTGATGAATTACTGATTAAAGAGTGATGAATGGTGGCTTCTAAGGTTCTATACCTATCGCTAAGGAACGCGTTCATCTCATCCCATGTAGGAATATCGGACTTTGATGTAAGGGATTGTTCCCACAAGGAAAGGGTCAACCTGGGCAACTTACTGGCGCATAGGTATACTAGCAAACAATCCCAATTTTCTGTTGATATTTTGGAATGGGCTAATGCTGTCAGGCACCCTTGGATGGTGCCTGAAGCTCTTTAATGGAGTGGCCAGTTTCGGAATTAACGGAACTCAAGTTAAATAGGAGCTTGAGCTGGCTGTTCACTAAAAGCCTTTTGTTTTCGAAACGGTCTCGAAGCGCCTCCCAATCGAAAGCGAAACCATCATTAGTGAGCGGGGACTTGGCAACAATTGCCTTTGGCTCACCGCTCGTCTTCGCGTTGAGATGGAATAACTTCTCGACCGGCGTCAACCGTGTGTTGTTGACGTAGACGGCAGTGAAAAGGTCTCTGAACGTTGGCCATTTGGGATAGTCTCCCTCGAATACCTCTGTATCACGTGGAGGCAACCGGCACCCAGACGGAATGTACGCGGACTGATTGTCGGTGCTCGACATCGGTTGCTGTGAACTGGCTCGGTCAATTAACTCGCTGAGCTGAACCGCCAGCTCTTCGTACACCGAATAGCAGTATTCGTATTTGCGGTGCACAGTTGCCAAAATCTCCTCCGCCCCT
This sequence comes from Drosophila rhopaloa, assembly GCF_018152115.1. Lineage (NCBI taxonomy): Eukaryota > Metazoa > Arthropoda > Insecta > Diptera > Drosophilidae > Drosophila > Drosophila rhopaloa. The sequence continues at coordinate 275,504 of NW_025335064.1, forward strand.
TCAGTAGTAATACTGGAGATGGTGTCTAAGCACGCTTCGAATTCTTTCTCGGCTTTGTCCCATAGGTGACGGCCCTGGAGTTTCAATCGTCGCCCTGAAATGGCTCATACGGTCGGACACCGTGATAAACCGCGCGAGGGCTGCAATTGCAATTTCGTTGCTCATTTTTGCCTGAGAACGAGTTAGTAGCGACTTTATGGACTTGGTCTGGATTTGTGACCTAACTTTAGGCGTGAGCGGACTCAGAGACAATCGTCTCTGATTGCTCGTAGGAATAGACAACTTCTTGTCCCCTTCTTGGGTGGCTAATGAAGTTTCGCTCTTTGCCTTTGTTATTGATTTTGGGGCTAATGGGCTTGAGCTGCGCGCGCGAGAAGATGCGGATAGCGATCGCGTTTTATTTGCAGACGGACCTGATAACTTCGTTAAGTCTCCTGGCATTCCAGAAATCAGATTAACTGGGCAAACCTGTCTGGCTTTGTAAAAATTAGACCCGTCCGGAAAAGTCTGTCCTAGAATGTGGTCACGCTGTTGCGGATCACAGGGTTGGGTTCGAAATGAAAAGGGACGACGAAATCGATAACTTCCGGAAGATACAGGTGCGGCCCCAAAATTTCGAAAATCCTAATAGCGGAATGTCAATGTATATCGTTTGGAATTAATTTAATTTTGTTTGAAAAAAACAAAAAAAAATAATATATCGCAGTGATAAGTATCCCTGCTATAGATTGCAAGCGGTCCGCTTGTGTTTGTTATTAGCGTTGCAGCTCCGGTCTACTTTTGGAATATGTGGAAACGGAACACTAGCACAAATTTCAAAGTTTTCAGAACAACTATTTTTATGTGCGAGGAAAATAACGATGATTTGGAAAAAAATATTCTGCAAGATATTTGCAGTTGGTTGTTGTGCCGCGCACCGTCACGGCTTGCACAAAAAAAAATGTATTTATTTATTTTTATTTAATGGATGTGAGCCGACGGTGTGTGCAAATTAGCGCTGCTGAAATAAATATCATGCAAATTCTGGAAAGGGGTGTCCTGGTGATGGATTGGGTGGAATCGAGTTATTTTTGGTAATATGTGTAATATATAATTATGCATATATTAATATATGTGTCTTAATCAGCATGCATAAGGATTATATGTGTGTATATAGTAGTTCTTATATTTGGAAATTATAAATAATGTGGACTTTATTGTAAATGTCGACTTCGAAATGTTTGTAGGGTGTACTGCAGTTCCGAAATTCATCACTACAAAAATCCATCACTGTTTAAGCCTAGTATCCACTTCGACGTAAACCGTACGCCAGTCATGAGAGAGAGCGAGAGGCAAACAGCTGGCGTTCACTTTTCGTCGGGCCTTTTTTTCACTTCGGTCTCCTGATCGACGAAAAAAATACCAGAAAATTCCATAGCGTTGCCAGTCTGCGGAAATAAGCTTTGGGTCCCTAGCGAAAAGATTAAAAAATTTAATCTTTTGGCGTGCGCTTCTCACTGAACATTATAAGAAATGGAGTGAAAAACTCAAAAAACTCACAAAAGTCGATTGCAGGTGTTTACATGTGAGGACAAAATAACATTAATACTTCTGGGGTGCCTCTTGTCAGAGCAAAATGTTTTTTAGGTCCAGAATGTACGAAAAAACACAATAAAAGTGCAGCTATAAACTTTAAATTAGCAAATAATTATCAGTAAATTAAAAAAAAGAACTGTTAATTTTAAATTGTATTGTTTTTTAATTTCTTTGTACAGCGGTAGACTTTTCTTGCCAAGGTATTTGATAATATCTCTTAAAGGCTCTTTCCCGCAAATACGATATTTGAATTTTAACTGCTTGTCAACAAACCCAGCTGATTGACAGTACGACCGTAGCACGCTTAACTCTGATGAACTCTCAAACTTTTGGTCACACTGGAAAGGTTAAAGTTTTTACGCTAGCGTAATCGTTTGTCGATCTGGATACTAGGCTTTAATCAGCAGCGGACTGCGACGCCGGCAGAGTCAAAGGCAAAGTCGGCAGAGCCGAGTGCGACGCAGGCAGAGCCGAAACTCTCAGTCCCCGATCGTAGGCAACGCAGAAAAATTTCCATCTCCCTCAGAAATTTAGGTAAGTGTTATTTTATTAATTATTTTGAACTGTTCCTATATAGACTGTTAATATATTTATTCACTATTAAAGGCGAAGCTTATAATAAAACTGTTGGGCCAGCATAAACTAAGCTGGACTTGGCCGGCGGCAAAACAAGAAACGCAGTAAGTTGTTATATATTTTATAATAATATTTCTATTTTAGATATACTTGGTCAAAAAGAACCAGTATATAAAGCACGAAGTCAAAAAAAGAGCACCGAAACCGAAACATCCTCAACACCTCCGAGACAACTGAAAACGTACATATGTAGATTGAATTAAGTTAAATTAATTAGTTATATGTAATGAAATAAATGAAATAATGTAATAAAATAAAAAGAAATTTATATGAAAATTTACTGAATGAATTTTACTGATGAAAAAAAAAGCGATGAAAAAGCGATGAAAAAGCGATAAAAATGCGATGAAAAAGCGATGAAAATGAAAAATGAGATGAAAAAGCGATGAATTACTGATTAAAGAGTGATGAATTACTGATGAAAATGTGATGAATTCATCACTCTTTAATCAGTAATTCATCACTCGTTAATCACTATTTCATCGCATTTTAATCACTCTTTCATCGCATGTTCATCAGTAAACGCTGTTCAAAGAGTGATGAATTGCTGATTAAAGAGTGATGAAAAACTGAAAAAAGAGTGATGAATTACTGATTAAAGAGTGATGAAAAACTGAAAAAAGAGTGATGAATTACTGATTGAAGAGTGATGAATTTTTCACTGATTAACTCCTAGGTCATGCCAATGTTAAATTCATCACTAATTTGTATGAAGATTCATCAATAATTAATCAGCAGTGATGAATTTTTGGTGATGAAAAAGCGATTAAAAGGTGATGAACGGTACTGCAGGGTATGTTGAGATGGTCAGGCATATGTACGTCAGTGTGCATCTGGATTATATGTCCGTAAGAACAAGAATATGAAAATGGGAAAAAGAAAGAAGCCGGAAAATTACGACCGTATGAAGATGGTAATATCAATACGAAAAAAGAAGCCGGAATATGGCGATCGTATGCACAATGGAATGGCCGATCAGACAGATATAAGAAATTGGATTGGAAAAATTGGAAATATATGGCTGGTCGGCGGAAATAAGAATAAATGAGAACGGTCGTACTTATCTTGAATTGATGGACGAGAAATTATTGAAAATCCGCCGGTTGAACGCTGGTGCTTGGAATTTATTCTCCTCTTCTGGAATTATCCGGCTCGAAGGACCATGTAATGGCGAGGGGCGGGCTTTCCAACGGGTTGAATTAGTCTAGGAAAATGTGGTATTTTTTGACCTTCAGTTTATAACTTCACTTTATTTCAAAAACTTGTCGAACTTCACTTCCTTCTTGGTACACTTGTAAATTGGAACTAACTTAAAGCTACGGGGTGGATGTTTCAAGAGCTGCTTGGAGAGCGGAGTGGAGACACTTAACAGTGCGAGAGAACGAGATGCGAAGATCTGTTCTCTCGACTGTTAGGACTCCAGGGCCGGTTCAAAAATAAATACAAATTTTCGGCTTCTCACATCTAGCCATTTTGACCTATTCGTTCCTGTGGCAGCTATAGAGAAGGATATAGTCGTCCGATTAGAAAAATCATCAGTGTGCACATACTATACGATTTCGAAAGAAAGAATAATCTATTTTTATAACTGAAGGGTAAGTATGACAGATAGGATACAGACATCCGATTGGAATAGGTTCTAAACACAAAAAAAATACATAATTTTAGGCAATAACTAGAGATTTATCTTTATAAAAAAATGGTGAAATTTTTACATTTTTACCTGTTTGTTCCTATAGCAGCTATACGATATAGACGTACTATCTCCGCCGTTTTTGAACTTGATTTCCATACACATAAATAAATAGGATTGCAAAAGTTTCAAAATCAAGATTTTAAACTGATCTCGCAAACAGTATTAAAACATACGGAGGGACAGACATGGCTATATAAACTCGTTTAGTCATGCTGATAAATAGCATATATACTTATAAGATCGGAAACGTCTCCTTCATTTTTTTAAACTTCTCACCAATTTAATAATACCTTTAGTCAAATATTTAATCAAATTTCACCTCGTTGATAAGTGCTTTTGCTTGACATCTGATGTTTTTGTTTAAAGCATTAAACATTTGGCTCTACAAATAAGTCAATTATTTGCTATCACAGAAGCACAGCAAACTCAAATATTTCTGATGTTTTCAAATTAAGCATTGACTCTTTTGTTTTGTATATCAATAAGAATATATACTAAACATGTTTTGATTACAAAAATAATTTCGTTTTGGTGAACTTCATAAAGATTTTTCCCTTTAAGGGGGTATAGTATTTAAATTTTTTTTTTTCCTTTTTAAAATTTTTTTTTTGAATGCACAACAGCGAAAATTGGGGTTTTTGACTTTCAAGTGCCTTAAAAAATCGAACAAAAAATCAAAAAAATTAAAACTTGACAGCGTTACTTGAGGAATCTTGTCCTTTAACTAATGCAATTTGATTTTTTTAAATCAGATGATTCTATGACTAGTTATCGTGTACACCGCAAAACGGGTTTTCTTCGAGGCGCCGCCGGAGATTCCCTGTATCTCACTCAATTTTTAATATTTTTGGATGAAAAAATTCACACATGTTGTTTAAATGTCGCCAATAAAAACCGAATTAACTATACCCCCCTTAAGCCTAGTACTTAGATCGAAAAAGATCGAGTTCGCCAGCGGAAAAACATTAATCTTTCCAGTGTGGTTGCATTTTAAGCCTGCTCCGGTCGTAATTTCAATCAGCTGGGTTTATTGACAAGCAGTTAAAATTCTAAAATCGTATTTGCGGGAAAGAGCCTTTAAAAGAAATTATCAACTACCTTGACAAGACAAGTCTGTACAACGAAATTAAAAACAAAATACTATTTAAATTAAACAGTTGATTTTTTTATTTACTGATAATTATTAACTAATTTAAAGTTCATAGCTGCACTTAGATCTAACAGTTGATTTTTCTAAGTTTTTTTTTGTGTTTTTCGTTCATTATACCCGTTACTCGTAGAGTAAAAGGGTATATTGTATTCGTGCAAAAGTATGTAACAGGTTTCCGACCCTATAAAGTATATATATCCTTGTTCAGGATCACTAGCCGAGTCGATCTAGCCATGTCCGTCTGTCCGTCTGTCTGTCCGTATGAACGCTGAGATCTCGGAAACTATAAAAGCTAGAAGATTGGCATTTTGTATGTAGATTTTAGGAGTTCCTACGCAGCGCAAGTTTGTTTCAAAATGGTGCCACGCCCCCTCTGACTCCCACTAGCCACAATCTGTGGACACAGTTTTGATGCTATTATGAAAATGTTAATTGATATGTATTTGTTTCGTCAATAAATATCGATTCGCCTAATAAAAGTTTGCCACGCCCACTCTAACGCCCAAAAATCCATTAAACGTTTAAGCCTGGCTAGCGCCTACATTTCCGCCTTTCATAGCGCCATCTAACGGATGACTTTGGAACAGCTGGCCAAGGTGCTCAACAGAGTCAACGTTAATTCTCGATAAGGATTTCTATTAAAGGAAATTGCGATGGTTTTCATTTGTCAATACCGAACTATATCCCAAAAACTATGCAAATCAAATCTAGGTAGCCAAATTGGAGGTCTGAGTCAAACAATGGCGTATGTGTGTATGTATGTAAGCATATACATACCAATGTATGTATTTACATTGTACACAGTTGCAATTGCCCGGCAAAGATAACTCCTTTCAAAGAAAGCTATTCGCTATACCCGTTACTCGTGTTGTGCAAACATTTAGACCTTAATATACATAATACTATTTAAGAATGTATGTGTTTAGCTAATATAAATGTATGTTTAATATTTCTAGTCAATTTATTGCACTCAAAAACATAAACATAAACACAGCTGCTGGTGCAGGACAAAAGTTGCCTGCGCTAAAGCAGCGCTGGTGCTGATGCTCGTGCTGTAAAGCTGCCAGCACTAAGAGATCGCCGAATTCAAATTGATAATTTGAACTTTTTGTCCTTTTTTCCTGTGGTCACTATAATTCAAATTACGTTAAAAAAAAAAAAAAAAAAAACTTACAAGAAGGCATATTTATATTAAGTTGTTTAGCTGAGAAACGGGCATCTAATAGTCGAGGCACTCGACTATATCGTTCGATTCCGTTATGTACATCAGTCATGTCGTCGATACGCGTGCTTCTCCCGTATTCTTTATCTGACGATTCAGTTTATGTATATGCGAGAGTCCTTATTCGCCAGAGATTGCGAAATACAATATGTGGAGTCATCAACATTGTAGGGTATGTTATATACAAGATCAGTTTAAATTTTGCTAAGCATTGCCTTTCTTCGCCAAATAATTTTTCGAGATATCGTTAAAATCGAAGCCGGAAACGTCTGCCGATTTTAAATATATGTATATTTGTGCAAAACGATGATTTGGTGGTATTGTGTGTATTTTCACTTAGGTAATATATCGAACAGCTCATGGTTGTGAAACAATTTTTATAGCGTAAATTTTTTTTATAGACTAGTTCTTTCTTTTAATTCTCTGAATCATAACACTATAGATAAGTTGCTGAATTATATTATGTAAATTAGTTTATTCGAGCGTAATTTAAGACCAAGCGAAGAAGGAAATTGCAACTCTCGGCGTTCGACTGTGACTTCTTAGTAGTGATTTCTCGACATGGCACTATGGTCCAGAAGTCGATTTTTTTTGCATAAATACGAAATTTTTATGTTAATGTTTTGTATTTATACCCGTTACTTGTAGAGTAAAAGGGTATATTGTATTCGTGCAAAAGTATGTAACAGCTAGAAGGAAGCGTTTCCGATCCTATAAAGTATATATATTCTTGATCAGGGTCACTAGCCGAGTCGATATAGCCATGTCCGTCTGTCCGTCTGTCTGTCTGTCTGTCCGTATGAACGCTGACATCTCGGAAACTATAAAAGCTAGAAGATTGGCATTTTGCATGTAGATTTTAGGAGTTCCTACGCAGCGCAAGTTTGTTTCAAAATGGTGCCACGCCCCCTCTGACGCCCACAATCGCTTATATACGATTTTAAAATTTTAAATATTTCGGAAAAGTAAAAATGCAGTTTTATTGTGTTTATCAATACCTATCGAAATGTAGAAGAAATTTTTCAAATCGGACCATTCGTTAAAAAGTTATGCATGATCAAAGTTTCTATCTCCATCAGTTTATAAATAACCTCAATAGCAGAGTTTGGAAGTTCAATTATCATTTTTGGTGTTATTAGGTCACCTCCTTTTTCGATTTCAGTCCCCGATGACTTTCGCGATCTCCTTTGGCTGAAACAATGTTGGTAAGGAAATAGTTTCAGATTTAATTTGTGGTATGCAAGTGGACCAGTGGCTGGGTTCGTCTGAAAGGCGCTTCGGAGTTGTGCAGCAAAAGTTTCGGCTCTATCTTCGTCGCTGCGGGCCCAGCTCCCTGATGAGTTTCTTATCGGAGTGACGGTTTCGATTGAAGAGCTCATATTTTGGTGAGCCCTCCACAGAGGATGTTTTGTACTGGTTGCCGAAAGTTTTTCAATGTACCATAGTTGTGCATTTTCAGCGTCTTTCTTCAGGGCTCGGTTTAGTGAGCGAGTGGCTTCCTTAAGTACGTCGCAGACGTGTCTTTTCCAGTAGTCTTGCAGGTGGTTAGTTTGCACGTCCTTCTCTTGTGGTGTTGAAATAGTGGCTGCTGCCACGAGTACATCTTTAAAAGCATCGGTCGAGCAGTCGATGTCCGCTTCGATGTTCAGCTGCTGTTAGTTCAATGTGGGAACTTACATACTTTTCATATTTTAACAAGATGGTTCTGTGCGATGTCTCTGGGCGTGATCTGTAGTTTTTGGAAAATGTTCTGATTAAGGGTCCGTAGGAGCTTTGGCGCTTATTATGTTGCGTGGTTTGTTTTTTGCTACCGTAAAATCTATTAAGTCTGGGACTTTTCTGGGGTCCGCTGGCCAGAATGTGGGGCTACCAGGAGAAACATAGTCCAATGTGTTGCTCAGTTTTATAATGCATTATATTATGTAATTGCCTTCTTTTGAAAGTTACAAGTCGTGATACCCAGTGCGTATGATTGGCATAATAGTTTCGCGCAGCTATGAAGCGATCTACAAGTATTTTAGGTTGTAAAAATACATGAATTTTAAATTTGTAAAGCGAGACGGGCAGTAGACAGCAGCTATGGAAATGTGTCCGTTACCTGACTACACTTTTTTAGACGTGGCCTGCAAGTAAATAGTTGCAAACCCTTGGTGAAAGTGGTGTTAGATGCGTCTTGATGATCTGTGCGGTAGAAGGTGTAGTCTCTTATTTGGAAGTTGTATTGGCTTACTATTTTCATTCAGGAACTATGTTATTTTAAGTTTGTTCCACATGGTTATTGGTAGATTTGCCATCAATTATTTGGACTGCTTAGCTGCAAGCAACTGTAAAGCCATGTTCTGGTTTCGAACCAGTGTTTACATGGTCGTCTCCATGAAGGACATAAATTCCATCATACTTTGTTGCATGGTGACCATCAATATTCAATAAGGGCCCGGCCATACAGACCGGCATGGATCGCTACATCTAAATGAAGCGTAAGCTAAGCCCGCAGAACACCTCAGTGGCTAATAAGCCAAAAATAAACCGTCTCCAAAACCGTCTACCCGAAAGATCCAACAACACCCGATTTTCCCTCCTAGTTGAAATTCACCCAGAACTGGGTCAAGAGACCCAACCGAAATCAAAGCCCCCACCAATTTACATAAGGGAGAAAAGCTCGAGCGCCTTGGTCAACAAAAATTGTTGCGCTGGTCGAGGACGGAAATTATTAGGTTGTTCCACTCACTAAAGATGTCGAAATACAAAATTAGGTTCTTCCTCCACTCTTTCAGTTTAGACGCAGCCCCAACGAAATCTCCTCTTTTCCTTTTTTAAAACAAGAAAGTTGAAACGCGCTGTTATATATCATTTTGTAAGACTTAATAAAAGGGCCGATGCTTTCAGATTTGTTATTGTTATTATCACTTTTCGGATAAAGGGATCTCGCATTGAATATCCAAAGTCGTTGTTAAAGTATTCGCGGTCTAGATTAAACATGAATAAAATTATATTTTTGTGTGATTAAAGTTGTGGCTTATATTTTTTTTCGTGTTTTGTGCCCTTGTGGTTTTTGGATTTGATCCCAGTGCCAAATTTATTTTCATATTTTATTTTTTATTTGCTTTAAACTTACAATGGCTCTTGTCTGTTCTAAGAAAAATTGTACTCTTGCGTCTTCAACTAAGGACTCTTTTATTTTTTGCTGGCTCTGCGATTCGAAGATGCACGTTAAAGGTGCAGGATTTACTGGCAGAGTTAAAGATTTCATTGATCTTAATTCTGGTCTCATGTGGTCATGTGGGTCCTGCAAGGAAATGGTAGTTGAGATGAGCGGCTTTCTGAAGCAGACTCGAGACAGCCTATTGAATATCTCAGGAGCTTTTAAACAACTCAATGAGGGGTTGTCTGTGCCCAGTTTAATAATAAAAAATGATTAACCAAGTCGCCTAAATGCAAAAAATCCAGTTTAACCGCCATTTATACGATTGTGGAATCCACCCGCAGAACCGAACTTGGTTGCAGCAGTTTCTGTTGACACAGGGGTAAATGAACCAACTGTGCCTATGGATACAGCTAGTTCGGGTGGTACCTCTGTTTCCAGAATAAAAGCTACAGTACTGGCTAAGTCAAAGAATTCGTTGCCGACCGTACCTACAGGTACAGTAGACACCGTCCCTGGTTCTCAGCCCAGTGTGGTTCAGACTGCTGTTGGGGGCCGTAAGAAACTTTCAGTTGTTCCACAAAGGAAGCAATTATTTGTTTCTAGATTCACCCCAGATACCACATCTGAGGATGTTTTGAAATTTATACGTGAAAAATTCCCATCCGAGGATATTGCAGTTGAACAATTTCGATTTTCATACGCTCGTAGGATATCGTCTTTTAAAATATTTGCTCCAAATGATGTGTTAAATGTATTACTTTCTGAAAGCTTTAGGCTTAATGATGATTTAGTAATTAAAGAATTTGTTCCCAATAAACCGAGAACAAATAACAGGCCTTCCACAGTGCCAAAAAACTAAAAAGTTTATTTTTGGCGTATCAAAATGTTAGGGACTAAATATGAAGCTACACAAGCTTTTTGCCGACTCCTCTGCATTGGCTTTTACGAAAACTTGGCTAAAACCAGAGATATCTGACTCTGAAGTTAGTCAAATAACTTTAATACTTATAGGACCGATCGCCCATCATGTAGGGGGGGCGGTGTGCTGATAGCCGTTACCTCTAGCCTAACATCTAAAAGAATTCTCACTCATTTCCCAAATGAAATTTTAAGTGTGAAAGTTTCCTTGCAATCTTTATGTATTTTTGTTACATGTTCTTATATTCCCTGGCTCTATCTGTAATTTATGCACCATCTTCTGCAATAAATCCGTTCTTCCCTTCTTTCTAACAGAGACCTTTTGATTTTTTTGGGTGACTTTAATCTACCTGATATTTCTTGGTCTCCTCGTACTGACTCACTTGCCGTTATACCTTTATCCGCCCATGATTTTGTGGATGGCCTTTTAGAATTATCGTTTCAGCAAGTAAGCTTTATACTAAATTCCTTAAATAGGCAATTAGATCTTGTGTTTGTTTCTGATACCCTCTCTCCTTTAGTTTCTCCAACTAAAATGAGACGTTTTCGTAAATGTGACTATACTAAACTTAACGATATGATTTCTCATTAAAATTGGACAGACTTGTAATTGTTCAGACATTGAAAGTGCCACTGAACTATTCTACATGGCTTTAAATGCTTTATTTAATGAATGCGTTTCTGATAAGTTTCCTTCAAACCTTAACAGGCCTCCTTGGTTTACCAATGCGCTTCAAAGACTTAAAAACCTTAAATCAAACACTTATAAAAAGTATAAACAATCGGGTAAGCCATCAGATTTTTCGAAATATGTAGTGGCTCGATCGGATTTTAATGTTCTCAACAGTCATTGCTATTCGATGTATCTAAATCGATGTAGATTTGAATTTTCAAATGATCCGAAACAGTTTTACAACTTGGTTAATGCCAAGCGTAAGTCATCGGCATTGCCTTCATCGGTACGTCTAAACTCAACGCAGGCATCGACGGGTTCTGAAATTGCTGATTTATTGCTGAGTTTTTCCAAAATACTTATAGTTCGACAGCTTGATTAAATTCTAACTACCCTAATTCCTTAAATAGGGAAAATTGTATTTTTACCCCTGTAATTATTGAAAATTCTATCTTAATAGATTTAGCAACAACAACGCCGACTTATTCTCCCGGTCCAAATGGACTTCCTGGATGCGTGCTCAAGTTTTGTGCGTCAACCATTTGTGAACCGATTCTTAAACTTTTTAATTTGTCTATTTCATCATCAGTTTTTCCTACTATCTGGAAGGACTCCTTTATCATTCCACTTCATACAAAGGGTGCGAAGGCGGATGAATTATAGAGGTATTTCCAAATTGTCGGCAATTCCTAAACCATTTGAACGTATTATCACTTCTCGTTTGGAACATTTATGTACCTCGCTTATATGATCGTGTCAGCATGGTTTTGTTAAGCGAAGATCGACCACCACCAACCTTCTTGAATTGTCATCTATTGTAATAAATGAATTTCAGAAAAAAATGCAGACTGATGATTTATATACAGAACTTAGTAAGGCCTTTTATTCAAATTGGATCAGCTTGGGTTTCCTGATAATCTATTAACTTGGATTTCAAGTTACTTGAATGGTAGGACTCAGAGGGTTATATTCAAGAAGGCTGTTTCAAAATTGATCTACGTGACATCTGGAGTGCCTCAGGGTAGTCATTTGGACCCTTTGCTGTTTACTTTGTTTATTAACGATCTTCCCTCTATCATAACACATTCTCGTGTACTAATGTATGCTGATGACGTTAAGCTTTGTTTATCATATAATGATATAGCGTCGGGATTTAACTTACAGTCATATATTGATTGTTTTCATGGATGGTGTGAGTACAACCTTTTAATTTTGAACTGTCTTAAATGCAAGGGGTACTCCTACGTTTATCAGTTACTTTCTTAAAAATACGCCACTCGACCGTATATATTCAGATAAAGATTTAGGTGTTCTTCTGGACCCTAAACTTAAATTTGACTGCCACATAATGCCCACTGTTAACAAAGCCATGAGTGTTCTTGGGTTTATAAAGCGTTGTTCAAAAGAATTTGATGACCCGTATAGGACCAAATTATTATTTACCTCCCTTGTCCGTCCTTTTTTGGAATATTGTTCGTCGGTTTGGAGTCCACAATATCAAGTGCACATTGACCGTATTGAGTCGGTCCAAAAAAAAATTCTTCTATTTGCCCTTCGTAGTTTGAATTGGGATCAAAACGTTAGGATACCAGAGTAGATTACTGTTGTTTAATTTACCTACACTTGTAAATCGTTGAACAATGCTTATTACTATTTTTATGTAAAATCTTATAAGAGTTGATATTGATTCTGCAGAACTTGTAAACCGCCTAACTGTTCCTGTTAGACTAACACAAAATTATTATCCTCTAAATTTGTCACGATGTACATCAAATTTTTGTCTGCACGAGCCCTTTCGCGTTCTATGTAATAACTATAACAACCTTTATCACTTAATTTGCATTTCAACTTCAATCCCGGTATTAAAAACTAATATTTAAACTGAACAATAAAAAAATTAATAAAAATAACAGGATGGTGAGGACTTGTCGCTGTAAGTAAATGTTTTGTGTGTATAGTACTCAGATCCCACAATTCTGGGCGGGACTCCACAGACCGTATTAATGTTATTTTGTCCTCACAATTAGGCTCTTGCAATCGAATTTTGCGGTTTTTTGTTTTACCCTCCATTTTTTAAAATGTTCTCTGAGAAGCGCAGAGATTACATTTTTTATTCTTTTCACTACGGCTCACCAAAAGTGCATTACAGCAGACTGACAACGCTATGAAATTTTCTGGTATTTTTTTCGTCGAACTGAGTACCGAGTTGAAAAAACGCCTGACGAAAAGTGTTCTCTCTCATGACTGACAAACAGTTTTCGTTGATCTGAGTACTAGGCTTAAGAATGTATGTATGTGTGCGTTCGCGTTCAACAAAACGCAAATATATGCAAAAGTTAAAAAAAATAAGATGAACAGAAAAATATCAGCCGTATGATGGCCGCTAATGGTAGCGCCATGCGTGAAGTGAACAAGAAAACGAGACAATAAGCAGTCATATGGAAAAATTATTGGATGTCGCGCATCATATTGAATCCTTTCGGAGCCCAGTTCCGTTTCTACCCTGGATTGTGTTCGGATTGAACATGCGATTACTGAGTAATCTTCGTTACCGTATTGTCCATGGCAAGCAGGCTTGTTTAACCATGCTAGCACAATGATGGAATCTGTCCAGCAGTAGTGTTAGGATGTAAGCATCGGCATACTTGGAAGAACACTTGTGGCCATATCGGAAAGCAATAACATTAATCTTGGAGGCGCACAACATTAATTTTGGAAGCGTCACAGAGAAAATCACTTTCACCCATAAATGCCTTCTGAAGCGCGTCTGAGATGTTCGACTCTGAAATCTGATCAGAAGGAGACTCTCCTTCGAATACGGATCTGATTAACTATGGAACAGCTCTGTAGAAATCTCTGCCATCACAGATCACTTACAAGTTCATCGCCCCACCCTAGGCTCCGAAGCCAGGGTCGAACAGTTTTGCAAATTGCAAATACATAAAAAGGCATATTACATTTCTCGCTTTAAGATGGCTGAGTAGTACGTCAGTTGCAAGTTGTTAAAGCTCTCGAGTGTCTAAGAACAGAGCGCAATTGACTAAAAAAGTGACCGTTTTCAACTCAAATTCACGGATTTCACCCTCGTGATTACGGAACAATATCCGCTGAAAAGGAGTGAGCTTCGGATGCCGAACCATAATTCCGCTCTGAACACGTATCGAAACCACCGCCACTTCAGGATTTAATTGGTTAGATCGAACAGTAAAAAAACGACAAAACGAAATATTTATTTATTTATACAGGTTAGGCTTATTTTTCAAAATTAAGCTACCGTAAGAAAAGACAGCCATAGCTGTTGTGGCTTTCGGCTGATTAAGGTTTCATACATTTTTCATCTTATTATCTAGAACATTTAGCAGTTTACGATTAATAAATTGACAATTTACATAGCGGGTAAGATATCAATCTTACTCGCCCAACCGATCGAGGGGCGCAGCTGTGTATTCGCGAGAAGATAGACGCAATTTTGTGCCAGTGAAGCTAGTATTAATCGTTTTAGGAGCGGCAGAGAGTCAAGATTTGAGATTATAGGAAAAAGTCTATTATAGTCAGAACATAATAATCTGTGTTGGAAAAATAACCACGTGATATAGTGGATTATCCCAGGCAAAGAATAACGCAGCGGCCTTGTAGTTAATAGTTTAATCGTTATAATAGAACTGAACTCGTGATTGTAAGAGTATACTCACTAAAGAACAACAGTAGGCAGCGAGAGGAAAAAACATATGTTTAAAGCTCGCTGTTCGATAACATACATTCTTGTTACATATAAAGATATGGTTGCCGAACAGATTATGTTATGCTTACTGTTAAATACAATTTCAACACTTTTGCTTAAGTTAGACATTATCTGCTCTATCGGAATCAACTAGCCCAAGGGCTCTAAGAAATTTACAATGCTTTTGCTTACATAAACCTTTTGTTAACAAATCTGCAACATTTTCTTCTATAAGTACATGTTTTAAATTGATTTCGTTGCTCTCAACGTTTTCTCTTACATAATGAAACTTTATGTCTATGTGTTTAATACGCTTGTGATGGATCGGGTTTCTTGCAATATGATGTGAGCTGATGTTATCTCCGAAGATAGTAATTGGCTCCAAATTTGGCCAACCCATATCCCCCAGTAATCTTCTAAGGTATATTGCCTCTCTAGCTGCAGTTGAAAGGGCAATATATTCTGCTTCTGTGCTAATTAAAGCAACGATGCTCTGCTTGGTTGAAGACCATGAGAACGCAGCACCAGCCAGGAAGAAAGCATATCCAGAGTAAGTCTTCTGGTCCAGTTGGTCGTTCGCCCAATCCGCGTCTGCAAATCCCATTACTGATCCTCCAGATTTCTTGTAGACAATACTCAAGTTTAATGTCCCGGCTAAATATCGCAACAAGTGTTTAGCTGCAGTCTCGTGTTCGATATGCGGATCAGTGTTACGTTGGGATAGCTTGCTCACGGCATGTACGATATCAGGTCGGCTCAGAACGGCTAAATACATGAGAGAACCGATTAATGATTGGTACTTAGTGATATTTACCTTAACGCAGTTTTTATCCTTGCAGTTGATATGGAATCCAGTGTCTAGCGGTGTTGCAGCCGGTCGGCATGCTGTCATGCCATACTGATCCAACAAGCAGTGAATGTATCTCTGTTGACAAAGAGTTATACATCCCGTATCGCCATCTCCATGTATTTCTAGACCCAAAAAGTAGTTTAGCTTGCCTCCGTCTTGCATGCTGAAGACCGCAGAGATCTTGCCTTTGGCCACGGCGATGTCCTCCTCACTTGGGCAAATGATGATAAGATCATCCACGTACACGGCTATGAAGCTGTACTTCTTCTGACTTTCTTTGATGTATAAACAAGGTTCGTTTCTGCTTCTGTTGAATACAATGCTCTGCAGGGCTTCATCTAATGTGCTGTTCCATGCACGTCCAGATTGTTTTAGCCCATATATTGCTTTTCGTAGCTTTAATACAAAGTTGGGGTTGCGATTGTCAACAAAGTTCGAAGGTTGTTTCATATACACATCTTCATTAAGCTCGGCATTCAAGTATGCGTTTGAGATTTCAACCTGATGCATATACAGCTGCTTTTCTGCGGCTACAGCGAATAGCATTCGTATAGTCTCATATCGGATTATGTTGTCCGCAACCTTTCGCTACTAGTCGAGACTTTTTCGGTCTGCCAGGATTGCCCGTCCTAATTATTTTCGGCCTTCCAGGGCCCCGACGGGCTGCGAGTTCATTTTGTAAGGATATCGGCATATTTTCGTCTTGGTTTAGGACTGCCTCGCCGTGTACCTTATCCTGCTCAACAGGATCACTTGCGCTGACAAATATATCCTCCTCTTCGCCGCTGTGTGTAGATTCGCACCTTGCAGAGTGCTGCTGCTGGGCTTCCTCCTCTTTGTCCTCTGGAGTTGTGAATCCATCTTTGTTGGCAGCCCCTTGTTCTTCTTCCGAATGACACTCAAGGCGAATAATATTTGAATCGAAGTTGGATATTTGAGGACTATAATTTTTCATGGCAAACTCACCTTCAAAAAATTTGACATCTCGTCGCTCAATTACACTTCTGCTCCCTGGATCATACAGCCGGTAGGCTTTTGCTGAATGAGAATATCCAACGAAAATGTACTCTTTTCCTTTTGGTTTGAATTTTCCTCGTGACGTTTTGTCCAGGGCAAATGCTCGAGAGCCGAAAATCCTGAGATGCTTCACTGAAGGTAAACGCTTGTTCCACATCTCGAATGGTGTTTTCCGTCTACTGATTTTGTTGGGCACCTATTCCTTAAATAGGCAGCTGTTTGGACGGCTTCAGCCCACAAAAATTCATCCAGATTTGCATGAATTAGCAAACTTTTTGCCATCTTTACGATGGTGCGGTTAGCCCGTTCAGCGACACCGTTTTGCTGGGGTGTATAGGGTACTGTCAATTACCGTTTAATTCCGCAAGAGTTAAGAAATTCAGTGAATTCATTATTGACGTACTCATTGCCATTATCGCTCCTCAGCTGTTTGATTTTCCTTCCTTTTTGACATTCCACGTAGTTCTTAAACAGCTTAAACTTCTGCAGTACCTCATTTTTTGCATGCATGAAGTAAACATGGATTTTTCTAGAATGATCATCTATGAATGTAACGATGTAGCGGTTCCCGGCCAATGATTTCACATTCATGGGCCCGCAGACATCTGAGTGAATCAATTCCAACACGCTTGTTGAAATCATGTCTGATCTTTGTGGGTGTGGTAGCGCACTTATCTTCGAAATGTTACATGTATCGCAGCTAATGTTTGTTGGCACATGTTGAATATTAATCCCGGTCACTAGATTCTGAGCTGATATTTGTTTTAAACTCTGAAAGTTTAAGTGGCCGAACCGATCGTGCCATTTCGTTACTAGTGTATTTTCTTTTGCCATACAAACAATATTACTGTGCGAACTCATTTCGAATAAATACAAATTATTCCGCTGCTTAGCTTGTAGCATAATGTTGCCTTTTTCATCTTTGATAACAGCTTTGTATTTGTCGAATACTGTGAATTTACCGTAAGAAGCGGCTTGGCTTACTGACAAAAAATTCATGTGCAACGTTGGAACGAACAGCACCTCCTCCAATTGAATGTGTACGTTTTCTGCGCAGAACATATCTGTGCCAAAACCCGAAGATTTTATATACTCTTCCGCCGCAAGCATTATCTGTGATTTAAATGAGACGTCGCACCAGAATCAACACACCATACAAATTCGTTTTGTTTCCACAGACTGATATGCATTAGGCAGTTCGATTGCAGTTTTTCGATACACTATCTCGGCAATCGCTGGGGCGATCGCCGATTTTTCTGCACTTGTAACATTTTCCATTAAACTGCATTTTTTCGTACTACTTTTCGTCTTTGCTAACTTTTCCGCGACTTTTGAAAACTGTACCCTTACTTTGTAAGTTTCGATGTGCATATACCGCTTGATCAGTACGTTCTCTCCTATCTCTCTCTTCTTTTCTCGCTCCTTCTTCTAAAAGCTTTACCTTAACTGTGTCGAGGCAACTTGTCCCGAGTTTCGATTGCTACGACGAAACTCTCCCAATTACTTGGAAAATTGGACAATATCATGATGACCTTCAAATCATCTTGGAGACGTATATCAAGTTCGGCCAACTTATCGGTAGTTTCCGTAAATGCAGATTTAGCCCCAAGAGTTTTTGATAGAGCTGTACCTTTTTGGCTGGACTGCCAGATGCTTGAATCTCTCGAAGTTTCATCCATGCCGTGTATGCACTTGAGCAGTGCTTAATATGCATCAACTGTGTCGGCTTCACGTTTAGGATCAGGGACGCCAGCGCCTTTTGGTCAATAATTTCCCAAGTGGCACACTCCGCCTTATCTAGGGGCTTGGTAATGCTTCCACTTGCAACACTCCACAAATCCTGGGTGACTAGTACGTTCCGCATCAATATCGACCATACGTCATAGTTGTCTTCTCCCAATTTGTCTATTTGAGCAGACACACTCATTTTGTTAACGAACCACGCTTCACGATTTATTGGCGTTTAACAAAAATGTGCAGTTTTTTTTGAGTTCTCGAGATGACTTTGTCGAATCTCTGTATTTAAACTATTATATATTGCCGGTTTTCTGGGCCCATAACCTTTGTTGAAAAAATAACCACGTGGTATAGTGGATTATTCCAGGCAAAGAATAACGCAGCGGCCTTGTAGTTAATAGTTTAATCGTTATAATAGAACTGAACTCGTGATTGTAAGAGTATACTCACTAAAGAACAAGAGTAGGCAGCGAGAGGAAAAAACATATGTATAAAGCTCGCTGTTCGATAACATACATTCTTGTTACATATAAAGATATGGTTACCGAACAGATTATTTTATGCTTACTGTTAAATACAATTTCAACACTCTGAAAAGCTCATGCAAGGCATAGTTAGATCTACAATGATTTAATATTAGGGGAATACAATTTCTAGTTAATCTACTTGGAACAGAAAAGTTTAGCCGACTTACCAAGTTCGGGCAGTCAATATCACCATGTATAAGGTTATAAATGAACACAGTACCAAGCATCGTTCTACGGTTGGCTAGGGAGGGTAAATTAATCAACAGAAGTCACTAGAATAAGAAGGTAAGTTAAGATTTGCATCTCAGTTTAGTCGCCGTAAAGCAAAAAGAAGAACGTTTTATTGTATTGTATTTTTTGTATTTTGGACTCCAAATGGGAGACCCATACTCCAGAATCAGACGGTCTAGCGAAATAAATAAAATTTTAGTGACATAAGGATCATCGAATTCTTTTGACAACCTTTTTATAAATCCAAGCACTCCTCTGGCTTTATTAACCATGGACGAAATGTGGTTTCAAAATTTTAGTTTAGGGTCCAAGAGAACGCCAAGATCGTTTACAAGAGTTATTCTATTCAAAGAGCTGCCACTTAATGTGTAAGTCGCGTATATCGGATTGACCCGATAAAATCAGCTTGCTCTTGGAACCGCTTAAATTTAGTAAATTATCTCAGCACCAGTTTTGAAAATTATCTAGATCGGATTGTAAGTCTAAAAGGCAGGAAATGGCCCTATACTGCAGGAACAACTTAACATCATCTGCGAACATAATGACTTATAATTGAGGGAAGATCGTTAATAAATAATGTAAAAAGTAACGGACCCAGAAGGCTCCCTTGTGGGACACCGGAGGTAACACTGAGAATTTCAGAAATTGAATTTTTAAAAAGGATCCTTTGTGACCTGCCATTCATATAACTTTAGATCCATTTAAGAAGATCAACTGGGAAACCTAACAGGTCAAGTTTTTGAACAAGAAGTAAGTTTTTACAGAGTCAAATGCTTTACTATATTCAGTGTAAATGACGTCTGTTTGAAAACTACTATTGAAGCCTTTTATCACAAATGTAGTGAGCTCTATAAGGTTTGTGATTGTGGATCTACGATTAATAAATCCGTGTTGACACGGAGAAAGGATTGATCTACAAAAGTGCTGCAAATGATGATCTTTTCAAAAAGCTTAGGATTAGCTGACAACTTAGAAATACTTCTATAGTTACTGGCTTCTAACTTGTTACCTTTCTTGAACAGAGAAATAACAAATGATTCTTTCCAAATATTTGGGAATTGGGAAGTTTCTAGAGATAAGGTAAGCAACTTGTGAAGAGGTTTGCACAATCCCTTAGCGCAATACCTAAGCACGCACCCAGGAATACCATCGGGCCCTGGCGAATAAACAGGCTTAATACGAAGAAGATCCAAAAGAAGAGAGCTTTCTGTGAAAGTGGGCAGATTATGAGATTTGACTTGGATATGGTGTAAAAATAAGGCTGCGATAAATAATCTAAAGAAGAGTAAGTCGTTTGAAAAAATGGGGAAATAAATCGTCTATTGCCTGATCTATGGTTGCCGTTATGTTTTCGAACGACAGCGAGGAAGGATAACAATTAGATTTACGCTTGGTGTTAACGAAGTTATAAAACTGTTTCGGGTCGTGAGAGAAATGGACCTTACAACGGCTTAAGTACCTATTATAACACCGAGCATTAAGCACGGTAAATCTTGACCGAGCACTAAAATATCTAGTAAAAACAGATTGAGAACCGGTATTTTTATATTTCCTAAAAGGTCAGGATTTTACATTTCTTAAGTGTGTCAACTCTTTGCTAGGCCAAGGTGATTTATCGGATATTGACGGATAGTACAACGGAACACAGGAATTAAAAAATGAATTCATTGCAGTGTAAAAAACATTAACTGCATCGGACATATTATTGCATAAGTAAAGACCAATTAAATCCAGAAATAAAATTATTTAGCCTCGGAAAACAATGTATTCGTTTGGTTGATTTTTCTGATTTTTCTTTTAGAACTCTACCTGTGTCAAATGAAAGTTCGATTGTAGGGTGAGTGGTGCTACTCTGGACAGAAACACACCTTCAGGATTTGAAACAAACACAAATAAAGTAGGCGACCTACTGAATTTCGAACTTGGTTTACTTGAGATAAGTATATGTCAGGCAGGCCGTCAATAAAATCATGCTGTCCTATAGGTAGTGAGACATTCGATTCATCCTCACTGGACCAGGAAACTCCAGGTATATTAAAATCACCTAGGACTACCAACTGATCCCTATCAGAAAAATTTTTTGCAACAGACTTAATAACGGAAAGATGATTTAAATAATCAGGAAGTTCAGACAACGGCGGAATATATGAGATAATTACAACTTTTATATTTCTTTATTTTCGATGTGTTCGTTACCGCCTTCAAGTTACACAATTTTTTTTTAATATTAGTAGCAAGGTGAAAAAATTGTTTTAGTGTATTGTTGTTTAGTTTATAACTCGTTTATAAACTTCTTGTTTAATATTTACATTAAAAAAAAAAAAACGTAAAACGCGTTTAAAGTTGTATGCTGCTCTGCAAATATCGTTTATCCCACCGAGATAAAAGCTTATCCCTTCTCTTATCTCTTCTCTATTTACCGGGTTCCGACGGATTTCTAGGCTGCGTGCTTAAATAGTGTACTGAAACACTGTTTAGACCTCTGCACAAATTGTTTACCTTATCTTTACTGTTTAAATGGGGAATTGCGATGGAAAATATAAAAAGCAAAAATTCGAGGTATTGAGAAATACATTGTAAAGTAAAGTAAAACGCTGGCAAAGGAGGACTTAAATATACTGAAAGACGCGAGGTAAACTAAGCATTTAAAGCCGGGAGCATAAGTAAATCTACGTTCCGCAGAGGCATTGGTCTTACGTCTTTTAATAGCCTTTAAATAGGCCGGACATCAGCCGCAGGACGTCCATTGGTTAGAACCAAAGACATGCACTTGAGGTTGCCCAGACACTTCTTCATGTCCTTTGTCCCAACACACTTTGGCGAAAGTGAGATCAGCATCACCAGGAGAGTCGATCCGTCCGTCCGTCCGTCCTCAGTTTTAAAGCTATTTGCTTGAAACTTTCCGAAAAGTTTTCTTTTTATTGCAGGTAGTATATACGAGGGCATTCCGATAAGTACTTAGCCTCACCGCCCGATGGCGTCCCTATTCTCGTAGACGGCTACTGTCGAAATTTTTAGCCGAATCGGACTCGTAGTTTTGTTTTGACTGCGTGTAGAATCGGACGTGTCCGCGGATTTTAGAAAAATGGAGAAAGAGCAATGTCGATCTGTGATTCGATTCTTGCTTTTGGAAAAGAAATCGCGCAGCGAAATCAAAGAGCGCTTGGACGCTGTGTACGGTGACTTTTCTCTTTCGATGACATTCCGTCAAAAATTGGTTTAACGAGTTTCAACGTGGTCGCACGTCGGTTTTTAATGAGCCACGCGCAGGTGCCCCGAAAACGGCTACCACGGAGGATAACGTGACAAAAATCTACGATCTCGTATTGGCAGACCGCCGATTGAAGATACGCGAGATAGCTGAGACAATAGGCATGTCAAAAGACCTTCATGAAATTTTGGGCATGAGAAAGCTGTCGGCGCGTGGGTGCCGCGTTTGTTCACTCCGGACAACAAACACAACCGTGAGACCACTTTAGAGCAGTGTTTGACGCTGTTTAAGCGCAATCCGAAGGAGTTTCTGCATGGTTTCGTGACCGTCGACGAAACATGTATCCACTGGTTCACACCAGAGACCAAGAAACAGTCGAAACAGTGGACTTCACCCGGCGAACCTGCTCCGAAGAAGGCGGAGATTGTCCCATCGGCCGGAAAGGTGATGGCCACCGTTTTTTAGGACTCACAAGGTGTGATCTACATCGACTACCTGGAGATGGGAAAAACGGTCACATGGCTGTACTACGCCGAATTATTGGGGCTGAATTGCAGAAAATACGGCCCCATTTGGCAAAGAAAAAAGTGCTTTTCCATGAGGACAACGCACCGGCTCACACTTCCGCCCAAATTGGTCGAATTGGGCTACAAACTGCTACCCCATCCACCATATTCTCCAGATTTGGCCCCGTCTGACTTCTTTTTGTTTCCAAACTTGAAAAAGTCACTCGCTGGACAGAAATTTGCGTCGAATGAGAGGGTCGTCGCCGCCACAGAGGCCACCCTCGTAAGTCAGAACGAGCCGGATCGGGAAACTATATCATATAGCTCCCATAAAAACAGTCGGAAAAAAATTTTTTTTTAAGTATAACTTGGTTATATTTAATTTTTTTGCTATTTGGGATTTGGAGATATTTAAATACTATGTAATTACGGTTTTAATTAAATTAAATATAGCTCCCACAGAAAAATAAAAAAATCAATAAAAATAACAGGATGGTGAGGACTTGTCGCTGTAAGTAAATGTTTTGTGTGTATAGTACTCAGATCCCACAATTCTGGGCGGGACTCCACAGACCGTATTAATGATATTTTGTCCTCACAATTAGGCTCTTGCAATCGACTTTTGCGGTTTTTTTGTTTTTTTCCCCCCATTTTTTAAAATGTTCTCTGAGAAGCGCACGCCAAAAGATTACATTTTTTATTCTTTTCACTACGGTTCACCAAAACTGCATTCATCAACGCTATGAAGTTTTCTGGTATTTTTTTCGTCGAACTGAGTATTGAGGTGAAAAAAAAGCCTGACGAAATGTGTTCTCTCTTATGACTGTCGAACAGCTTTCGTCGATCTGAGTACTAGGCTTAAGAATGTATGTATGTGTGCATTCGCGTTCAACAAAACGCAAATAAATGCAAAAGTTAAAAAAAATAAGATGAACAGAAAAATATCAGCCGTATGATTGCCGCTAAGGAGGGTTGCGCCATGCGTGAAGTGAACAAGAAGACGAGACATTAAACAGTCATATGGAAAAATTATTGAATCTTTGAACGGTCGTGTTTTTTTTCTGCGCTTCGAATTTTGTATTTTATTTCGTTTATTCCCATCGGTGGGTTTTATCAAAACAATTTTAATTTTCTTCCGGTTATTCAAACATACATTTAAACTCCGTTCGCTTCGCGAGTGCACTTTGTATTAATACTAATAAATTGTTTTAGTTTTTGAAATTCTTATCTGTGTTTTCTTTTCTTATATCCCCGCCGTTTCTCTTTTGTGCATGCACTTTAACTAATTTACGCTCCCGCTCTCTTGCTCTCTTTGCTTTGAAAGTTCTAAGCGTGCAGTTTCTGCGCTCTTTCGGTACTTATAACTGCTCGCTTATAAATTTCAATTCGTTTTCTTGGTACAGGGGTTCCAGTAGATAAAATTAATAATAAAAATTTAGTCTGCTTCTGCAAAAAATGCAGTCTAATATGACTTGCTGGCTGTGTGAAAATATGGTGCACACCAAGAGCGCCGGTTTTACTGGCCGGACAAGTGATGACCTTTCAAAGGGGCCCAATTTGAAGTTTTTTTGTGACGCTTGTGTCGAGGTTGCGAATGAGATGAAATCGTTCATGCACCAAACTAAAGGCGGCCTGATGGGGCTGATTAGCTGTTTCGGAGTTGCTAGAGATAGTTTTCGCTGAGCTGATGATCTCCTCTCTGCGCTGGATTCGCAGTTTAATAGTCGTAAGCTATTAGAAGAGTTAAAAAAACGCTGGTGGTAAGGAGCAAAAGGGGTTGCGGGGTATTGCAACCGAAATCAAAAGAACAATAGAGCATTCCGGCGGATCAGTAGCTGATTTCAACAAACCCTCAAATGCTGCTAAGATCAGCAGCTAAAAAAGATTCGGTATCCGAACAATCCGTGACCGTCCCTCTAGACGGGGAGGTGGAGTCTTAATTGGTGTTGATTCAAACCTCCCGTCTGAAGAGTTATTTTTTGATGAAAACAATACCATTCAATTTATTTGTGTAAAGTTATCGCTTCCTGGTAACTCTATATACATCATTTGCTCATATATTCCGCCGTTGTCTGAACTTCCTGATTATTTAAATCACCTTTCCGTTATTAAGTCCGTTGCAAATAAGCTTTCTAGGTGATTTTAATATACCTGGAGTTACTTGGTCCACTGAAGATGGATCGAATGTCTTACTACCTATAGCACAGCATGATTTTATTGACGGCCTGCTTGACATATCTCTATCTCAAGTAAACCATGTTCGCCTACTTGATTTGTGTTTTGTATCAAATCCTGAAGGTGTGTTTCTGTCCAGAGTAGCACCACTCACGCAAGCTGAAGATCCATCACCCTACAAGCGAACTTTCATTTGATACGGGAAGAGTTATAGAAGAAAAATCAGAAAAATACAAACGAATACATTGTTTTCGCAAGGCAGACTTTCTGAGGCTAAATAATTTTATTTCTGGCTTTAATTGGTTTGATCTTTACCTATGCAATAATGTTTTTTACACTGCAATAAATCATTTTTTAATTCCTGTGTTTCGTGGTACTATCCGTCAATTTACAATAAATAACCTTGGTTTAGCAAAGAGTTGACACACTTAAGAAATGTAAAGTCCAGACTCTTTAGAAAATATAAGAATACCGGTCCGAATCTGTTTTTAGTAGATATTTAAGTGCTGATATTAACCGTGCTCAATGCTCAGTGATATAATAGTTACTTAAACCGTTGTAAGGTCCAGTTCTCTCAGGACCCGAAACAGTTGTATAATTTCGTTAACACCAAGCGTAAATCTAATTCTTTTCCTTCCTCGCTGTCGTTCGAAAACATAACGGCAACCACAGATCAGGCCATAGACGATTTATTTGCCCAATTTTTTCAAACGACTTACTCTACTTTAGATTATTCAACACAGCCTTATTCTTACACCATATCCAAGTCAAACCTCATATTCTGTCCCACTTTAACAGAAAGCTCTCTTCGTTTGGATCTTCTTCGTATTAAGCATGTTTATTCGTCAGGGCCCGATGGTATTCCTGGGTGCGTGCTTAGGTATTGCGCTAAGGCCTTGTGCAAACCTCTTCACAAGTTGTTTACCTTATCTCTAGAAACTTCCCAATTCCCAAATATTTGGATGGGTTTATTTGTTATTCCTCTGTTCAAGAAAGGTAACAAGTTAGAAGCCAGTAACTATAGAAGTATTTCTAAGTTGTCAGCTAATCCTAAGCTTTTTGAAAAGATCATCATTTGCAGCACTTTTGTAGATCAATCCTTTCTCCGTGTCAACACGGATTAATTAATCGTAGATCCACAATCACAAACCTTATAGAGCTCACTACATTGTGATAAAAGGCTTCAATAGTAGTTTTCAAACAGACGTCATTTAAACTGAATATAGTAAAGCATTTGGCTCTGTAAATCACTTACTTCTTGTTCAAAAACTTGACCTTTAAGGTTTCCCAGTTGATCTTCTTAAATGGATCTCAAGTTATATGAATGGCAGGTCACAAAGGATCCTTTTCCAAAATTCAATCTCTGAAATTCTCTTCTCGCACCACGCAACAAGCTCGCACTTGGCTGTAAGGTCCAAATTTATAAATCCATATTAGCGCCAACTCTTTTCTATGGACTCCAGGTTTATGGCATCGCTGCAAAAACCAACCTCAACAAAATCCAGGTTCTGCAAGCGAAAACACTTCGAAGGATCTCTGGAGCTCCGTGGTTTATGCGAACCAGTGACATCGAACGTGATCTCAATGTGCCCAAACTTGGAGACAAGCTGCAGGAACTTGCTCGGAAGTACATGGAAAGGTTAAATGAGCACCCCAACAGCCTAGCCAGGAAACTTGGAACTGCTGCCATTAATAACGCTGACCCTCGAACAAGAGTCAAAAGAAGACTAAAGCGACACCACCCTCAAGACCTACCTGACCGGGTTTTGACCTAAACATCATCAATAACAACAACAGCAATATTTCTCCCTAAAATGTCTAGGTTAAATTATTAGTCTTAAGCAACAAAGAAGACCCAATGAAACCGATTATATTAAAGACTGATTAGATTAAGTTGCCAATTGAGTAGCAGTGCGCTAATCAAATAATAAATAAATAAATAATAATAATGAAATTCTCAGTGTTACCTCCGGTGTCCCACAAGGGAGCCTTCTGGGTCCGTTACTTTTTACATTATTTATTAACGATCTTCGCTCAATTATAAGTCATTATCGCGTACTTATGTTTCCTGCCTTTTAGATTTACAATCCGATCTAGATAATTTTCAAAACTGGTGCTGAGATAATTTACTAAATTTAAGCGGTTCCAAGAGCTAGCTGATTTTATCGGGTCAATCCGATATACGCGACTTACACATTAAGTGGCAGCTCTTTGGATAGAATAACTCTTGTAAACGATCTTGGCGTTCTCTTGGACCCTACACCTAAATTTTCAAACCACATTTAGTCCATGGTTAATAAAGCCAGAGGAGTGCTTGGATTTTTTAAAAGGTGGTCAAAAGAATTCGATGATCCTTATTTAACTAAAACTTTATTCATTTCGTTAGTCCGTCCGATTCTGGAGTATGGGTCTCCCTTCTGGAGTCCGCAACCCGGAATACATATTGGTCGTATTGAATCAGTACAACAATACTTTCTTCTTTTTGCTTTACGGCGCCTAAACTGGGATGCAAATCTTAACTTACCTTCTTGTTCTAGTAGACTTCTGTTGATTAATTTACCCTCCCTAGCCAACCGTAGAACGATGCTTGGTACTGTCTTCATTTATAACCTTATACATGGTGATATTGACTCCCCCGACTTGGTAAGTCGGCTAAACTTTTCTGTGCCAAGTAGATTAACTAGAAATTATATTCCCCTAATATTAAATCATTGTAGATCTAACTATGCCTTGCATGAGCCTTTCAGAGTATTATGTTCTGACTATAATAGACTTTTTCCTATAATCTCAAATCTTGACTCTCTGCCGCTCTTAAAACGATTAATACTAGCTTCATTGGCACAAAATTGATCTTACCTTTTTCCCCGGACTTTTACCTATATTTCCTTATCTCGCATCTATCTTCTCGCGAATCGTGGCATACGATACACGGCTGCGCCCCTCGGTCGATTGGGCGGGTAAGTGGGCCGTGGGACTCCACGGGGAAAAAACAAAAAATATTGAATCCTTTCGGAGCCCAGTTCCGTTTCTGCACTGGATTGTGTTCGGATTGAACATGCGACCACTGAGTAATCTTCGTTACCGTATTGTCCATGGCAAGCTGGCTTGTTTAACTATGCTAGCACAATAATGGAATCTGTCCAGCAGTAGTGTTAGGATGTGAGCATCGGCATACTTGGCCATATCGGAAAGCAATAACATTAATCTTGGAGGCGCACAACATTAATTTTGGAAGCGACACAGAGAAAATCAATTTCACCCATAAATGCCTTCTGAAGCGCGTCTGAAATGCTCGACTCTGAAATCTGATCAGAAGAAGACTCTCCTTCGAATACGGATCTGATTAACTATGGAACAGCTCTGTAGAAATCTCTGCCATCACAGATCACTTACAAGTTCATCGCCCCACCCTAGGCTCCGAAGCCAGGGTCGAACAGTTTTGCAAATTGGAAAAAATCGGACGTTATCCACAAACATAAAAAGGCAAATTACATTTCTCGCTTTAAGAGGGCTGAGTAGTATGACAGTTGCAAGTTGTTAAAGCTCTCGAGTGTCTAAGAACAGAGCGCAATTGACTAAAAAAGTGACCGTTTTCAACTCAAATTCACGGATTTCACCCTCGTGATTACGGAACAATATCCGCTGAAAAGGAGTGAGCTTCGGATGCCGAACCATAATTCCGCTCTGAACACGTATCGAAACCACCGCCACTTCAGGATTTAATTGGTTAGATCGAACAGTAAAAAAACAACAAAACGAAATATTTATTTATTTATACAGGGTAG
Organism: Drosophila rhopaloa; assembly: GCF_018152115.1. Taxonomy (NCBI): domain Eukaryota; kingdom Metazoa; phylum Arthropoda; class Insecta; order Diptera; family Drosophilidae; genus Drosophila; species Drosophila rhopaloa. The sequence goes on from NW_025335064.1 coordinate 304,279, forward strand.
GCTTATTTTTCAAAATTAAGCTACCGTAAGAAAAGACAGCAATAGCTGTTGTGGCTTTCGGCTGATTAAAGTTTCATACATTTTTCATCTTATTATCTAGAACATTTAGCAGTTTACGTTTAATAAATTGACAATTAACATAGCGGGTAAGATATCAATCTTAAGATTATCATTTTTTTTTTGTCGCGCGGAGTCCCACGGAACACTTACTCGCCCGTGTATTCGCGACAAGATAGACGCAATTTTGTGCCAGTGAAGCTAGTATTAATCGTTTTAGGATCGGCAGAGAGTCAAGATTTGAGATTATAGAAAAAAGTCTATTATAGTCAGAACATAATACTCTGAAAGGCTCATGCAAGGCATAGTTAGATCTACAATGATTTAGCAGGGGAATACAATTTCTAGTTAATCTACTTGGAACAGAAAAGTTTAGCCGACTTACCAAGTTCGGGCAGTCAATATCACCATGTATAAGGTTATAAATGAACACAGTACCAAGCATCGTTCTACGGTTGGCTAGGGAGGGTAAATTAATCAACAGAAGTCACTAGAATAAGAAGGTGAGTTAAGATTTGCATATCAGTTTAGTCGCCGTAAAGCAAAAAGAAGAAAGTTTTATTGTATTGTATTTTTGTATTTTGGACTCCAGATGGGAGACCCATACTCCAGAATCAGACGGACTAGCGAAATAAATAAAGTTTTAGTGACATAAGGATCATCGAATTCTTTTGACAACCTTTTAATAAATCCAAGCACTCCTCTGGCTTTATTAACCATGGACGAAATGTGGTTTGAAAATTTTAGTTTAGGGTCCAAGAGAACGCCAAGATCGTTTACAAGAGTTATTCTATCCAAAGAGCTGCCACTTAATGTGTAAGTCGCGTATATCGGATTGACCCGATAAAATCAGCTTGCTCTTGGAACCGCTTAAATTTAGTATATTATCTCGGCACCAGTTTTGAAAATTATCTAGATCGGATTGTAAGTCTAAAAGGCAGGAAATGGCCTTATACTGCAGGAACAACTTAACATAATCTGCGAACATAAGTAAGCGAGAATGACTTATAATTGAGGGTCCGTTACTTTTTACATTATTTATTAACGATCTTTGAAAAACTAATACGGTTTTGTATTAATAAAACGCGAAACTTGTGAACGCAGGGAAAATTAATTTATTGGCGATGGCGACGAAAAGGAGTATGCTCAGAACGATGTTCATATAACAACTCATTTAATTTCAATATATAGACGCTTAAACCTAACTTAACGAAGGGGCGAGAGACGGGGCGAATTCGCGAGAGCGATTAAATCTTTATTGTGCTCCCGCTCCCGCCTTACACTAGTTAACAAAATTTTAAAAACACGCAAAGTGCGCGAACAATCTTAATAAATAATGTAAAAAGTAACGGACCCAGATGGCTCCCTTGCGGGACACCGGAGGTAACACTGAGAATTTTAGAAAGTGAATTTTTAAAAAGGACCCTTTGTGACCTGCCAATCAGATAACTTAAGATCCATTTAAGTAGATCGACTGGAAAACCTATCAAGTCAAGTTTTTGAACAAGAAGTAAGTGATTTACAGAGTCAAATGCTTTACTATATTCAGTTTAAATGACGTCTGTTTGAAAACTACTATTGAAGCCTTTTATCACAATGTAGTGAGCTCTATAAGGTTTGTGATTGTGGATCTACGTTTAATAAATCCGTGTTGACACTGAGAAATGATTGATCTACAAAGGTGCTGCAAGTGAGGAGTAATGATCTTTTCAAAAAGCTTAGGAATAGCTGACAACTTAGATATTATTCTATAGTTACTGGCCTCTAACTTGTTACCTTTCTTGAACAGAGGAATAACAAATGATTCCTTCCAAATATTTGGGAATTGGGAAGTTTCTAGAGATAAGGTAAACAACTTGTGAAGAGGTTTGCACAGGGCCTTAGCGCAATACCTAAGCACGCACCCAGGAATACCATCGGGCCCTGACGAATAAACAGGCTTAATACGAAGAAGATCCAAAAGAAGAGAGCTTTCTGTTAAAGTGGGACAGAATATGAGGTTTGACTTGGATATGGTGTAAGAATAAGGCTGTGTTGAATAATCTAAAGTAGAGTAAGTCGTTTGAAAAAATTGGGCAAATAAATCGTCTATGGCCTGATCTGTGGTCGCCGTTATGTTTTCGAACGACAGCGAGGAAGGATAAGAATTAGATTTAAGCTTGATGTTAACGAAGTTATAAAACTGTTTCGGGTCGTGAGAAAAATGGACCTTACAAGGGCTTAAGTAACTATTATAACACCGAGCGTTAAGCACGGTAAATCTTGACCGAGCACTTAAATATCTACTAAAAACAGATTGAGAACCGGTATTTTTATATTTCCTATAAGGTCTGGACTTTACATTTCTTAAGTGTGTCAACTCTTTGCTAGGCCAAGGTGATTTATTGAAAATTGACGGATAGTACAACGGAACACAGGAATTAAAAAATGAGTTCATTGCAGTGTAAAAAACAATAACTGCATCGGATATATTATTGCATAAGTAAAGATCAGACCAGTTAAATCCAGAAATAAAATTATTTGGCCTCAGAAAGTCTGCCTTGCGAAAACAATGTATTCGTTTGGTTGATTTTTCTGATTTTTCTTCTATAACTCTACCCGTGTCAAATGAAAGTTCGATTGTAGGGTGATACGGATCTTCTGGTTGCGTGAGTGGTGCTTCTCTGGACAGAAACACACCTTCAGGAATTGATACGAAACACAAATAAAGTAGGCGACCTAGTGAATTTCGAACTTGGTTTACTTGAGATAGAGATATGTCAAGCAGGCCGTCAATAAAATCATGCTGTCCTATAGGTAGTGAGACATTCGATTTATCCTTAGTGGACCAGGTAACTCCAAGTATATTAAAATCAGCTAGAACTACCTATCTCTATCGGAAAGCTTATTTGGAACAGAAGGAAAGGTGATTTAAATAATCAGGAAGTTCAGACAACGGCGGAATATATGAGCAAATTATGTATATAGAGTTACCAGGAAGCAATAAATTTAATGGTATTGAATTCATCAAAAGTTCCGTATATAGGGACGGTCATACCTATATATCGTACTTATCTGGAAAAACTTCGGAGCTAAAGATCTCCGGCTTTAACCAGGTTTCTGTAAACACAATAATATGAGATGCAAAGGAAAGGCTATCGGAATACAATTTAGTGAGTTTGCTACGCAAACCTCTAGCATTCTGATAGGAATGAAGGAGGTTAGAAGTTAGTTTTTTTAAATTGGTACACTGGTTTGGCCTCGACTAAGAAGTTTTACTCCCACGGGCCCCTTCTTCTTTATCTTAGCCTCAAACTCTTTTACAACCATATTATCCGGCCAAAAGTCGCCCGTGCATATTGCTTCAAAAAGCTCGTTAGGGACAGTTATCTTGAAAGATGAAATGTCTCTAGCATAAGAAAACTTAACCTTTTCCACATTTACACTATTACAATCGGATTTAGTTTGGTCTTGTATATAAGACAATAAATCAGAAGATGTTTGATCAGGGGAAAGTCGAGAAACGAAAATTTGTTTATTTAGTGAAACCACTGAAAGGGATTTTGGTGGAGCAGGCATTATTTCTGCAAAACCAACTTGAGCCGGTTGTCCGGACTCAGTAGTCCCTTGTGGTGGTGATGCTACATTCTGAGAGATAGGTGGATCCTTTGATTGTGAAACCACTACGGACAAATCGGAATTCTTAGAAGTCCCTGGTTGCATGCATTCTGTTACGGATTGTTCGGATACCGAATCTTTTTTAGCTGCTGATCCTAGCAACATTTGAGGGTTTGCTGCTATCAGCTGATGATATGCCGGAATGTTCTTTTGATTTCGGTTGCGAGGTGTTCCCTTTTTGCTGCTAACCACCAGCGGCCTTTTTGCGCTTAATAGCTTTCGACTATTAAACTGCGAATCCAGCGCAGAGAGGAGATCATCAGCTCGGGGAAAACTATCTCTAGCAACTCCGAAACAGCTAATCAACCCCATCAGGTCGCCTTTAGTTTGGCGCATGAACGATTTCATTTCGTTCGCAACCTCGACACAAGCATCACAACAGAACTGCAAATTGGGCCCCTTTGAAAGGTCATCACTTGTCCGGCTAGTAAAACCGGCGCTCTTGGTGTGCACCATATTTTCACTCAACCAGCAAGTCATATTAGACTGGTCAGCCCTGATTGAGACTGCATTTTTTGCAGAAACTGACTAAATTATTATTATTCATTTCACCTATTGAAACCACTGTACCAAGAAAACGAAATGAAATTTATAAGCGAGCAGTTATAAGTACCGGAAGAGCGCAGAAACTGCAAGCTTAGAATTTTCAAAGCATTGAGAGCGAGAGAGCGGGAGCGTAAATTAGTTAAAGTGCATGCAAAAGCAACACTAAAATAGCACTACGACTTCCGACGATTAACGCACAAAAGAGAAACGTCGGGGTTGCAAGAAAGAAAAACACAGAACAGAATTACGAAAATAAAACAATTTTTTTGTATTATTACACAAGTGCACAAAGATTTAAAGTTAACTCGCGAAGCAAACGGAATTTAAATGCTAGTTCAAATAACTGGAAGAAAATGTAAATTGTTTTTATAAAACCCACCGGTAAGAATAAACGAAACAAATATACAAAATCGGACCGCAGAAAAAAAACACGACCGTTCACTTTGAAACTCAAAGACGTATTATATGTTTCAAATTTTCTTTTTTTGATTCATTTTTATCATATGTTCAGATGTTCAGATATTTTTATTAATGCTTATTTGTTTTTAATGGTATTTTCGTCCATATCACTATCATGATACATTTCATGATAATAGAGATTTTGCATTATAGCTTTTTTAAATTTACTTATGTGTTTTACTACTTTATGACCCCGTGCTTTTCCTCTTTTTGTTCTAACGCTCCTGTCTTTTTGACTGAATTTACTAATTTAGCTTTACGTTCTAGATCTACTACATGTTCCTGGCGGTTCTTATTAATTTGATCTTTCTTATGTTCTTTTCGTATTGGCATATTTTTGAATCATGGGTTATTTCATGATTATAATCATATGTTGCATTTTTATTTGCACTATGATCAGCGCAAACAAGTGGCCCTTACGACACCGAGCAGTGCTTGTTACGCGCGGAGCCCTATTCCCAAATGGGCGTAAAAAACGAGATCGCGAGAAGTGAAAAAGGAAACGAACATACTAAATTTGAATGCATTCGAAACAAGATACTAATACTAATTTTGTGCTAAATAAGATAAAATGAATGCTTCTATGATTGGCAAAGAGTCAGTAGTAGAAATAGTATGGTATACTCTATTATGGTCACTACACAGTACTCTAAAAGGTTTATGCATATCATAGTTTGCTCTACAATGATTTAAAGTAAGAGGAATAAAGTTCCTGGTAATTCTATTAGGTACAGAGAAGTTTAGGCGTCCCAGTAACTCGGTACTCTCCACTTCCCCGTGAATAAGTTTATGAATGAAAATAGTGCCAAGCATCGATCTACGTTTTAATAAGGATGGTAGATTAATTAGAAGAAGTCTACTAGAGTAGGATGGTAATAAGGCTTGCATTCCAGTTAAGGCCGCGTAGAGCAAATAATAAAAAGTTCTGTTGCTCAGAATCTATCCGGTCTATATGTACACCATACTGAGGACCATTTCGACAATATTGGGCAATAGCGCTTCATATTTTTTCAGCAGGCTGGCAAAAATCTGCAGACATATTAGTTCGATTTTGTTGTTCGCTTAGATCAAAAAGATATTAAGGAAAAAAAATTAATATGAATGCGGTCGCGAAATGATGTTCGGTGAAACATAGAACTGCGAGGTATCTAATCAATATTGCGGATACTTTTTTTCTGAATGCACAACATTCCAATATTGTGTTACAATTTTAGAAAGATTTGATCAAAACTTTCGAACGCTCTCCTGGAAAGTTTCCATTTTCAAAGTCGGTGTATACGATCCTGCTAAATCTACTGGACGAAGACGTACCTTCCTGGCTCAAGGTAGGGAGGGCGCAGCGCCGTCAGCTGTAAGTTCCGCGATATCACAGGCGGCACAGGATTCTGGCCTTGGTCAAGCGTTGCGGGACGGGATCCGGAACGTCTTTCTTGAGATGATGAAGTTGATGAACGGCATCCTCAAGCTGGGATCGCGGTGTCGTGAGTGTTTTAGTCTAAAGTTTGGCTATCTGTTGGCGGCTAGCTAGTGAAAATGTTTATATGATAAGTTATAAATACATTCCCTCCTAAGATGAATCCGATGCATTTCATGTGTGCTGAGTTCAGCAAATGTTATTTCAATATTATTTCGGTCCAGTTCTCTGTAACGGTTTCAGCTGTATTTTATTTTATTGATAACGATGTTTTCATTAAATAAGATAAAAAATGCGTCATTTGGTTCTGTGTCTTTTACAATGTTTTTCCGGTAGGGAGAACGTCGCTATCATCTAAATTTGCCATATTTCCATTTAGGAAATTTATGAAACAAAAACTCTCGTTAGAGAGTTTACAATAGTTATTGAATATTTATTTTTGGAAATTGGTTATCTTTTGAAATATTATTATTATAAGAAGTAAGTCTTGGTTTTTTACTGATTTGAATGTTAATGGTAATTGTATGGTAATAGTTGGGAGGATTTTGATAATGTTTAAATTTTGTGCAATGCCCCATTCTAAGTCAGAGTTCTTACTTTTATTACTAATACTATTTTCAATTTGAATTATTTTTCTTTGTAAAAACTTAGGTTCGTGATATGGAATAGGTCCTCAAAGGAGTCGTAATTCATTAAATAAATAGTCGTTTTTAGTGTAGTCAATCATTTTTGAGTGACAAAAAGTAATCAATATGGCGATGTCAAATGGTATTTCCATCGTCTGTAAAAGATGAATTACTTAATACTTGTAGCGCTTATAGTTGGTTTCTGGCAGGCATCAATTAAACAGTGCAATTTATTTATTAAGCTTGGCGCTTAATAAGAAATAAGTTTCGGTCGCCAATAAATTTAGCTGCCATTGAGTCTAGTTCGGCGAATGAGAGGGAAACCGAAGCAGAGCACTCAAATCATTGTTTTGGTAACAGAAAAAATGTGTGCGCGAAGCCTTTGCCTACTTCGAGAAATATTCCCAGTTTTCGGAAAATTCGCCAAAGTCCCTAAAACCCATTCCGGGCAATGAAAGTTGTCTCATTAAAGGCCCCAAAATATCATCAAGAATGTATCCAATTATATAAAACAAGAGAGAACGCTATAGTCGGGTGCCCCGACTATCAGATACCCGTTACTCAGGTAAAGGGAGTGCGAGGGAGATGGAGTGAAACTTTGATCTAACTTTTAACGAATGGTCCGATTTGAAAATTTTTCACTTTCGATAGGTATTGATAAACACAATAAAACTGCATTTTTACTTTTCCGAAATATTTAAATTTTTAATTTTTTCTGTAGTTAAAGTTGCTGGTGTGATTGTGGCGTATGGTGTGGTTCTTGTGAAGAGTGTTGGCTAAAATTTATCCTGAAATATGAATAGGTTATTAGTCGCAGCCACGGCGATGATATTTTCTTCCGGGTGCCAGGCGGTGTGCAGAATCTTCTTGTTAAAGTCGAGGCAGTCCACGCTGTGGGCATGCAGGTATAATACACCCCGCTTCTGCATATCGTCCAGTATACCTTGCCGCTTCAGCGCCCGGTAGATACCTCCGTTACCGTCCGGCGCTCGCGCCACTCGGTGCTTCTCGTCCAGAATGATGCGTCCATCGTATTCGAAGCACGGAAGTGATCCCTGCTCGAACAGCAGCACGTTCTCCGCCTTCAGGCCGAAGAAGTTGTTGGCCACAAAATAGTCGTAAGTAGGTTGCACCGTGTGCTCCGACGTCATTATGTACCAGGTGATGTGACCCCGCTTGGCGTTTGCCTCCTCGGCAAGCTCCTCGAGCTTTAGAATCCGCTCGGCCTGAATGCGGAACAGAGTTTTCCGGGACTGCAGTCCCACGTCGTACATTCCCTTGGGATGATCAAATCCAAGTCGTGTGCCTTGTCCGCCCGCCATTAGCAGCACAGCGACATGTCCGTTGCTGATCTGTCGGAGACCCTCATCCCGGTAGGCGGCCACCTTCTCCACCGCCGCCCTCGAGATGGAGATCAGCTTGCCCTCTGGCAGCGGCTACAGCCGGTCGTCTAACTTAATGCCATTCTCGTTCATCGACACCGTGGCCCGATCGAAGTACTGCTTGATCTCGTCCAAGTTCAGCTCCTCTATGTCCCGCACCAATTCGACGCGTTCGTCATTTGAGAGCTCCGGCCAGAACTTGAGCAGGTGCTCCTGGCCCACCTGGGCGAGTCTCGAGTGCAGAGACAGGTAGTCCGTCATTGTTGGCGAAGGTTTGGCTGCTTTTGGTGATATTGCTGTGGCACCGCCAGCATTGCGCCTCACATGAGTCTGCTGGTGCTGCGAACCGAAGTTGTTGCGACCCATTTCGCAGGGCAAGGAACACCCTGTATGCTCCACTCGTCCGCCGTGCGAATTGCTCTTGCAGTGCCTGTGCCGTGCTCGCCGATGATCCTATGGCATCATCCTAATCCCGACGGGGTTCGATTCACACCCAGAGCAGGGTTTTTGATAAACTGGAAATCCACAATCAGGGCTCAACTGCTGTGCTTTTTTTGGGACCCCAAGAACTGGGCGGAGAATCGATATCGATCGACATCAAGTAGGAAATTGCACTGCTTTTGCTGCCCTAACAGTTCAGCAAAGATTCGATTTCGCAAAAAAGGCTCCCTTGTGCATTAACTGCCTTCGTAAGGGCCACACGGTAAAAAGATGCAAATCGAAGAGATGCAGGGTGTGTAAGTCCTCACACCACACATTGCTGCACATTTATTCGCCATCAAATCTCGCGTTGCCACCTCCTCCTCAGCCCACGCTCTTGCAGAATACTCCATCCACTTCGCATGTTTTGCATGCGACTGCATCGGATAGAGTTATTCTTGCCACAGCCATCGTGAGCGTCCAAACAAAAAGTGGCGAATTAGTTTTGGCTCGAGCGTTGCTCGATTCTGGTTCACAAGTAAATTTTGTGACCGACGAGCTCGCTCAGAGACTTCAGATTAAGAGAGAGAACGTGTGTTTGAGCTTGCGGGGCATTGGTGGAACTAATGCTCAAGCAACCAAGAAAATACACACGATAGTCAAGTCGCGAGTGGGTAGCAGTCAATTGTCGTCCGAATTTTACATACTAAAAAATATTTCTGGTTATCATCCGGATCAAACGGTGAACACCAGCGGCTGGAGGGTGCCTGAAAATATTCAATTGGCAGATCCATTCTTCTTCAAGCCCCAAAAAATAGACATGCTTATAGGCGCAGACTCGTTCTTTGAACTATTGTCAGTCGGCCAGATAAAGCAAGGGCCTGAGTTTCCCATTTTGCAGAAAACAGTTCTTGGCTGGATAGTGTCAGGGAGATGTGCCTCAGAAAAAATAAGAAATGCTGAAAAGTTGGTACATCTCAGCTGCCAGGAGGAAGTGTTGGAGTCAATAGACACAACCCTGCAGAAATTTTGGTCTGTGGAGGACTTGCCGCCCAAGGCCAAGGTCCATACTCCTGAGCAGCAACTTTGTGAGCAACACTTTGAGAAAAATACTCAAAGATTGTCGTCCGGAAGATTTTCGGTTCGTTTGCCGTTCAAATCTGACCCGAACACTCTTGGTTCATCATATGAAGTTGCGAAACGTAGATTTTTGTCGCTTGAAAGAAGATTATCCAAAGATCCTTCTTTAAAAAAGATGTATCTGGAATTCATGGAAGAATATGAAGCCATGGGCCACATGTCTTCCACTGACAATAAAATTCCAGACAGTTCGCACTATTTCATTCCGCACCAATGCGTGCTGCGACCTCAAAGCACCTCGACAAAGTTGAGAGTGGTATTCGACGCCTCGAGCCGTACATCGACGCAGGTCGCGTTGAATGACATCTTGATGGTTGGCCCCACCATTCAAGAGGAGCTGTATTCAACCCTTCTTCGGTTCAGATTGCACAAGTTTGCGCTTGCAGCAGACGTAAAAAAGATGTATCGTCATGCAATGGTTGACGAAGCTGACCGAAACTTTCAGCTCATAGTGTGGAGACGAGATCCATCTGAGTCTCTAAAAATCTTCAAGCTGAACACCGTGACTTATGGAACTTCGCCAGCACCCTATCTGGCGATTCGGTGTTTAATGCGGCTTGGAGAGATCGCGCAGGATTCGTGTCCAAAAGCCGCTAAGGTCATTCAGAATGACTTTTATGTTGACGATTTGTTGACTGGCGCCAGATGCGTTGAGGACCTGCTAAGCCTTCGAGACGAAGTTTCTCAGGTATTGCAAGAGGCAGGATTTGAATTGGCAAAGTGGTTTTCTAACTGCCCAGAGTTGTCCGCATCTGAAAGCGCTGTCATGCCGCTAACGGCAGACTCAGACGTAACTAAAACCCTTGGCGTGGTTTGGTTGCCGGGTAAAGATTACTTTCAATTTCGGTTGGATGACTCTTTCCTGGATCTTCGTGCGACAAAACGAAACATACTGTCGGTGACTGCCCGACTTTTCGATCCGCTTGGCCTATTGTGTCCTCTAGTGACTAGTGCAAAAATGTTGTTGCAGGAACTGTGGCTTCGAAAGTTAGACTGGGACGAGTCGCTGCCGATGCAACTGCAGACATCTTGGGAAGCCTTTAAGAGAACGCTATTGCAGCTATTGCAGCAGCGATTCGTTCATACAGACGCCAAAGTCCCGGCAGAAATACATGGTTTCGCTGACGCTTCCATGCGAGCATATGGAGCGTGCATCTACGTTCGCACTAGTACCGCTGAAGGTTTAAAAGTATCTTTATTGACAGCAAAATCCAAAGTAGCTCCCCTCAAGACGAAAACTTTGCCTCGCCTTGAGTTGTGCGCAGCTCACCTTTTTGCGGATCTTTATAATCGTGTAAGACCATTGCTTAATTTTCTGATTACAAAAGTGTTCCTCTGGACGGATTCGGAGATCACTTTGCATTGGATCAAAACGCATCCTTCGTCGATGTCAGTTTTTGTCTCAAACCGAGTGGCGGAGATTCAAGAGTGGTCGGAAAAAGCAATCTGGAGACATGTCCCCACGAAAGTAAGCCCAGCGGACATTGTGTCACGGGGATGTGACGTTGAGGAACTTACAGCTTCCATTTGGTTCGCTGGGCCGTTGCTCGATGCAGAAAAAGATTGGCCTGTAAATCGACACTTCGAAGTACCTGCTGATGTCGTGTCGATGGAATTACGCAAATCAGCATTGGCGCTTGTGGTAATTCCAGAGCCCAATTATGTGCTTCAGAAAATAGAATCCTTTTCGTCGCACATAAGGCTTCTAAGGGTTTTCGTGTGGGTCTTACGGTTTATTCAAAGGTGTAAAAAAGTGTCGCAGCCCTTTGAAAAAAGTATAACACCAAGAGAACTGAATTTTGCGTTCGAGAAAATAGTGGAAGTGATCCAATCTCACGAGTTCAGTGACGACATGGGTAAAATTCGAAAAAATAAACCGGTAGCAACGAATATACAAAAACTAAGCCCTTTTCTTCAGGAGAAAAAATTAGATTGGTGTTCCTCGACATTGCTGCGAGTTGGGGGTCGGTTATTGAATGCTCCTATCCCGTACGAAGCCAAATTCCCGTTGTTGTTGTCGAAAGGCTCACAGTTTGTTAAAACGTACGTGTCCTACCTGCACGTTACAAATTGTCATGCTGGCCCTCGAGCTCTTGTAAGTCTGTTGCGAGAAAAGATATGGTTGGTTAATGCGCAGGAAGTTTGCCGCAGAACAGTTCGTTCTTGCATTCGTTGCTTTCGGTGCAAGCCGCAACTCTTGACGCAAATCATGGGGAACTTGCCATCAGACAGACTTCGAGCTCTACGCCCTTTTAATATCTGTGGTGTTGATTTTTGTGGCCCATTTAACACAACGTATCGTATCCGTGGCAAGCCACCGTACAAATCATACGTGGCATTGTTTGTATGTTTTGCGTCCAAAGCGGTCCACTTAGAGTTAGTGTCTGACCTCACCACTGATGCGTTTTTGTTGGCATTCCAAAGGTTCGTGAGTCGACGCGGGATTCCGGAGAAGGTGTGGTGCGACAACGCGACGAACTTCGTCGGAGCCGATCGCCACATGAGAGAGTTCCGGGCCCGTCTGGAGGAGCAGGGGGCGGTATCGCAACATTCGCGTTAAGAAAAGGATGCGAGTTTGCGTTCATACCGCCCAGAGCACCTCACTTCGGCGGACTATGGGAGGCAGGTGTGAAGTCTGCAAAGCACCTGTTCCTTCGGACGGTCGGCGAAGACATCCTGACCGCGGAGGAGCTCGGAACTCTCCTCACCAGCGTGGAGGCCGTGCTCAACTCCAGGCCCCTCGGAGCGATCAGCACGGACCCCAACGACGGCGAAGCCCTAAGCCCAGGCCATCTCCTGATCGGCGGGCCCCTCCTAGCTCCACCCTCAGCAGCGCTCCCGGACCAAGTCAGCCCAACCTGCTTACGACGATGGCGCAGTGTCTCGTCTCTCAGGCACAGGTTTTGGCAGCGTTGGTCCCGGGAGTACGTCTCGAGCTTCCAGGCAAAAAACAAGTGGCACCAGAAGGTCCAAAACGTCGACGTGGGAGCTCTCGTCGTCGTCGCCGAGGACAACCTTCCGCCGCAGCAGTGGATGACCGGGCGGATCGTGGCGGTGCACGTCGGCGCTGACGGCAAGGTCCGAGTGGCGGACGTGAAGACGAAGGATGGGACGTATCGGCGAGCGGTGCATAGGCTGGCGGTGCTTCCTGTGGCATGCTGAAGACGGCGGTCCTTCAGAGGGGGCGGTGTTCGCGCACTTTGCGTGTTTTAAAATTTGTTGAATAGTGTAAGGCGGGAGCGGGAGCGCAATAAAGATCTAATCGCTCTCGCGAATTCGCCCCGTCTCTCGCCCCCGTCGTTAAGTTAGGCTTAAGCATTTGTATATTGAAATTAAAAGCCAGTGTTAAATCGAATCTGATCATCACCACACTCCTTTTCGTCGTCGCTAATATTCGCAAATAAAAATTCGTCGCTTCTCCAATCAAGTCGCGTTTAGTTAATACAAAATAGTATTAAATTTTCAGTATATAAGCGATTGTGGGCGTTAAAGGGGGCGTGGCACCTTTTTGAAACAAACTTGCGCTGCGTAGGAACTCCTAGAATCTGCATGCAAAATGCCAATCTTCTAGCTTTTATAGTTTCCGAGATCTCAGCGTTCATACGGACAGACAGACAGACAGACAGACTGACAGACAGACAGACGGACAGACAGACGGACAGACGGAGAGACGGACAGACGGACATGGCTAAATCGACTCGGCTAGTGATCCTGATCAAGAATATATATACTTTATAGGGTCGGAAACGCTTCCTTCTAGCTGTTACATACTTTTGCACGAATACAATATACCCTTTTACTCTACGAGTAACGGGTATAAAAATACAAGACAAAAACAACCTAGCTGCCGGAAAAGAACAAAAATCATCAGAAATTCAGTTAAGTTTTAGTTTTAAGTTATTTTTTTTGTTTTTTTGTGATTACATAATGGTGATGATGCGAAGGCAAAGGCAATTTTAGTGTGGAGGAGTCCTCCAAGGAGACCTCTGCTGCAAATTTGGTGAGTGAAATATGTTTCCTTTATCTGTATTGTTTAAATAAATCTAATCGAAAAGACTCAATTGGACCGTAACTATAAAGAGAATACAAAAAAAAGGAGGAATAATAGTGTGATATCGAGAAACACAATTTTTTATAAGTCAAAGTGAAAAAAAAAAGTCTAAATCAAAAAAAATTCGTGGCTGAACTTATATTAAAATAAAAAACAGTAACAAAGGAGAGACAATATGAATTGATTTATTAGCATTTTTTAGCCGCAAATATTTACATTTTGTTCCGATAATATTCTACCTACATTTTTTTTCTACATTAACATTTTCACTACTTTTTAATTTTTATCGATGACTATTTATTATGTGGATTGTCCCCATGGAATGTCATTTTTTTCCTTTAGCTTTTAAATAAAAATTATAATGTTTTATTTCTTCAAATATTTTGACTCAACGTAATGTGATCCCCTGACACCCATGAACATCCATGGGACCGTTCAAATGAACATGAGTTTGGGCACCAGAACGATCATAGAAAGGGAGGGCGATATATAAATCAATTACATCCGAGATTTTCTGGTGTTCAGAGATGTGGTCAAGTGCAATAGACCCCCTAGTTTTTGTTCTGTTCAATTTCCGTAAACTCTGACGAAAGCATGTTGTATTTCGTTCCTTTGTTTTTTTTGGCCTGGCCTTTCACGCGATTTATTTAAGAATTAATAATGAACATAGGCGATACGAAAGAAGCCAAACCTATACCTCTAGTCGACGAGCCAAGCCGGACAATAATTCGCGTGAGCTTTATATTTAAATATAAGAGGAGGTACCTAATTACTCATCAAACATATCAGCTTGCCATTAATGGTTTTGGATATGTAGTGGGTTTTATTAAAAAATTAAAAAATCACGATGGTCAGCATTGCTAACATGCTCCGCAATTGTAAAGCTCGGATTATAGACATCGTCACGAAAGCCGTACGATCGTCCAGCCGCTGTCTCCGAGTGGTGCTTCTTGTTATTGTTATTTTTCTTGGCAAAGCGATAAGCGCTATGCATATGCAATTGCAATGTTTTTTCTAAGCACTTGTCTTATCTTTGATTGGTTCGTCAGAGGGAAAATATTTAGTTATTTAAATTTGTATATTTTAAATGTTAATAATTTTTAAAAAATTACTGATTTTTGTTTTCTGTATTCGAGCGGTTCGATTTGATTTATGTTAGCTTCATTTCTATTCTTCAGTGATTTCTCGCAAAGAGTTGGACAGCTGAATAATCAGAGCAGGTCAAAGACCTAGTAATACAAAATGAGAGAAGATATGTTGGTTTGGTGACTTAATGGAATTTCCCACTCGTTTTGTTCAATTTTTTTCGCTTTATCTAATTAGTTTCAATATTTGAATTATTTTTAAGCATTCGAAAATTGTACAATATTAGTAATTAGTTTAATATTTTTTTAGTTATTAGAGTAGAATATATTTCAGCAGGTTTGCTACGTATTAGTATGTATTTATGTATGTATAAGTTACTGCCCTGCAGTTCCGAAATTCATCACTACAAAAATTCATCACTGTTTAATCAGCAGCGGACTGCGACGCCGGCAGAGCCAAAGGCAAAGTCGGCAGAGCCGAGTGTGACACAGGCAGAGCCGAAACTCTCAGTCCCCGATCGTAGGCAACGCAGAAAAATTTCCATCTCCCTCTCTTACTCTGTCTCTCTCCCCATAAAATGAGCTGAGAGGTGGAGAACAATGTATTAAAATCAGATCGACCTTTATACACCCTTGAAAATAAATTAGCATAATTTTTGTATTGTAGTTGTTGATTCTTATTAATTATATTATTTTATGGAAATACTTTTTAAAAATAAAATTATTATGATTCTTTTGAAAGGTATGGATTCCTTTTTTAAGTGAATTTAAGTTATGTGATTATTTTGCATAGTCGGACATGCTTTTATATACCCTGCATTGACGCGAAGCGAAACATGTAAAGACAAATTAGGCAAAGGAAAGAACAATAGGATTAACGGCGCCCTTGTTATACCCTTGCAGAGGGTATTATAATTTTGGTCAAAAGTGTGCAACGCAGTGAAGGAGACATCTCCGACCCTATAAAGTATATATATTCTTGATCAGGATCACCTCCTGAGTTGATATAGCCATGTCCGTCTGTCCGTCTGTCTGTCCGTCTGTCTGTTTCTACGCGAACTAGTCTCTCAGTTTTAAAGATATCGAATTGAAACTTTGCACACACCCTTCTTTCCTTTGCACGCAGTATATAAGTCGGAACGGCCGGGATCGGCCGACTATATCCTATAGCTGCCATATAACTGATTGATCGGAAATGCCATTACTTTGGTGTTTGTAAAGTTAGGAAGTTGGGATTTTTTATGAGTATTAAGAATGCATCATATGAATAATTTTGGAGAATATAATTTACAGAGTATTCTGCAAGGGTATATCAACTTCGGCTCCGCCCGAAGTTAGCTTTCCTTTCTTGTTTTCAACTGAAGTTGTTTTCGCAGTTTTTACGTGCACTTGCCTTTGAGACAACGGAGAGAACAGATCGAAGCTGGATTTTTTTTTGAAATTTTATAAACAAATTTATCAGAAATTTAGGTAAGTGTTATTTTATTAATTATTTTGAACTGTACCTACATATACTGTTAATATATTTATTCATTATTTAAGGCGAAGCTTATAATAAAATTGTTGGGCCAGCATAAACTAAGCTGGACTTGGCCGGCGGCAAAACAAAAAACGCAGTAAGTTTTTATATATTTTATAATAATTTTTCTATTTTAGATATACTTGGTCAGGAAGAGCCAGTACATAAAGCACGAAGTCAAAAAAAGGGCACCGAAACCGAAACATCCTCAACACCTCCGAGACAACTGAAAACGTACATATGTAGATTGAATTAAGTTAAATTAATTAGTTATATGTAATGATAAAATGAAATAATAATGAAATAATGTAATAAAATAAAAAATGAAATTTATATGAAAATTTACTGAATGAATTTTACTGATGAAAAAAAAGCGATGAAAAAGCGATGAAAATGAGATGAAAAAGCGATGAATTACTGATTAAAGAGTGATGAATTACTGATGAAAATGTGATGAATTCTTCACTCTTTAATCAGTAATTCATCACTCGTTAATCACTATTTCATCGCATTTTAATCACTCGTTCATCGCATGTTCATCAGTAAACTCTGTTCAAAGAGTGATGAATTACTGATTAAAGAGTGATGAAAAACTGAAAAAAGAGTGATGAATTACTGATTAAAGAGTGATGAATTTTTCACTGATTAACTCCTAGGACATGCCAATGTTAAATTCATCACTAATTTGTATGAAGTTTCATCGCCGATTAATCAGAAGTGATGAATTTTTGGTGATGAAAAAGCGATTAAAAGGTGATGAACGGTACTGCAGGGTGTATTCCTTCCAGATCATTCTTGTATATTCTTAGAGTACGTTGTTGTTGTTGCTGTGATCCCTCTCTCTTTTGATCTCATCGCTCTCACCATCTCTCAGAGAGTCGGGGTGTTGGTGCGAGTCGTGAACGGAGAGTGAGTTCAGTTTAAAGCAAGCAGTGATCCTGACCAGAATTAAACTATAAACTGAATAAAACTATAAACTGAAAACTATAAACTATTAATATATTAGGTTAGGTTAGGTTAGGACGGCTGCCAGGCTGTAGCCTGGTACACCTAGACCTCTGTGGGTCCATTGTGATACCGTATGATCTCTATTTTTGGGACCCCTATCCGTTAAGAGTCAGCCTGTAAGTTGGTCGATCAGCAGGTCCCCCATCCGGAGGATTTAATAAAAGAGCTTAGACTCTTCAGGTTAGTCTGCGATATTTCGGTCAGGTCATTTATGAAAGGATATCCTAAGTGTTTCAGTCTGAGCCTGCATAGGGCTGGGCATGAACAGAGTAGGTGTTCCACCGTTTCCTCTTCTTCCTCATCCCTGCAGCTTCTGCAAAAATCGTTTTTTGGGGCTTTTAGCCTGCCGGCGTGTGCGCCAACGAGCCAGTGGCCTGTGAGTACTCGAATTAGCATGCCGCACTCAGTGCGGCTGAAATTGAGTAGTTCTGATGTTTTCTTATTGTTTATTTCAGGCCATGTCTGGTGAGAGATTCGGCATTGCGGTGTGTTTTGCCAATAAGTGTTGGCTAATTTGCTGAAGTGGTTTTTAATAATTAGCTTACAAGTAGCCATCGGCATGCCGACATTCTCCTTTCCTGGAAGGAAATTTCTTTCCTGGAAGGAGAGGTATGGTGGTGCCTTGCCTGGCTAGCTCGTCTGCTATACAGTTGCCTACGATATCCCGGTGACCCGGAACCCATATAAGGCTGACAGTAAACTGACTAGCCATCTCGTGGAGAGATTTGCGACAGTCTGCTATTGTTCGGGAGTTTGTATTTGTCGAGTAGATTGATTTAATAGCCGCTTGGCTATCACTATATATGTTTATGTGTCTGTTCTGGGTGTTTAAGTCCCTTAAACAGACAAGTGCTTCCATTATAGCGTACACTTCCGCTTGGAAGACACTGCAGTGGTCAGGAAGTCTGAAAGACCGCCTGATCTCTAATTGCTCGGAGTATATGCCTCCACCTACGTGTCCGTCTAGTTTGGAGCCGTCTGTATATAAACAGATTGCGTCTATTGAGCCCGGTCGGCCACGATCCCAAACTTCCCTGCCTGGGATCAGAGCTTCGAAGGGCGTGTGATTGTATTCACGGGTTTTACATAGATCCGTTTTTGGCGGGATCAATTTGTCATGCTGAAGAATCTTAGCGTGACCATACAGTTGGGCTTTCCATTGCCCTGTATCCCTTAGTCGAATGGCTGCCGATTTCGCCCTTTCCATTCCTGCTAAGTCCAGGCTCTGGAGGTTCAAGATCGCATTCAGCGCTTCGTTTGGGGTAGTTCGAAGGGCTCCACTCATACACAAGGCCGCCATGCGCTGTACTTTGTTAAGTGGAGTTAAGATACATTGTTTGTGTAAAGCGGTCCACCACAGAGCCACTCCATATAGTAGGATTGGCTTGACTACCGCTATGTATATCCAATTGACGATTTTAGGGGACATACCCCATCTTAGCCCAATTGCTTTTTTACAAGAGTAAAGTGCAATGGTCGCTTTCTTGGTTCTCTCTTGGTTGTTTAGGCCCCATTTAAGACGCTTATCTAATACTAACCCCAAGTATCTTGCGTGCTCGCTAAAAGAGAGATTACAGTTGTTTAAAGTGGGTGGGTTAAGTTTTGGGATTTTGTATCTATTTGTAAAAAGGACTAGTTCCGTTTTTGAGGGATTTACCCCAAGTCCGTTCTTTGTAGTCCATTCCGATAGTGTTTTTAGTTTTGCGGTCATAAGATCGCATAACGTTTGTGGATACCTACCATTAAAGATGATAGCGACATCGTCTGCGTATGCCACTATTTTACAGCCTCCTCCTTCAAGAATCCGCAGTAGTTTATTTACCGCGATATTCCATAAAAGGGGTGATAGTACACCTCCTTGCGGAGTGCCTCTGTTCACTAATCTAGTCTGGGTCGAGGTCCCTAGTGTGGCCGTGACCAATCTGCTTATCAGCAATTTGTGGATCAGCCCCACCAGCGGTGGCTCAACCCCTAGTTCAGTGAGGGATTCTGTTATTGCCGTGGGGAGCACGTTGTTGAAAGCTCCTTCTATGTCAAGGAAGGCGATCAAGGTGTATTCTTGTATACTGAGTGATTTCTCGATGTTGCTTACTACCAAGTGTAGCGCCGATTCGGTCGACTTACCTTTGGTGTATGCGTGTTGCGCCTCTGATATCTGCGTCGGGTCAATGATGTCTCTAATATGTAGACCTAACAGTCTTTCTAGGATTTTTAGCAGGAATGATGTCAGACTTATCGGTCTGAAATCCTTCGCTGTAGTATGGGTGGCTTTCCCTGCCTTAGGGATGAAAACGACTTTCGTTTCCCGCCATGCTGTAGGTAGTTCTCCTACTGCAAGAATGGTCTGGAATATTTTTCTCAGCCAGTTTATAGCTAGTTCTCCTGCTTGCTGAATATGTGCCGGTGTTATATTGTCCGGTCCCGGCGATTTGTATGGCTTAAAACTATGAATGGACCAGTTTATATTACGGTCTGATAGTAGGAGATTTAAGTTTATTCCTTCTCCAGTGTGTCTTCCTGGGGGATGTCCTGTTTGCAGGCTCCCTGGGAAGTGAGCGTCTAGGAGTAGGTTTAGGGATTCTTCACTAGAGTCCGACCATGATCCGTCAGCCTTTTGGAGATAGCCCAGGGATACGGCTGTCTTAGAAAGTATTTTTCTGAGCCTTGCGGCATCAGTTGTCTTTTCAATGTCCGAGCAGAAGTTCTGCCACGCAGTTCTCTTCTCTTTTCTAATGGCCTTTTTGTATGTGGCTAGTTCCTTTTTGTAGCTTTGCCAGTTTATGTCCTCATTTGCAGCTTTCGCTCTGTTGAACAGGTTTCTGCATTTGGCTCTGAGGATTGATAATTGCTGGGTCCACCAAGGAGGTTTTTTCCTTCCCCTTGGTTTCCCTAACGGGCATGCAGCTGAGAATGCCGCGTTGCATGCTTCTGTGAATTTGTTTACTATATTATCTAGCTCCTGAGTGCAAGGAGTGCTTTCTGGTGGCTTCCTGGGGAGGAAGTTCGATAGAATTTCTTTGTATTTATTCCAGTTTGCCCGCCTGGGGTTGGCAAAGCTGACCGGCGCAGGTGACACTAGGGACAAAGTTGTCTCTATAAACCTATGATCTGAAAATGAGTGCTCGTCGGAGACAGCCCAGTTTGTGACTGTGCTTATGAGTGAATCTGATGCCAGGGTTAGATCTATGATCGTTTGGCACGTTTTTGTTATAAAAGTAGGGGTATTGCCCCTATTACAAAGAAATAAGTTCGATTTAAGAATGAAATCGAATAAAGACTCACCTCTGTCGTTGTTGATAGGGCAGCCCCACTGAGTATGGTGGGCATTTGCATCGCATCCTATCACCAAACCTTTCTTAAGCTCTTCACGTTCCTGTACCAGTCCTCTGACTAGCGCGTCTGGGGGGTCTACCTTTTCGGAAGCCATGTAGGCCGATAGCATCCTAAAAGAGCCGCTTTGCAGCTCCAGGCTTATTGCTGTGTTGTCTCCGTTGCTGTATTTGTGAAGCAGAAATGTACTAAGATGCCGTTTGGCTAAAATGCAGGTTCGAATTTTACCTTGTTTGGGGTCAAGCATAAGCTTGTAGTCTTTTGTTCCCAGTCCAGCAACCCTGCCTCCTGCTACCCAGGGTTCCTGAACTAAGACCACGTCGGCTTCGCCTTTGGCCAGGCGAAGCAAAAGAGCAGCGGACGCTGCTTTACTGTGATGTAGGTTGATCTGCAGGAGTCTTAGCGACATCCCCAGCTGCAACCTCCACCACAGTAACGTCGGCCTCCGAATCGCTCAGGTCCACTTCGTCGATTGCCGGTCCCATCGCTCGCATCTCTCTGCTTAGCGACGAGTCGGTTGAATAGCCGTCCTCCGGCACACCAGGGGCCTCCACTTCCTCCGCAAGCACCTGCTCGGCTGGGTTGCCGGCAGGACTTCCCGAGGAATTAGAGTCCCCTTTATATATTTTAATATGTATGGCACTGAACCCATAGTTGAGCGTTCCCCGAGCAGCCTCTATGGGAGCGATAGACTCCTTATTCAGTACCACAATCGCTTGGTTTACGTCACCTTCGTGCTCCTCCACCTTAACGACTTTCCAGTCTTTTGTGGGGAGATGTGGGTTGCATTCTTGCAACATATAGAGGATGTCCTCCGGTGATGCGATTGCTGCTGGGAGCCAAATTCTGGCTCGCGGTCTACTGGGGACGTCACACCAATCTAGTGCGACTATGTTCGCCCCTTCGTAGACTGCACCGAGCTGAGCTACCGCCTGTTTATATAGGTCAGCTGATCGCTGATTATCGCAGGCCACCACTTTTACACTGCCCTGGTACCAGCCCGCGTCCATACAGCAAGGCGCTGAACCGGGCTTCTCGCGTACCATACGCAGGCAAATGAGTGACAGCTTGGACTCAACCGCCTTCCATTTGTTTCTGGGGATCCTGTTCTCCGGATTTCCCCTATCTATGAGTCCAAGTAGGACCCGATCTTTGGTGATCTCGGCAAAGGAGACCGACGGCTGGATCTTCGATCTCTTCGCCGACGGGCCGGGCAGCTCTATGGAGCGTTGCCTCTTCGCCTGAGCACCTTCTTGTTGGGGCTTCTCTTGCCCATAGTTGGGAAACACCGTCCTTGCCCACTCTACCTTCTTTAGCCATTCGGGCGAAGGCGTGGCGACAGTGCTTCTGGCATGTGAGCGCAGGGTTTGGGCGGCAGTCCGTCTCTCTGCGTATGTAAAATTCTTCTTTGCACCAGCGGGTGACCCGATCGACTTTGCTGCGCCTACCACTGGTTTTGGCGCAGATGCGCACATAGCAGAGGCGTTAGCGACAGTCTTTCTGTCCCCCGACATCCCTAGTTTGGGATGGGGCCCTTTCTGAGCCCTACTGGTGCTTGCAGTGGAACCATCGTTCGTCTTTGCAGCGCCGGGTTTTTGTGGAGTTCCCGTCTCCGTTTTTTTGTTTGTGTTTTTATGTGTTGTTTCCATAGTTGGTCCCACGAGCTGCGGAGAAGGGGAAAGGTCCGCCCGGGCAGAGATCCGCGTTACCCGGGTAAGGCGGTAGATAGAACAGGGGGTCGCCATCTCCCTGAGCCCACCGTTTGAGACTGGGCTAGTTGTTGATCCGGGCCCCCAGCCAGGCTGACTCTTGGCACGGTCCGGATTACACCGTAGTCCGGCCCGGAGTGAGATGTTGTTTGGGAGAGGAAGTGGGTAGGTGGTGTGTGGGGGATATTGGGTTTGTGTAAAGCAACTGTTTAGATGCGGCTGAACAAATCGCATCGTCGGTACTGCCTCGTTGCAAGATACCCGCTGGTTGTCCGGGACTGCTTATTTGCTGGGGTTTCCGTCCACGATTCCGTGTTTGATTTCCACCGCCAGCTTATTCGCAGTTGGCCTCGAGTGAGGTCGTCCGCTATCCGCAACCTGCGACCCGCTCGGTCGCCCCAGCAAGTTCCTCAGACAAAGAACTATTAATATATATTATCGATAAAAAATAAAAAGTAGTAAAAAAAAAAAAAAAAAAAAAAAAAAAAAAAAAAATAAAAAAAAAATAAGAAAAAAATTTTTTAAAAAAAAAATAAATATTTGCGGCTAAAAAAAAAAAAAAAAAAAATAAAATAAAATCTTTTTTTAAAAAATTTTTTTTTTTAAAAAAAAAAAAAAAAAAAATAAAAATAAGTTCTGACACGAATTTTTTTTGATTAAGACTTTTTTTTTTCACTTTGACTTATAAAAAATTGTGTTTATCGATATCACACTCTTATTCCTCATTTTTTCGTATTCTCTTTATAGTTACAGTCCAATTGGGTCTTTTCTATTATATTTATTTAAACAATATAGATGATGGAAACATATTTCACTCACCAAATTTGCAGCAGAGGTCTCCTCGGAGGACTCCTCCACACTAATCACAAAAAAACAAAAAAATATCTTAAAACTAAAGCTTAACTGAATTTCTGATGATTTTTGTTCTTTTCCGGCAGCTAGGTTGTTTTTCTCTTGTATTTTTTTATATAATTGGATACATTCTTGATGATATGACTTATGACTTATGGTGAATTTTCCGAAAACTGGGAATATTTCTCGAAGTAGGCAAAGGCTTCACGCACACATTTTTTCCGTTACCAAAACAATGATTTGAGTGCTCCGCTTCGGTTTCCCTCTCATTCGCCGAACTAGACTCAATGGCAGCTAAATTTATTGGCGACCGAAACTTATTTCTTATTAAGCGCCAAGCTTAATAAATAAATTGCACTGCTTAATTGATGCCTGCCAGAAACCAACTATAAGCGCTACAAGTATTAAGTAATTCATCTTTTACAGACGATGGAAATCCCATTTGACATCGCCATATTGATTACTTTTTGTCACTCAAAAATGATTGACTACACTAAAAACGACTATTTATTTAATGAATTACGACTCCTTTGAGGACCTATTCCATATCACGAACCTAAGTTTTTACAAAGAAAAATAATTCAAATTGAAAATAGTATTAGTAATAAAAGTAAGAACTCTGACTTAGAATGGGGCATTGCACAAAATTTAAACATTATCAAAATCCAACTATTACCATACAATTAAAGGGATATTTCAACATTCAAATCAGTTAAAAAACCAAGACTTACTTCTTATAATAATAATATTTCAAAAGATAACCAATTTCCAAAAATAAATATTCAATAACTATTGTAAAATCTCTAGCGAGAGTTTTTGTTTCATAAATCTACTAAACGGAAATATGGCAAATTTAGATAATAGCGACGATCTCCCTACCTAAAAAAAATTGTAAACGACACAGAATTAAATGACACATTTTTTATCTTATTTAATGAAAACATCGTCATCAATAAAATTAAATACAGCTGAAACCGTTACAGAGAACTAGCAAAACATTTGCTGAACTGAACAATAGTATCTCCGCCCTCTCAGCACACATGAAATACATCGGATTCATTTTAGGAGGGAATGTATTTATAACTTATCATATAAGCATTTTCACTAGCTAGCCGCCAACAGATAGCCAAACTTTAGACTAAAACACTCACGACACCGCGATCCCGGGTTGAGGATGTCGTTCATCAACTTCATCATCTCAAGAAAGACGTTCCGGATCCCGTCCCGCAACGCTTGACCTTTTTATTTTTAAAGTTTATTGAACACGCCACACAAGGATGGACCTTGTTTTCGTGTATTGGCGAATTATTTCTAAAGATCCCAAAATAAGCGGGTAACGGGTGCTTCATTCTTGAGCAAATCAGGTGTGGTCATAGCCGGTCAAAAGTTAATCAAGATGTGTTATTACAGAAGACGACCGTGTCTGTCACGGCCGAGAATCCATAAGTCTGCCGGGTGTCGTCTGCGGAGACGCCGTCGACCCAGTGGTGTTGCAAGATGTCTTGCCAGACAGTTTGCATGTGTGAGCAAACGTTCCCGGTATCAACTTGAGGATTTGCAAATCGTCTCTGTTACCGTCGGCACTCCCGTGTCCTGGAACATTACTCGGTTTTCTACATAATGGTGCCACTTCACCCCCAGCATCCTCCTGAGAGCCTTTGTAATGCATGTTTGCACCCTTTTTAGTGACGAATCACAGGCCGTGCCCCAGCAAGTGATTTCCCAGTTTAAGGTTGGGAGGACAATGGCCTTAAAAAGCCGCACCTTAGCTTCAAGGGATAGGCCGCTGCCTGGACGAAGGAGCCAGTCCATTTTGTCAAGTTTTGTTCTTGCTGCTCCACAAACTCGATCAATTTGTCCCTTCCAACAAAGGCGACGGTCTAAGGTAACTCCGAGGTACGTCACCTTATCTTCGTGCTTGAGCCTATTCCCATCAATGTAAAGGCTACGCGAACGGCCAGGGCGGAGAGCAAAATTGGCATGTTGCGTTTTGTCAACATTAAGCGCAATGTTCCATCGAGAGGCCCAGCACTCAAATTCGTCTATGAATGTCTGGACACGTCGGGACGCAGACGTAGTGGTGCGACCAGCTGCAAGAAATGCAGTGTCATCTGCATATGTGGCCAGGAGTGTACCACGAGCAACTGGGTTTGGAAGATCCGAAGTGTAAATTGTATACAGGACCGGGCCAAGGACGCTTCCCTGCGGGACACCAGCACGAATTGGGCGAAGTCCAGAACGGTGTCCACGAATGTCTACAGCAAACTCCCTTTTATCTAAGAACGATACAATAAGATTCCAGAGCCTTTCAGGCAAAAGCGGCATTAGCTTGTAGAACAGTCCTTCGTGCCAAACCCTGTCAAAGGCCTGTCGAACATCGAGAAAAACGGCTGAGCAGTATTTGTGGTCTTCGAAAGCCCCCAGGACATGGTTAATTACTCTGTGCACTTGCTCGATAGCACTATGGCGACTACGGAAACCAAACTGGTGGTTCGGAAGTGCATCTTCAAAGGCGTTAATAGCTAGAAGTCTACCAAGCATGATCCGCTCAAAAATCTTGGAGAAAGTGGACAGCAAACTAATCGGCCTATAAGATTCCGGGCAACATGGGTCTTTTCCTTTTTTGCCACCATTGTAACTATTGCTCGTTTCCAAGGTGATGGAAAATAACCAAGGTCCAGGCAAGCATTAAAGAGAAGACAGAGCTGTGCAATGACAGAGCTAGGCAGAGCCTTTGCTACTTTGCCATCAATCGCGTCCATGCCAGGAGCTTTAGTAGTAACCAGTCGCTTTATATGACCACGTACTTCATCTTCGTCTACTGGACGGACAGTAACAGGAGGACCAAATGAAAGTCCTATCCTAGAGATTGTTGTCTGGACTTCATCGCTTGTTGCAAATTCAAATGGAGTAAAGCGATTTTCAAGATCATCAGCAAATACTTCAGCAATCTCGGAATCACTGTGGGCCCAAGTCCCATCACCACGTTTAAGGGAAAACCTCTGGAGCGGCTGTCTTTTAAGGTTGCGGGTGCATTTCCAGAGCGCAAATCCGTGATTCTGGTTAGGATCAATTGCACTGAGCTTGTCTATAAAAAATTCTGACTTGGCCGAACGGAGGACTTTCCTTAGCTCTGATACAGTAGCCTTCCACCTTGCCATATCGATGGTATGCCTCGTCCTCATCCAGACACGGCGAAGTGCATGACCCTTTCTGGCCAAGGCACCAATTTCTGGCTTTGAATGAGCCCAAGATGGAGGCGGAATAGGTATACTTCTAGGAGGAGGGGCAGCTTGATGGATCTGTTCAACTAAGACCTCAGCAAAGGAATCTACGTCGTCCACAGAAAGAAGAGAAGGTTGCTCCTGAGTCAGAGCAGTAAGTTGCGCACTGAATCTTTTAAGATCCGAGCCCCGGGGAAGAAGCCTGGATTTGGTAACGATCGTATAGGCAGCCACGCAAAAATATATCATGAGCGGAATATGATCAGAGGAAAGTCCCGGATACTCTGAGATTGTAAGGTGGTTGCACGGGATGCCTTTGTACACCGCAAAATCAATGGCCGTCGGGAGGTGGTCATTGATCCAAGGAAAATGAGTGGGTCCGCCAGTAGCCAAAATCTGCATATTTGAGTCAGCAATAACTGACATCAGGGTGTTTCCCCGAGGGCATGATCGCCTGCACCCCCAGAAACTGTGGTGCGCATTCCAATCACCTCCAATGAGAAAGCGGCTACCTACAGAGCCAAACAGACGCAGATATTCCTCAGTCGTCCAAGAAAGGCGGTGACCAGGTGGACAGTAGACAGCACCAAATGAAATTCTGCCAAACCCAGTGACCAAACTTACGGCAACTGCTTGCAGGTGAGGCTCCGATATTGTGGCACTTAGGTGATAATCTAAACAGGATTTGATGATGACAGCAGCACCACCACGATGTCGATCATCAGGGTGGTTGGCAGAGTGAACAGCATATCCATTAATGTGGAAGAATGAACGGCTGGTAAAATGTGTCTCTGAGATCAATAAAATGTCAATGTTGCGTTCCTGGAGGAGATTCTCAATCTCAAGTGATTTGCCAACTAAGTTGTTGGCGTTCCAAATAACGATATTTATACCGTAATTAGTCATCGCATTGCGTTGACCCTGATAGATTGGCGTGCTTAGAAATCACGCTCTGTAACATTTGTAGTGTGGTCGTCATTACTGACATCATTTGATCAAAGCGTAACAACAACTTATCAATTGCAGCCGCTTGGGCTATCGCAGCAGCCTCTTGTTGGTTCCTTAATCCATTAATAAATTCCAGAAGCCTGTCCTGAGTAGGTTGTTCAACCAAGGAGGTCTTTTCAGTTGGATTTGAATTAGCCGTTGGCGAAGTCTGACTTGAGGATGCAGAAAGATGCGTAGAAAACCAAGCATTTTGAGCCGGGGGCATGGCAGGCTTAAAAGTACGTTTTTCAGTGGGTCTACGCCCTACAGAACCAGTGGGCTTACGTCTTTCAATAGCCTCTAAATAGGCAGGACATCGACGGGAAGACGCACTATGATTAGAACCACAGTTAATGCACTTGAGTTGTTCCTCATTTATGGCCAAGCACCGCTCCTTGTCTTTTGTTTCATGGTCACCAGCGCATCTGGCACACTTTGGCAAGAGTGAGCAAACATTTTTAGAGTGTCCAAATTCTTGACATCTGAAACACCTTAAAGGACCCTTTCTCTGAAGCTGCGGTTCCATTTTAACCACCTGGTGGTAGTCAATTATCTGGATATCATATACATTATTGTTATATTTAGCTGGTTCCAGCTCCACAAAGAATATATCCCGGTTCGCCTTCCCATTTTCACCAGGGGGGGTTAAATACATTCCGAGGGTTGTGTCCCAAAGCTTTAAGTTTTGCAGTAATTTCGGCTATTTCAGTGGAAGCGTGAAGTCCCTTGATGACGACTCGAAAGGCTCGTTCATTTTTAAACTGAAAAACTATTCCTTAAACAACTGATGCCTATTTTAGAGGAAAAACACATCATCCTAGACCACCAGTTTGGTTTTCGTCGAGGTCATGGGACAATCCAACAGTGCCATAGAGTTGTGAGCCATATCTTGGACTCGTTTGAAAACAGAAGATGCTGCGGTGCAGCCTTCCTAGACGTAAGGCAAGCGTTCGTCAGAGTCTGACATCAAGGCCTACTGTACAAAATCAAGCGTATCCTGCCTACGCCGTACTACCTGGTCCTCAAGGCGTACCTGCAAACAGATGTTTTTATGTAAGATGCAAAAAAGAAGAATAATCGATCCAAAAAGTTTGCGCCGGAGTTCCCCAAGGCAGCGTTTTGAGCACGATCTTATATTCGATATATACCTCCGACATGCCTATGGGAAACCAGTACATGACATGCACCTACGCCGACGGCACGGCATTCCTGGTCTCAGCGGACTCTCTTGTAATAGCAGCTCAAGGCCTACAACAAGCGCTCAACAACCTGGACCCTTGGCTACAGAGATGAACCATTGTCATAAATGCAGAAAAATCCACGCATACCACCTTTACTCTTAGACAAGCCATATCTCAACCCGTCCTCATTAATGATGCACTCATCCCGCAAAAGTCAACTGCTAAATACTTTGGAATGACTTTTGATACAAAGATAACATGGAGGGAACACATCACAGGAAAAGTTAAGCTACTAAATAACTAAAAAAGGCAAATGTTCTGGCTGCTAAATAGAAGAAGTAAACTTAAAAAGAAAAACATGCTCCTTATAAATCCATTATTAAAAGCTGTTGATAATATATCAAAATATCAATATATCGATACTTTTTCCAAAAAATGATATATTTATATCGTGATTTTTTATTTGCCCAAATATCGGAACTCCGATTTTTTTTTTGATTTGTTTTGATATGTCTTCGGTCACTCTGAATTCCAAAGCGACCTCGACTGAAAGAATTCCGGCGCGAAATAAAAAATTGTAAAATCAAACTATACGGATATAAAAAACGATGTCCGCCATCAAATGTGTTGTGTGCGACTCAAGAAGCAGGATGACTGACGCACACATAATGCAAAGGGTGTTATTAAAATCCCTAAACCCTGCATACTGGTCATAAAATATGTATAATAAAATACTATTGTTTTTAAAAAGAAACTTATTGTCTTTTTATTGTCTTTTTCATTTAACACAAAAAATATGAAGTATATCAAATATCTCGACATTTTTATGTGATATTTTAAATATTATCATTTTTTTTTTGATAAAAAAAAATATCATCGATACGATATTTTTAAAATTTTCGACAACCCTAATATAGATAAAATGCAAGACCACGAAAATTCCTTAGCTTTCAGCTTAATAGTTATCAACGATCAACCTAGACGTTTACATAGATGCCACCGTCTGGACCTGCCATAGTTTCTAGTTTTTCACCGATACCCCACATCATCTCCCAACAAACCAACACTATTAATATAACATAATTGTTTATTCCAAAATCAAAGTTACCATCACAGTTAATTAAATGCCCTTTGGAAAGATGTAAATAAAGATAAATTGAGAAAAAAAACGAAAATCAATAACATAAAATACAGTAACGAAAAGCAAAATATGTTATGAAGACGTTCCGGATCCAGTGCCGCAACGCTTGACCAATGCCAGAATCCTGTGCCGCCTGTGATATCGCGGAATTTACGGCTGACGGCGCTGCGCCCTCCCTACCTTGAGCCAACAACTGATTAGGCAATGGCTTCAAAGCCAACGTGCCTCGGCGACTGTGGCACCAAACCGGAAACCGATCCTATTACCTACCATCCTCTTCTTTTACATTTTCCAAAAATATAAATAAATACCTACAATAATAAAAATTAACTCAGAAAAATAACGGCAGGCTAAATAAATCGGAGCAGCAAACTCAGGGATGGTAAATAATACATTAATATAGTAAATAAGAATAAATAAGAGATTACATTACGATCGCGTGGAGTTACCACTGGTCGCTGCCACACATTTCCTAGCCCACAGAATCCAAGCATTACTAACTCTGCTCAAACAAAAATAAGGAAGAGAATACAAATCAATAACTAAATATATATTACATTAATAAGATAAAATAAAACATTACCCAACAGATCACAGACCACAGATATTATCACAGACTTGTTTCAGTGTTATGCGCTATTGCACGATTTAGCCCCTATCATGCAAGTTCTTGCTTTTGTCATCATTATTGGTCCACTGCTAAATCCTTGACCGGAAGCTTTTGCACAGCTTTATTTGCTGGCCTCCCGCTCTGTTTCCCTCATTATTTCCGGTTATTAGTCCTAATCCCGAAGCCATTTGACGAATTTAGTAACGATTCGTCCAGTAGATTTAGCAGGATCGTGTACACCGACTTTGAAAATGGTGTCTAAATCTTTCTAAAATAGTAACACAAACGAGTATGCTAGCGTGCCAGTGTGACCAAAATTTCGATTAAGGCGTGCTACGGTCGTACTGTCAGTCAGCTGGGCTTGTTGACAAGCAGTTAAAATTCAAATATCGTATTTGCGGGAAAGAGCCTTTAAAAGATATTATCAACTACCTTGGCAAGACAAAACTGCCGCTGTACAAAGAAATTAAAAAACAATACAATTTAAATTTAACAGTTGTCTTTTTAATTTACGGATAATTATTTGCTAATTTTAAGTTCATAGCTGCACTTTTATTGTGTTTTTTCGTACATTCTTGACCTAAAAAACATTTTGCTCTGACAAGAGGCACCCCAGATAGTATTAATGTAATTTTGTCCTCACATCTAAACTCCTGCAATCGACTTTGGCGAGTTTTTTCCTCCATTTCTTATAATGTTCAGTGAGAAGCGCACGCCAAAAGATTAAATTTTTTATTCTTTTCGCTAGGGTTCACACAAAGTTCATTTCAGCAGACTGGCAATGCTTTGAAATTTTCTGGTATTTTTTTCGTCGATCTGAGTACCGATGTGAAAAAAAGGACCGACGAAAAGTGAACGCCAGCTGTTTGCCTCTAGCTCTCTCATGACTGGCGTACAGTTTACGTCGATCTGAGTACTAGCACTAACCATACAACATATACACTGGTCATTTCATACAACGAAAGAAGTCACAAAAGTTTCAAGCGGCAGGGCCCACAGCTGGTAGCGGCAGGCCCCGGACACTTCGTGTGCCTTCGGGTTTTTTTCGCTCTCATTCTTATTCTCATTTTGACGCTCCCGCGCTCATTACTCGAGTTCGGTCGTTCAGTCGCAGAGACGCACATTTTGAAGAAGGTTGCCCTGCGCTTGAATTGGGCTTTGTATGTATGCGTGTTCATGCATTCTCATACAGGGGTGCATGTGTGCGATCATTTCATTTCGATGCAGCAAGAATATTTTGTCTTTTGTTACTTTTCAGACTTGGTACCCTAACAATATGAGCGTATTCATTATTGGGTTAATGATAAAAATAAGAATATTATATGTTATAGTATATTTTTTAATATTTTCGCATATATTTCGTTTTGGTTTACAAATTCAAATCAGTGGTAGCAAAAAAATGTTTTGCATATATGTATGTATGTATTCCAAATAATATAAATTAATCTAATGAGATAGGAACAGGGCACATCGCAGTCGGTGTCTGCGCTTAGTGGTTGAGAAAACTTCAAACCAAATCAGCTTTGGTTGTTGTTCTGCGAGCGGATGGTGCCTGCATACCCCACCGACGATTGAATTTTAGGGCGGGCCAGCTGTGGGCCCTGCCGCTTGAAACTTTTGTGACCACTTTCGTTGTATGAAATGACCAGTCTATATGTTGTATGGTTAGTGGTACTAGGCTTTAAAAGAAATAGAATTGTATCGTGGGCCTAATGCCATCTTCCCATAGAGTCCATCCGTTAGAAACGGTTGGGATTTTTGACAAATGTATAACTCATATTCCCACAGAGCACATTCACCATCCACCATCCTAACTATCGCATAAAACTTGGTTGGGGAACTAACTGCGAATTTTCGGAACAATAAGACCTAATGGACCATTCGTTCATCGAATGGAAGATGGTGGATGGATCTCTGTAGGAAGACGGCATTAGATGTTTTGATGTTTGGCAAGATTGGCAGACAGCCAAGCTCAATTCCAATCGGATTTTATGGAACTGTTGAGGAAATCAAAGAATTATAAAAATGTCGAATAATTTGGTTAATTTAAAAATAAAATGAAATATGGAATCATAATGAAACAAAAAACAAACATATATAATAATACACAATGAACTTTATTTGTTACCATTTAGACAATAATTGGCATTAACTTTTCTTCTTTTTTTTCTGTAGGTTGGCTACTCGCCTAGCTTTGGACTTATTCGCTGTTTTTCTGATGCAGTTGAAAAAAATGGTTACGGCCTCCTCATTGTTCGGGGAAATCGAATAATAATCCCCAATAAGCAGCACCGGAACTTGTACGCCACAAATTTTCCTGTTTTTTTTTCGTGAAGGGACGGAGAAGACGACATTATCCTTGCTAGGCTAGACTTTTTAACACTAGTGGAGTCGTTGCAGTTCCTTTCTAAGCCGATGTTTACATAGGTAAATCTATGTCTCTAGTAAACTTAAAATTCTCTTCTCCATACGAAAACTCTCTTTGAAGAACTCGTTTTCCGGTATATCCATTTCCCAAATTGTCCCGTATCGCTTCTGTTCAATTAAAACGCATACTATATATGTATTTTTATTAGAATTTAAGAGCACTTACCAGAAACCACACACTTCGTTGCTTTCGTACAGCTCCAATTCGTAGTCATTCCATTTCTCAGATTTGGCAGTCAATAAAAACTGATGCAACTTCAGATTTTACTGTTGTAGAGTAGCCAAAATAGTTCGTAAATTTTTCATTTCAGATTTTTGGAATCTATTTCAACAATGATTGCTTATGTTTTATTAGCCACAGCTGTTCAGATCAGCTGTTTTTAGATGTTATGTACTGGAAGTGCTCTGTGGGAATCGGAGTTTCACATTTGTCAAAAATCCCAACTGTTTTATACGGGGGGACGGGTATAAGTTGTTTTGGATAACTAGTTCAACTAGCGAGAAAATTAAAAAATTAAAACAGCTCAATGATTAAAATTTCCAACGTTCCTCATTCAATGGTGAGACAGCGAAGCTAATTTGAGGCACCGTGTGAACAGGTTTTAAATGAGTTCTGACTAAGATGTGATAACTGTATGATTCGGTAACAGTGTAAACGCCCTTTTGTGTCGAAATATCGGTACAATAAGATGATTTATTGTAATAAAGAATGTTAGTTCTGAAGCTGGAATTCCGAATTCTGAAAGCCAAATATAAAAATATTTGTATTGGTTCATATATATTTTTTAATATTTTAACCCGTTTTCAACAATGAGCAATGTTGGTTATTTAAATATTGATCAGCCTCCCCTTAGCTTTGAAAAATGTAATTAAAACAAATTTTTATGCTGTAATCATAATATTATATTTTAATTTTCTCTTAGTACCCGAAAGTGATGGTGAGCACAGAAAACGGCTGGAGATTGAAGGATTAATTGAAAAAAGCATCGACAAAAATCTTGCCCTGGATGTGCTTGTGAAGTTATCTCTGTCGCCCTACGGATTGGTTAATGACCATTTACGAAAAATTTTGTGGCCGCAGTTAGCAGGTTGCGACGTAAACAGTCTAGAACGGGCTCCAACTCTTGATGAGTTACAATACCATCCTGAATACAATCAGGTGGTCTTGGATGTAAATCGGTCTTTAAAGCGATTTCCACCTGGCATTCCGTATGAACAACGTATTGCACTGCAAGACCAACTTACAGTTCTTATTTTACGGGTTATCCAAAAATATCCTAATTTGCGGTACTATCAAGGCTATCACGATGTGGCTGTCACATTTTTGTTGGTGGCTGGCGAAGAAATCGCTTTTGCCATAATGGAGCAGCTTTCCACATCGCATTTTTCCGAATGTATGCAAGAGACAATGGAGGCCACGCAAAGGCGCCTTATGTTTATTTGGCCTGTCATAAAGTTTGAAAATCCAGAACTTTATAACTTTTTGCAAAACTCAACGGTAGGAACTTTGTTTGCGTTGCCATGGTATTTGACTTGGTTTGGGCATAGTCTAAACTCCTACAAGTCTGTAGTACGTTTATATGACTATTTCTTAGCATCGCCGATTTATACACCCATATTTGTGACAGCTGCAATTTTACTTTATCGCTCAAATGAAATACTAAAGGAGGACTGTGATATGGCATCAGTTCATTGTCTTTTATCCACGGTATACTATTGTTTAAAACTAGTAATACAAATTTTACAAAAAACATTTTTTTTAGCTGCCAGAAGATTTACCGTTTGAAAAGCTTTTAAAAACTTCTAGCATGCTTGTTAAGAAGTATAGCTTATTAGTTATAGAAAAAGATGTTGAAGAGCTTATTTGCCAAGAGTAAGTATCGTGATCTGACTTATAATTTAATTATACATTCTTTCCAATAGAAGAAAGCAACGCCAAGCCGAGGAAAATATGATCATGAAACGTCGAAGAAAGATGTCAAGACCAGCAAATGCAAATCGAATTTTTAGCATAAATCCATGGCTTACAAATATATTAACTTCAAAGTCAGTTCTATTCACGACTGCTTTTTCTGTTGTAGTAGGTCTTTGCGCGTATTATTACAAGAATCAGTATCTGGCGGCAGGTATTAGCTGATTATTAACAGCTTGTCTTCATTTAAATATGTTTTATATATCGCGATTTGAACGAATTCTCCCCAAAATGAG
This sequence comes from Drosophila rhopaloa, assembly GCF_018152115.1. Classification (NCBI taxonomy): domain Eukaryota; kingdom Metazoa; phylum Arthropoda; class Insecta; order Diptera; family Drosophilidae; genus Drosophila; species Drosophila rhopaloa. Next base: position 339,312 of record NW_025335064.1, read on the forward strand.
TTGTATGGTAGAGGTTCCTTTCTATTAAATTACAATTTTAATAATACGAAATATTTATTACATATTTAATAAATTTTAATGTTTTTTATAAAAATGTGTACAACTTGTATATGTATTAAAGTTTTCTGATTAAAGCATCCCTGCAGTTCCAAAATCAATCATAGCTTAAATTCATCACCATTTCATCAGTAGGCGACGTTGGCAGAGCCGAATGGGCAGGCAGAGCCGTCACACTCAGTCGACAATCTCAGCAAACTCAAAAAAAAGGAGAGTGTAGATGGACAATATTTTTCTGCGCTCTGATTTTGTATTTTGCTTCGTTTAATCCTATCGGTGGGTTTTATTAAAAATTTCTTACATTTCAGTTAATTTAAATTTCGTTCGCTTTGCGAGTGAACTACTATTTAAATCTTTGTGCACAAACTATAACTAACAAAACTGTTTTAATTACGTAATTCTGTTCTGCTTAGGTACTTGTAACCCCGCCGTTTTTTTTGTGCGTTATTCGTCGTTAGTCGTATGCAAAACATTTTTCTGCCACCACTGTACTATGGGGTAAATGACCACTTTATCTGGCATTTAGGCATTTTTTAAAAATGTTCCAATTGGAATAAAATTAGTGTCAACGTATTAAGAAAACATGCCTCAAACTCAAAATGTTAATATTTAACAGTTTAATGTTAGCATAACAGCTGTAAAGTCAGCTGTTGCAACCGAAAGAGCGCTTGTCAAGTTTTCATATTTTTTGCTGTGGTCTTTGATTTTTATTTGTTCACATAAAACTCAAAAAACAAACGGACTCTTGAATATGGATTTCCCAGGTTTGGACTGTATGTTAAATATGATTAATTGTTTAAATTGTGCGTGTTTATACTACCATTTGTTAATTTTATAAATGCATCTTAAGCTGGATTTCGAGAAACAAATTTCAACTTTGGATAGGATTTTGGAAAGGAGTTTTGCAGTATTTTGAAGTACGTCCAAGTGTATGTTGTAGCGCTGTCAATTCTGAATCCATGGCAGTTAGTCTTAAAATGCACTTTCCCGCACTATTGGTGTAAATGTAATTTTTCTCAGGTAACCTCTTTTTCCAACATGGATTTGTTCGCTGTATGGAATAGGCAATACAATGCTTTTTCGAACTTTTTCCACAACAATGTGGACAATGCAATTTTAAATAAAACAAGAAAGGATATTAAGAAACAAGAAAGATATTACAAATCGACTACATTTCGATTTCTATGCCTATAATACTAAAAACAATGAAGCTAAGTCGATTTTGCGCTGCATTTTATATTGTTGTCCGATTTTAATTTAATTAAAACCATAACTCCTTAATATTTAAATATAACCAAATCTCAAAGAACAAAAAAAAATTAAAAACAACAGAGTTATAATTTTTTTGAATTATTTTTTTCCGATTGTTCCTATGGGAGCTATATAATATAGTCGCCCGATCCGGCTCGTTCCGTCTTATATACCACCTGCATCAGAAAGACAACTTGTAACGACCTGTTTCTTTAATTTCTGCTCGCTACGTAAACGTGCGGCTAGCTCAGAGAGGTTGTGAGTTCGTTTCACCAAATTTATATTGAGTGACCGCCCGTGACCAAAGGATAACGCCAGAAATGATTAGGTTGGTGCTGGTTTATTGTTTCTCTAAAATATAGCCTTATTGCTATTGATCTGCTGCCTGTTGTCGCTGTCTTCTGCTGCGTTGCTCCTGGCTCGCTGCTGCGCTGCTCCTGGCGTGCTGCTGCGTCGCTCCTGGCCAACCGCTGAGTCGCTCCTGGCCTGCTACTGCGTTGCTTCGGCTTGCTGCTCCGGGTGACTGCGATCGGGACGGCTCCAACAAAACCCTGGATGTTATGCGAGCTTCCCTACCGGGGCCGGCAAGGTGTATCGCCTAGCAGGTGAACCGAAGTTACGCCTTATCACCTAGCCACCTTTATCGCCTGGCTTCCGGAGTTCATCTTGGACTTTGTCGGCAAGGTGTATCGCCTTATCGAACAAAGTTCTCCCTTATCGCCTAGCCACCTTTATCGCCTGACACTGCGCAAGGACTCCCTAAGTTTGATTTTACCACGACCTAGCACCGTTGGATCTCAGCGTTGTAGCCTCAGTCTTGTAGACTTGTCGTCGTTCGGCGTCTCGACTTTGCGATCTTGATTCTTGTGCACTTCGGTTTCGATTTGTACTTATTCCGCGTTCACACACTCGCTCTGATTCTCGCACTCGTACTGTCTCGAGCTGCGCTTGCGCCGTCCTTTTATAGGCGCTGTAGGTGCCGTTATTTCCCTCGGGTCCAAGGTCCACTGAGGTACCGTTAATTCACGGTGTGTCCTCTTTAGGCGGGTCCGTAGTCCGCCAATTTACCGTATGACACCGTTGCCCTTGCCGGGTGCGGGTCCAAGGTCCATCGAGGTTCCGTTAGTTCACGGTGTGTCCTCTTGGGGCGGGTCCGAAGTCCGCCAATTTACCGTATGACCTCGTTGCCCTTGCCATATAAGGGTCCAAGGTCCGAATGTTACCGTTTGACCTGGCTGCCCTTCATTTCTCCGGCTTTCTCGCCTCCTCCGCTGTTGCTGGGCCGATCTCCTGCATCGCGATTTGTGGGTAGTTTAAGACTCCCCACATTTCCCCCTTCCTTCGGAAACGTAATGAAAGTGGTGACTTTCCCCGCCCTTGATGTGTAGACTACTCGAATTCCCCGCCTGAATTGCATGTTTGATGTTCCCCAGACAGTTCCCCGAAAGACTTAACCTTTCCCCAGACTGTTTTCCTAAAAGACTTTAATCGTACAGCTCCTTGAAAGACTTGAACTTTCCCGCGACTGTTTCCCTAAAAGACTTTTCCATGCAGCTCCTTGAAAGATTATTTCCATTTCCCCAGACTGTTTCCCTGTTCCCCAGACAATTCCCCGTTCCCCAGACAGTTCCCAGTTCCCCAGACAGTTCCCAGTTCCCCAGACAGTTCCCAGTTCCCAGACAGTTCCCAGTTCCCAGACAGTTCCCAGTTCCCCTGCGTGGAATTCGAATTTTCCCGCCCAGACATTTCCCCAAACTAAAAGTCACCATTCCGTTTTCCCTCGGTCCGCGGCGGCCTTTGGACTTTCCCTTGCTACGGGCTCCGACAGGTCCTCTCTTTGGTGTGCGTTACCCGGTAACGGTATTCGCATCCTATGACCCTCCCTCTCCCGCTCTCGCGCTCCTAATGCATCTGTGTGAGTTCGATACTGTGTATCGTCCTCTCCCTCTCTTTGGATTCACAGTGCGCCCCCGCTAAGTCCGACTTTGATCCTCGGTTTTGGCCACCAATGAATTGTTGTTTTAATTGGCTCACGTGGGCGGTTTTTTCTTTGCCAGTCTTTTCATGCCGCAAATTGCATATCACCGGCGAATTAAAATTCATTATCTTAAAAGGCCCGTCATATTTTGGTGCCAATTTTGCGGCGAATCCTTCTACAGCCTTGGACAGATGATGTTCCTTAGCCCAGACTGTGTCACCGATGTTCGGTTTCCATGGGCGCCTACGGAGATTGTAGTGGCGTGCCTGATCCTGCGCTGTCTTTCCCATATTTCGCCTCACCAGCTCAAAGATTTCTTTCAGCTTCTGTGCGTTCTCGGCCGGAGTTTGAGTGTGCCTTCCTGTGCCGATTGTACCTTCGTCGTACAGTGCGCTGGGTAACCTAGGCTCTCTTCCTTGCGTAATAAAGGCGGGCGAATATCCCGTGGATTCAGCCACGCTCGTATTCACGGCCAACTGCAGTTCCGGCCACTTTTCGTCCCAAGTCCTCTGGTCTGCCCCGGTGAACTGGGCGATCATCGTTTTCACCGTCCTGTTGGCTCTCTCCGTCGGGTTTTCCTGGGGCGTGTATGGGGCCGTAAACTGGTGTCGGACGCCTAATTCACCCAGGAATTTTTTGAATGCCCTGCTGGTGAACTGAACGCCATTGTCTGTAATCAGCACCTTGGGTATGCCGTACCTTGCGAGGATCCGCTCGCGGATCGCCTTTTCCAGAGTTTCCGTCGTTGCACTGCGCATTGACACCATTTCGGTCCACTTGGAGAACCTATCTACCAGCACTAGTAGCATAGAATTCCCGTGTTTGGAGCGGGGCAGTGGTCCGACGAAATCTGCGCACACCGTGGCCCACGGCTCTTCCGGTACTTGGGTCAGCATTTTCCCGGCCGCCTGTAGTTGGCTTGGCTTATATCGTAGGCAGCTCTCGCAGTTTTGCACATATATCCTTATGTCGCGGTGCATTCCCGGCCAATGGTATCTTGCTGCGACTCTGGCAATTGTCTTCCGACTGCCCATGTGGCCAGCTGTCGGTGAGTTGTGGTTCTCCGACATTACCCGCCGCCTGGACCCAGTTGGCACGCACAGCTTCCATGAAGTGACATCCTCGTTGCCTGCTCTGTGCGGTATGTGGCGGTATAGCTGGTCGGCTTCTGACATGTAGTCTGGATATTTTTGGGGAGTTTGGGAAATCTTGCTCCGCATATCCCTTATCCAGTTACACTCGCCGGTTTCCTTGTGCTCTTCCTGTGTTTTTACCCGTCGACACGTTTCTGGCAGTGGCTGTCGTGATAGTGCGTCTGCTACTATATTCAGCTGGCCCTCTCAAAGTCATATTGCTGCAGTTCCAGCGCCCATCGTGCGATTCTTCCGGTTGGGCTCTCGATGCTAATCAACCACTTCCGTGCCCTATGATCCGTGATTACTTTGAAGTGGTAGCCCTCCAAGTATGGCCTTAACTTGCGTATGGCCCACACAATTGCCAGGCATTCCTTCTCAGTCGCTGAGAAATTTCTTTCCGAACCATTCAGGGACCTACTGGAATACGAGATCACCCTCTCGCCTTGGTCGTAATTCTGTGTGAGAATAGCACCGAGCCCGTAATCGCTGGCGTCGGTCTGCAGCACAAACGTCTTTGTGAAATCTGGGCATGCTAAGATTGGGTCTGCGATTAGCCTGGCCTTGGCAGCTTCAAACGCCTGTTGATGGTCCTCTGTCCATTCCCATTTTGTGCTTTTCCGGAGCAGTCTATTCAACGGATGCACCAACGTTGCAAAATCTGGCACAAAACGCCTGTACCACGACGCCACTCCCAAATATTGTCGTAACTCCTTAACGTTGGCCGGGGGTTTTATTAAGGCAATTGCCGACACTTTTTCTGGGTTTGTTCCGATGCCTTGGTCTGTTATGCGATGCCCCAAGTATTGCAGTTCCTTTCTAAAAAACTTGAATTTTTCCGCATTTACTTTCAGGTTGGCAACCCGTAGTCTCCTAAACACTTCCTTCAGGTAATGTCGTCCTGATACGCGAAAGCGTGCGGCATCACCTTCCATTGGAACAGGCCCTTTCCTGGTACAGTAAACGCCGTGTACTGCCTGCTGTCTGCCTCCAAGGGGATCTGCCAGTAACCGTCCTGATGTACTTCGCCTCCCGCAGCTGGTCCAGGATGTAATTTATCATCGGCATCGGGTATGCGTCCTTTACGGACCTCGCGTTTATTTGCCGGAAGTCCACACACAGCCTCCACTTTCCAGTCTTCTTTCTCACCATGACTATTGGTGAGCTGTAGGGACTCCTGTACGGCTCGATACATCCTTTTTCCAGCAGATCGTCTACCTTGGCATTTATCTCACCCTGCATTTTTTGGATTTTTAGGGTAGTACCGCTGTTTGACTGTTGGATGTACCCTTTATTCCTTCCAGTTCGTCCAACTCGGCTTTTAAAAATCCCTCCACATCCTTTTCCGCAAATCTTTTGGGTGTTTTAACTATTGCCACTGACAGTTTCTCCTCCAGCCATCCTCCTCGTCTATTCTTTGCCGGTATCGACGCGCTGTGGCCCCGATTCTGGTGAGGAAATTCCATCCCAACACCAGGACCGCCTGCACACCGCACCCTGGTCTAATCTTGGCCTTGGTAATCAGTGGCTCTGCCCTTGCTGCTTGTGGGGATTGTTTTCCAGCTCGAATTTCTCCCGCTGGTGGTCGAGCTCCTCAAATTCGTCTGCCAGCGCCATCAATGTATCCAAATTTCGACATTCATGCTGTTCTCTTTTATCCTCTCCAGCGTTTCTTTGGTCGACATATTCAGTGGCCGCATCAGGGTCTTCATATCCACCATAAAATCTTTGAAGCTCTCCCCGTAGGCTTGCTTCCTCTGTCTGACCTGGTCCGCCAGCTTCGCCATGTATCCTCGGGGCAGAAAGTAATTTTGGAAGCTGTAAATGAAGTCTCCCCAGGTCTCCCAGTGCCGATTGTTGGCGATGAACCACTTCAAGGCTCTGCCTTGGAGCAGCTCCGGCATTACTCGTGGGATCTGGTTTATGTCGAGACCGTAAGTCACGACTGACCACTCTACTTGCTCCAATCTCTATCAGGCCCTCGGCACTTGCAGTTGTAAGCTTGAATTTTGGCGTGGGCATTTTCCGGAATTTCTTTTGCAGGCCCGTTACCAAATCGGCGATGTCCGGCTCCTCTGCCGTCTTCCTTATCGACTCGACTGAGCCCTCCAGTTCCAGTTCCCAGAACTTGACTCACCTCGTCGAAGTCCTCCTTCCTGAGATTATAAATCCAGGACTTCCCCATTTCGGAACTTTTGTTTCCTTGGTCAGGACAATCACTCTTGGGCGCCATATGTAACGACCTGTTTTCTTTAATTTCGTGCGGCTAGCTCAGAGAGGTTGTGAGTTCGTTTCACCAAATTTATATTGAGTGACCGCCCGTGACCAAAGGATAACGCCAGAAATGATTGGGTTGGTGCTGGTTTATTGTTTCTCTAAAATATAGCCTTATTGCTATTGATCTGCTGCCTGTTGTCGCTGTCTTCTGCTGCGTTGCTCCTGGCTCCTGCTGCTGCGCTGCTCCTGGCGTGCTGCTGCGTCGCTCCTGGCCAACCGCTGAGTCGCTCCTGGCCTGCTACTGCGTTGCTTCGGCTTGCTGCTCCGGGTGACTGCGATCGGGACGGCTCCAACAAAACCCTGGATGTTATGCGAGCTTCCCTACCGGGGCCGGCAAGGTGTATCGCCTAGCAGGTGAACCGAAGTTACGCCTTATCACCTAGCCACCTTTATCGCCTGGCTTCCGGAGTTCATCTTGGACTTTGTCGGCAAGGTGTATCGCCTAGCAGGTAGAACAAAGTTCTCCCTTATCGCCTAGCCACCTTTATCGCCTGACACTGCGCAAGGACTCCCTAAGTTTGATTTTACCACGACCTAGCACCGTTGGATCTCAGCGTTGTAGCCTCAGTCTTGTAGACTTGTCGTCGTTCGGCGTCTCGACTTTGCGATCTTGATTCTTGTGCACTTCGGTTTCGATTTGTACTTATTCCGCGTTCACACACTCGCTCTGATTCTCGCACTCGTACTGTCTCGAGCTGCGCTTGCGCCGTCCTTTTATAGGCGCTGTAGGTGCCGTTATTTCCCTCGGGTCCAAGGTCCACTGAGGTACCGTTAATTCACGGTGTGTCCTCTTTAGGCGGGTCCGTAGTCCGCCAATTTACCGTATGACCCCGTTGCCCTTGCCGGGTGCGGGTCCAAGGTCCATCGAGGTTCCGTTAGTTCACGGTGTGTCCTCTTGGGGCGGGTCCGAAGTCCGCCAATTTACCGTATGACCTCGTTGCCCTTGCCATATAAGGGTCCAAGGTCCGAATGTTACCGTTTGACCTGGCTGCCCTTCATTTCTCCGGCTTTCTCGCCTCCTCCGCTGTTGCTGGGCCGATCTCCTGCATCGCGATTTGTGGGTAGTTTAAGACTCCTCACATTTCCCCCTTCCTTCGGAAACGTAATGAAAGTGGTGATTTTCCCCGCCCTTGATGTGTAGACTACTCGAATTCCCCGCCTGAATTGCATGTTTGATGTTCCCCAGACAGTTCCCCGAAAGACTTAACCTTTCCCCAGACTGTTTTCCTAAAAGACTTTAATCGTACAGCTCCTTGAAAGACTTGAACTTTCCCGCGACTGTTTCCCTAAAAGACTTTTCCATGCAGCTCCTTGAAAGATTATTTCCATTTCCCCAGACTGTTTCCCTGTTCCCCAGACAATTCCCCGTTCCCCAGACAGTTCCCAGTTCCCCAGACAGTTCCCAGTTCCCCAGACAGTTCCCAGTTCCCAGACAGTTCCCAGTTCCCAGACAGTTCCCAGTTCCCCTGCGTGGAATTCGAATTTTCCCGCCCAGACATTTCCCCAAACTAAAAGTCACCATTCCGTTTTCCCTCGGTCCGCGGCGGCCTTTGGACTTTCCCTTGCTACGGGCTCCGACAGGTCCTCTCTTTGGTGTGCGTTACCCGGTAACGGTATTCGCATCCTATGACCCTCCCTCTCCCGTTCTCGCGCTCCTAATGCATCTGTGTGAGTTCGATACTGTGTATCGTCCTCTCCCTCTCTTTGGATTCACAGTGCGCCCCCGCTAAGTCCGACTTTGATCCTCGGTTTTGGCCACCAATGAATTGTTGTTTTAATTGGCTCACGTGGGCGGTTTTTTCTTTGCCAGTCTTTTCATGCCGCAAATTGCATATCACCGGCGAATTAAAATTCATTATCTTAAAAGGCCCGTCATATTTTGGTGCCAATTTTGCGGCGAATCCTTCTACAGCCTTGGACAGATGATGTTCCTTAGCCCAGACTGTGTCACCGATGTTCGGTTTCCATGGGCGCCTACGGAGATTGTAGTGGCGTGCCTGATCCTGCGCTGTCTTTCCCATATTTCGCCTCACCAGCTCAAAGATTTCTTTCAGCTTCTGTGCGTTCTCGGCCGGAGTTTGAGTGTGCCTTCCTGTGCCGATTGTACCTTCGTCGTACAGTGCGCTGGGTAACCTAGGCTCTCTTCCTTGCGTAATAAAGGCGGGCGAATATCCCGTGGATTCAGCCACGCTCGTATTCACGGCCAACTGCAGTTCCGGCCACTTTTCGTCCCAAGTCCTCTGGTCTGCCCCGGTGAACTGGGCGATCATCGTTTTCACCGTCCTGTTGGCTCTCTCCGTCGGGTTTTCCTGGGGCGTGTATGGGGCCGTAAACTGGTGTCGGACGCCTAATTCACCCAGGAATTTTTTGAATGCCCTGCTGGTGAACTGAACGCCATTGTCTGTAATCAGCACCTTGGGTATGCCGTACCTTGCGAGGATCCGCTCGCGGATCGCCTTTTCCAGAGTTTCCGTCGTTGCACTGCGCATTGACACCATTTCGGTCCACTTGGAGAACCTATCTACCAGCACTAGTAGCATAGAATTCCCGTGTTTGGAGCGGGGCAGTGGTCCGACGAAATCTGCGCACACCGTGGCCCACGGCTCTTCCGGTACTTGGGTCAGCATTTTCCCGGCCGCCTGTAGTTGGCTTGGCTTATATCGTAGGCAGCTCTCGCAGTTTTGCACATATATCCTTATGTCGCGGTGCATTCCCGGCCAATGGTATCTTGCTGCGACTCTGGCAATTGTCTTCCGACTGCCCATGTGGCCAGCTGTCGGTGAGTTGTGGTTCTCCGACATTACCCGCCGCCTGGACCCAGTTGGCACGCACAGCTTCCATGAAGTGACGTCCTCGTTGCCTGCTCTGTGCGGTATGTGGCGGTATAGCTGGTCGGCTTCTGACATGTAGTCTGGATATTTTTGGGGAGTTTGGGAAATCTTGCTCCGCATATCCCTTATCCAGTTACACTCGCCGGTTTCCTTGTGCTCTTCCTGTGTTTTTACCCGTCGACACGTTTCTGGCAGTGGCTGTCGTGATAGTGCGTCTGCTACTATATTCAGCTGGCCCTCTCAAAGTCATATTGCTGCAGTTCCAGCGCCCATCGTGCGATTCTTCCGGTTGGGCTCTCGATGCTAATCAACCACTTCCGTGCCCTATGATCCGTGATTACTTTGAAGTGGTAGCCCTCCAAGTATGGCCTTAACTTGCGTATGGCCCACACAATTGCCAGGCATTCCTTCTCAGTCGCTGAGAAATTTCTTTCCGAACCATTCAGGGACCTACTGGAATACGAGATCACCCTCTCGCCTTGGTCGTAATTCTGTGTGAGAATAGCACCGAGCCCGTAATCGCTGGCGTCGGTCTGCAGCACAAACGTCTTTGTGAAATCTGGGCATGCTAAGATTGGGTCTGCGATTAGCCTGGCCTTGGCAGCTTCAAACGCCTGTTGATGGTCCTCTGTCCATTCCCATTTTGTGCTTTTCCGGAGCAGTCTATTCAACGGATGCACCAACGTTGCAAAATCTGGCACAAAACGCCTGTACCACGACGCCACTCCCAAATATTGTCGTAACTCCTTAACGTTGGCCGGGGGTTTTATTAAGGCAATTGCCGACACTTTTTCTGGGTTTGTTCCGATGCCTTGGTCTGTTATGCGATGCCCCAAGTATTGCAGTTCCTTTCTAAAAAACTTGAATTTTTCCGCATTTACTTTCAGGTTGGCAACCCGTAGTCTCCTAAACACTTCCTTCAGGTAATGTCGTCCTGATACGCGAAAGCGTGCGGCATCACCTTCCATTGGAACAGGCCCTTTCCTGGTACAGTAAACGCCGTGTACTGCCTGCTGTCTGCCTCCAAGGGGATCTGCCAGTAACCGTCCTGATGTACTTCCCCTCCGCAGCTGGTCCAGGATGTAATTTATCATCGGCATCGGGTATGCGTCCTTTACGGACCTCGCGTTTATTTGCCGGAAGTCCACACACAGCCTCCACTTTCCAGTCTTCTTTCTCACCATGACTATTGGTGAGCTGTAGGGACTCCTGTACGGCTCGATACATCCTTTTTCCAGCAGATCGTCTACCTTGGCATTTATCTCACCCTGCATTTTTGGATTTTTAGGGTAGTACCGCTGTTTGACTGTTGGATGTACCCTTTATTCCTTCCAGTTCGTCCAACTCGGCTTTTAAAAATCCCTCCACATCCTTTTCCGCAAATCTTTTGGGTGTTTTAACTATTGCCACTGACAGTTTCTCCTCCAGCCATCCTCCTCGTCTATTCTTTGCCGGTATCGACGCGCTGTGGCCCCGATTCTGGTGAGGAAATTCCATCCCAACACCAGGACCGCCTGCACACCGCACCCTGGTCTAATCTTGGCCTTGGTAATCAGTGGCTCTGCCCTTGCTGCTTGTGGGGATTGTTTTCCAGCTCGAATTTCTCCCGCTGGTGGTCGAGCTCCTCAAATTCGTCTGCCAGCGCCATCAATGTATCCAAATTTCGACATTCATGCTGTTCTCTTTTATCCTCTCCAGCGTTTCTTTGGTCGACATATTCAGTGGCCGCACCAGGGTCTTCATATCCACCATAAAATCTTTGAAGCTCTCCCCGTAGGCTTGCTTCCTCTGTCTGACCTGGTCCGCCAGCTTCGCCATGTATCCTCGGGGCAGAAAGTAATTTTGGAAGCTGTAAATGAAGTCTCCCCAGGTCTCCCAGTGCCGATTGTTGGCGATGAACCACTTCAAGGCTCTGCCTTGGAGCAGCTCCGGCATTACTCGTGGGATCTGGTTTATGTCGAGACCGTAAGTCACGACTGACCACTCTACTTGCTCCAATCTCTATCAGGCCCTCGGCACTTGCAGTTGTAAGCTTGAATTTTGGCGTGGGCATTTTCCGGAATTTCTTTTGCAGGCCCGTTACCAAATCGGCGATGTCCGGCTCCTCTGCCGTCTTCCTTATCGACTCGACTGAGCCCTCCAGTTCCAGTTCCCAGAACTTGACTCACCTCGTCGAAGTCCTCCTTCCTGAGATTATAAATCCAGGACTTCCCCATTTCGGAACTTTTGTTTCCTTGGTCAGGACAATCACTCTTGGGCGCCATATGTAACGACCTGTTTCTTTAATTTCGTGCGGCTAGCTCAGAGAGGTTGTGAGTTCGTTTCACCAAATTTATATTGAGTGACCGCCCGTGACCAAAGGATAACGCCAGAAATGATTGGGTTGGTGCTGGTTTATTGTTTCTCTAAAATATAGCCTTATTGCTATTGATCTGCTGCCTGTTGTCGCTGTCTTCTGCTGCGTTGCTCCTGGCTCGCTGCTGCGCTGCTCCTGGCGTGCTGCTGCGTCGCTCCTGGCCAACAGCTGAGTCGCTCCTGGCCTGCTACTGCGTTGCTTCGGCTTGCTGCTCCGGGTGACTGCGATCGGGACGGCTCCAACAAAACCCTGGATGTTATGCGAGCTTCCCTACCGGGGCCGGCAAGGTGTATCGCCTAGCAGGTGAACCGAAGTTACGCCTTATCACCTAGCCACCTTTATCGCCTGGCTTCCGGAGTTCATCTTGGACTTTGTCGGCAAGGTGTATCGCCTAGCAGGTAGAACAAAGTTCTCCCTTATCGCCTAGCCACCTTTATCGCCTGACACTGCGCAAGGACTCCCTAAGTTTTTCCCTAAGCTGTAGCCTCAGCCTTGTAGACTTGTCGTCGTTCGGCGTCTCGACTTTGCGATCTTGATTCTTGTGCACTTCGGTTTCGATTTGTACTTATTCCGCGTTCACACACTCGCTCTGATTCTCGCACTCGTACTGTCTCGAGCTGCGCTTGCGCCGTCCTTTTATAGGCGCTGTAGGTGCCGTTATTTCCCTCGGGTCCAAGGTCCACTGAGGTACCGTTAATTCACGGTGTGTCCTCTTTAGGCGGGTCCGAAGTCCGCCAATTTACCGTATGACCTCGTTGCCCTTGCCATATGAGGGTCCAAGGTCCGAATGTTCCCGTTTGACCTGGCTGCCCTTCATTTCTCCGGCTTTCTCGCCTCCTCCACTGTTGCTAGGCCGATCTCCTGCATCGGGATTTGTGGGGAGTTTAAGACTCCTCACAAACTTTTGGGAATGTTTCAAGCAGTTAGTTTTAAAACTGAGGGACTAGTTTGCGTAGAAAATTGCTCACAATATTATATTTTTCATAATTTTGGGGGCAGAAGGGGAGTGGAAAAATTCTAAGATTCTAAATTCTAAGCACAAAATTGGTGTCCAAATTTAATATTACTAGTTTTAATAATGCCCGTAATATAAAATTTTGTATCGATTTTTGTGGTGGGTGGGGTTAGGGGTGGTGTTGGGTGGTCAAGACACGCCCACTTTCTTATGATAGTTTCTTTAGGTAACATAATCCAAAAAACTGCAGTGAAAAATCTCTTTTTGTTTACTCGTAATATTAAATGCCAGATAAAGTGGCCATTTACCCTATAGTGCACTGATTTGAATTTGTAAACCAAAATGAAATTTTTGCTGAAATATTACAAATTATACCATAACATATATATTATTATTTTTATCATTAACCCAATAATAAATACGCCCGTATTGTTAGGGTATCAAGTCTGAAAATTAGCAAAAGACAAAATATTCTTGCCGCATCGAATTGAAGTAAACGCACGCATGCACCTCTGTATGAGAATGCATGAACACGCATACATATAAAAACCAATTCAAGCGCAGGCGCAACCTTCTTCAAAATGCGCGTCTTTGCGGCTGAACGACCGAACTCGTGAAATGAGTGCGCGAGCATCAAAATGAGAATAAGAATGACAGCGCAAAAACCCGAAAGCATACGAAGTGCCCGGGGCCTGCCGCTTAGAGCCCGGGGGCCTGTCGCTACAGAATTGTTGTGTCTATTTTCGTCAAACCGTCGTCGGATGCAGACGTGTATTTATTGTGCTCCGGAAAAAAGTATTCAATAAAATCACAAAAGTGCAGTGACCGTTTTAATAAATCGAAAAGACGCTTTCTGCGATGAAATCGCGAATGTTTATATTGATTGGTCATTTAATTAATATAATACTTAACACTTAAAACTCTAATTAACTTTACCACGAATACAATGAGTCTGAACGACGTTCGCACACAACGTCAATGTGAGCAAGACGAGAGACGGCTCTCAGTACAAAGAAATAACGCGTACTTCTCTTTTAAAGCAACCGAAAATAATGCAAGCTCTGATCAAGCGCGAGCAATTACCCCCAACTTGACCGAGTTCTTAAACGTAGCGAGCGAGAGAGCGCGTTCTTGCTCCCCCTCGCTACCATCGACGTCTCTTCGGCCAAAGAGCGCTGAAAGTGCTCCTATGCAGGTATGCAATAACCTAAGCTCATCAGCAGTAACTAGCACCGCAATTTCTTTAACAACGTCAACTGTAACTACAACAACAACTGCAACCGTATCGACTGCGCGTTTAATGACATCATCAGCTAGCAGCGCAAATATTAATACGTCTGCTGCTGCGCTGCCCGAAAAACAGAACAAAACCAATGAATGTGCTAAGCCGGCTGTGCAGACTGGTATGGATCGTTATATCCAAAGCAAAAGGAAGCTTAGCCCTCTAAACTCTCAACGCAAAATAGCCCGTAACAATGCTAGCCTAGCTGGAATAGAAACGCCCATGAACTCAAACCGATTTAAAATCTTGGAAGACGCCTATGACGTTGAGGCAGCCGAATCCACTGAAGTCGAGAAAAGGAAGCCAAAACCTCCGCCTATTTATATTCGAGAAAAAAGTTCCAATGTTCTTGTCAACAAAATTATCGAGCTTATTGGAAAGGATAACTTCCACATAATACCTGTAGTAAAGGGCAACATCCAGGAAACAAAGGTTCAAATGAAGTCTGAAGATAATTACAGAGTATTATCGAAATATCTTTCCGAGAATAAAAAGAACTTTTACACGTATCAGCTAAAAAGTAGCAAGGGCCTGCAAGTCGTACTTAAGAGCATAGAGTCCGACGTAACGCCTGCAGAGATAACAAAGGCGCTTCAAGAGAAGGGATTTAACGCTAAGACAGTCTTCAACATCCTTAACAGGGATAGAAAGCCACAGCCACTCTTTAAGGTTGAGCTGGAGCCAGAAAATAAGCCCCTAAAGAAATACGAAGTGCACCCTATTTACAATCTTCAGTTCCTGCTGCACCGCAGAATTACAGTTGAGGAACCGCACAAACGCAATGGCCCGGTACAATGTGCGAACTGCCAAGAATATGGCCATACAAGGTCATACTGTAAACTGCGCCCGGTGTGTGTAGTTTGTGAAGATCTTCATGACTCCGCGCACTGCCCAGCGAGCAAAGATGACTGCAACTCGAAAAAGTGCGGCCACTGCGGTGGCAATCACACTGCTAACTACAGAGGCTGCCCTGTTTATAAGGAGCTGAAAAGTCGCATCCACCAGAGAGGAACTGCCGCCCGCACCCAAAATAAGCAGATGACATCTTCCAGATCAAACCATGAAGTCTTCTTCTCGACTGCAGCCAGATCCTCACTAGGACCCTTAAATTCTGATAAAAATGTGACTTACGCAAGCGCTTTAAAATCAGGACTGGCTAACCCTGTCTCAAAAAGCTCATTTCTGCAATCAGCATACCAAGAACGGAAAACGGCTCGGAGCGGTCAAAAAGCAACTTCGAAGATATGATATAGAGCCTGCAGCAAAGCCTTACGGAGTTTATGTCGTTTATGCGCACAACTCTGCAAGATTTAATGCGAAACCAAAATCTATTGATTCAAATGCTGGTTTCACAACAATCCAAATAATGACTTCCTTAAGGATATCTACGTGGAACGCTAACGGCGTCTCACAGCATAAACTTGAGTTAGCTCAATTCCTACTCGACAACCATATCGACGTAATGCTGCTTTCAGAAACACATCTTACAAACAAATACAATTTTTAACTACGAGGTTATTCATTCTACGGAACAAATCATCCAGATGGTAAAGCACATGGTGGGACTGGAATTCTAATTAGAAGCCGTATTAAGCACCACTATCATAACAAATTTGCTAAAATTACCTACAGGCCACATCTATAAATATACAAACAAATACTGGCAACCATTACACTAGCCGCCGTATACTCCCCCTCGCTTCACCACAGCTGAAGATGAGTTTATGCAGTTTTTCAACTCACTAGGAGACCACTTCATAGCAGCAGGGGACTACAACGCCAAGCACACACACTGGGGATCACGTCTCGTGACTCCAAAAGGAAAACAGCTCTATAATGCAGTTATAAAAGCCAAGAACAAGCTGAACTATGTTTCTCCTGGCAGACCAACATACTGGCCAGCAGACCCAAGGAAACTACCCGATTTAATAGACTTTGCAATTACCAAAAACATTCCTAAAAATCTGATAAGCGCCGAATGCCTCTCGGATCTTTCATCGGATCACTCGTCTGTCCTGTTTATTCTACTCCGACATCCAGGCGCATTGGAGCAATCGTTTAAATTGACATCACAGAAAACCAATTGGGTTAAGTACAAGAAATACATTAGCTCACACATTGAGCTAAGTCCTCATCTTAACATTTGTTTACGCCGCTCTCCCCTCGATTAAACTGCCCGCGCTTCCCTCGTAGCGAATGCCCACTCGCCCGCACTGGATGCTCGCGACTCCAGGCTCTCCCGCTATCCAGGCTCTCCCGCTCTCCCGCACTGGACGCTTGCGATTCCAGGCTATCCCGCCTTCCCGCTCCCGGAATTTGTCCACGGCGCTTTGAAACGCAGCGCTCAATTAGGTTTAAGTTAGTCTTTCATTGTCTCAAGAGTGAAATACATCGCCCGGCCGGTCCGCGCTATAAAACGAAAACCACATCGAGTTTTTTTCCTGCCTTTGCGCACCGCGATCGTCGAGTGTTTCTCTTCATCATCTATTCCACAGCTTGCCACCCGGCTACGTTCAACAGCCGCAACGCCCGACGAAGCTGCCCCCCAAGCGACGATCATCCCCGAAGCCCCATCTCTTCATTTTTTGGTCCTTCGAGCCGGATAAGTGCCAATTTATTAATTTTTTTATTAACTGCCGGTCGACAGTCAGCCATTCGAAGAACATAATTCGTTTGACTTTCTGTACGATTTGTCTAAAATCCAAGTCCGATTTAATCCGACGACGGCAGTTAGTAAATTACAATTCCAATTCCGTCTTTTATTTCTTCGTTCTCTTTTAACGTGCGGCCATATTGCCTATTTTCTAATTCCTTTTCGTGTGCATATTGATGTACAAAATTCATATTCGCATTTGGCCGTACATCCACTAAATATACATCCACCATCAAATCGAAGAAAATAAAAAAAAAATATAAATCCAAATTAAAGTGTGCAAATAAAAAGTCAAGCGTACAGTGAAAAATAAATTAATTTCAAAAAAATTCAGTGAACAGTGAAAAATAAATTAATTTCAAAATTGAGTTCCAATTAATTCTCCACAAAAAAGTGAAACAAAAATTAAGTGTTCCGCCAATTTCGGCCCACAAATATTTTTGATATTAATTTTTTATTGTACATCCGCTGTGACAATATTTGCTTACATTATTAAAAATCCAAATACAGTCCACAATAAATCGAAAATTTACAACACATACCCGCCGGCAAAATTTACAATAAAATTTTCCGCCATATTGATTACATATATTACATCCATATTACATATATTACATCCATATTCATATATTACATCCATATTATATATATTACATATTTCATATATATATACATACATACATTTATACATATTTTTCTACATAACTACACCCCAATTCCGAAAGCTCAAGTATTTCCGTCGGCCATCCAATAAATATATATTAAATAAATTCCTAAAGCCGACGTGAAATAACTTTTGTGTCTCAGTGTGTTTTTCTTAGTTACATATTTTGGGCACTATCATTCCATACATCTACACATACACGCAAATTGCAGTACCGCAAAAAGCTCGATAATCCCGCGCATTCCCGCGTCACCAATACACAGCCCGCAAAAGTTCGGGCAGTGGTTTTTTCAATCATCCCATAAATAAATTCCAACAAAATTAATAAACACCAAGTTCCACTCCAATAAAATATAAAATACTGTCGCCATCGCGGAACTAGTGGAATTAATTTATTAATTTATTGATTTTATTAATTTGTTTCTTCGGTTTCACATTTTTTTTTCAAAAAAAAAAAAAACGCCCTTTCCAGTATTTTTTTTCTTATTTCTTGAGCTTGGTAAATCTGCATATATATCGATACTCAATTTTTTCTTTTGGGGATAAAAAAGAAAAATTCAAAAAAATACCACCCGCATACCACTGAAAGGTATTATTTTTTTTTTTTTTTGTCTCCGAATATTTTTAAAATAAAGAAAAACAAAAGCAATAAACTCCAAACACTGCCGGGGACATCCAATCCCATCCTAATTCGGCCACCTACCCCCTATAAAATACTAAACGACAAATACCTCATCAAATACAGTATTTTTTCAGTATTTTTATTTTGTGGTATTTTTTTTTGGTATTTTTTTCCATTCTTGCTCCATCGTTCCACCAAAAGCCTGGGGAATATTTTAACCATAATTCAGCCACGCATATCGACTATTGTCGATACCCTATTTCCACCGGTCCATAAGTGGGTCCGTAATTGTTTCGCTGATTTTTGTCCGAAATATCAGCGCGCACATTCCATCCTAACAACATCCTAGTTTGGTATGTCCGGGGAAAGTTCCAACAAACTATCCCCTGTTCCATCACCGAAAATACCAAAAATCACGGTAAGGACGCCCACACCTAAAAAGGTCAAGACGCCACCTCCCAAAAAGGCTCCTTCTTCCATCGAAAGAACCACGCGAGCCAGCACAAAAATGGTTGCAACGGCTGCCGACCTCGCTATGAGCCAGTTTATTGAAGTCTCGGATCGACTGTCCGAATTGGAATCGCGGATAAATATTCCCTCGGCGGTCCCTCCTACGTTATCCGTCCTCAATATTCGCCGAGACGAAATCCGAGAGGTATGGATCCGCATCAAACAAGAATACGATGCCTGTACCGCATGCCTTGTAGCAGCCGGAGAAGGTGCAGCTGACAGCTTGCCAGTCCTCAAGGCTAAGTACGGGTATTGCTACAGCGCGTACGAAAGGTGCGGTGCCCAGATAGCAGACATGATAGCGCAAACTCCGCAACTTCCGCAACCTTCCCCAACGCCAGCTGATCCTTCTCAGACATACATTCCGTCAGGCTGCCGGCTTCCGCCGTGCGATACCGAAGTTTTTACCGGCGACTATCTTCGTTGGCCAACCTTTAGGGATCTATTCACGGCAATTTATATCAACAATCCCAGACTCACTCCTGTCGAAAAATTATTTCACCTTAATGCTAAAACGAGTGGCGACGCTCACAATATAGTTTCAAATTCACCCCTTACTAATGATGGCTTTCGATCAGCGTGGGATAACCTCACTGAGCGTTTCGAAAACAAGCGATTGTTAGTAAACAGTCAATTAAAGATACTTTTCAATGTACCGTCCGTCACACAGGAGTCTGGGTCAGCTTTGAAAGAACTTCAAAGTACCATCCAGGGTTGCCTTACTGCACTAGAAATGTCCGGTATTCAGGTCGAAACTTGGGATTGCCTCTTGGTATATATGTGCTCGTCCAAACTCCCAAAGCTTACGCTTTCCCTATGGGAGCAGTCCCTCCATAACAAAGCCGAGATCCCTACGTGGCACGAGCTGAACGTTTTCCTAACGGAGCGTCACAGGACACTAGAAGCCATAGATGATGTTCGACCATCAGGTTCTAGTCAGACTCAGCCCAGGGCATCCACTTCCAACTCGGCGTCTCGAAGAATAAATTCATACGAGACAAGGGTAGCACCTAGGCAACTTAGAGGGTGCGATCTCTGTAATAGAGAGAACCATCCTGTACGCACATGCGCCAAATTTCTCCAGATGACGGTCGACCAACGCATCGCATATATAAAAAGAAAGCAGCTGTGTTTAAACTGCTTTGCGCGGACACATCAGTTGCGCGACTGCGAAAGCGCACATAACTGCTTCACGTGCCGCGGCCGCCATCACACGCTCCTACACCGAAGCAGCCCATCCCCAGCGCGCGCAAATCCAACGCCAACGCCCAGATCCAGACCAAATACTCTCGGTCCCTCGGCTGCCAGTGGCACGCAGTCAACGCTTCAGAATTATTTTGCGGCAGGCACTAGGTCAGTCCTCCTAGGCACCGCTATAATTAATATATGCCATCGAGGTTCCAATTTCCAAGCACGAGCCTTAATAGACTCCGGATCTGAGGCGACCTTCATCACTGAGCGCCTTTTCAACCTGATTAAACTGCCGTTCCAGGTTATCCGAGCACAGGTCTCAGGACTTAATCAAACGGTCTCCGCTGAGACCAAAAAGATCTGTCAATTCACGATCCGTTCTCCAACCCGGCCTAGCTTGCAGTTAAACACCACTGCCTACGTGCTTCCACAAATAGCCGGAAATCTTCCTTCATGTCCGCTTCCGCAACATTTCCTGCGAGACCTTCCCGAACTTCCGCTAGCGGATCCAAAGTTCTATGAGAGCGCACAAATAGATATTCTAATCGGGGCCGATATACTTCCATCCATTCTACTAAGCGGTACCCGAGCGAACATCTGTGGCTCGCTTCTCGGTCAAGAGACTATTTTCGGCTGGATTCTAACAGGACCAGTACCAGCTCCGAGGCATGATCAAATATCATCCTTTTCCACGCAAGTTGCACACACGTATGAAGCGTCTCTCGATAAACTCCTCACCAAATTCTGGGAAGTGGAGGATCTGCCAGTAAAAGTGGCAAAAGAATCCGACGTGATTTGTGAGGACAATTTTCTTCGGACCACCACAAAAGACGAAACCGGCAGGTATGTCGTGAGTCTCCCTTTTCGAGATCCTGAGAACATTAATTGCTCCCTGGGACATTCCAGATCCCAGGCGCTGGCTCAATTCTTAAGAAACGAGCAGCGGCTAAAAAGGGACAGTACGTTAAAATCCAAGTACGACTCAGTTATTCAAGAATATCTCGACCTCAATCACATGAGAGAAGTCCTTCCTACCCACGATTCAGCATGTTACTACCTGCCACACCACGCAGTGTTAAAACCGGAGAGTACGACCACCAAACTTCGAGTGGTATTCAACGCCTCCAGCCCTTCAGACAATGGGGTCAGCTTAAATGATATCCTTCATGCTGGCCCGGTCCTACAGTCCGATCTAACCATCCAGATCCTGAAGTGGCGATATTTCCGATTTGTGTATAGTGCTGACATCGAGAAAATGTACCGGCAGATCTGGGTAGATCCGAAGCAGACAGCGTTCCAACGTATCTTATTCCGCGATAGGGAAGGGTACATTCGAGATTTTGAGCTAAAAACTGTTACGTTTGGGGTCAATTGTGCACCGTTCCTGGCAATTCGGGTACTGCAACAGCTGGCGACCGACGTGCAACTAACCCATCCGAGGGCGAGTAAAGTTATTCGTGGTTGCATGTATGTCGATGATGTCCTTTCGGGAGCTGACTCTGCAGAAGAGGCTCACCTCACCATTCGCGAGTTGCAGAGTGCCCTCGATTCGGCTGGTTTTCCATTAAGGAAATGGACCTCCAACCACAAAGAAGTTCTGGCTCATATCGGAACCGATCATCTTTTAAATGCCGATTTCCTCGAAATAGATACGGAAAGCACGGCGAAAACTCTCGGAGTCCGTTGGAAAGCAACATCCGATGAGTTTTTCTTCGCCCTCCCCGACCTATCCACCGAAGCTACACTCACAAAACGGCATGTTCTCTCCCAAATTGCGAAGCTGTTTGATCCAGCAGGCTGGCTCGCCCCTTTCGTGGTCTGTGCCAAGATTTTCATGCAGGAGATCTGGCTGCGTGATCTAGGGTGGGATGATGAACTTCCAATTGAACTGTGCCAAAAGTGGCGTGATTTCCTTAAAAGCTACTCAGTCCTAGATCAAGTCCGAATTCCCAGATGGGTTTCCTTCCGCCCAGAATTCCGAGTGGAACATCACGGATTCTGTGATGCCTCTCAAAAGGCGTACGGTGCTGCGATCTATGTGCGCGTCGAGATGGGGCACACGACGCTAGTGCATCTTCTCACGGCCAAGACGCGCGTGGCGCCAGTAAAAACTGTGTCGCTTCCCAGACTAGAGCTGTGTGGAGCTCTATTGCTATCCGAGATGGCCGAATCCATCCTCCCCCATATGCCGATGCTGTCCTCGAAACTCCATTGTTGGACCGATTCCACGATTGTGCTTGCATGGCTAGCCAAACCAGCATGCCAGTGGACAACGTTCGTTGCCAATCGGGTAACAAAGATCACCCAGTCCACAGAGGCAGCCAATTGGTCGCATGTTCAATCCGAACACAATCCAGCTGACTTGGCCAGTCGGGGCGTGCCATTACAAGAACTGGTCGACAACTCACTTTGGTGGCATGGGCCCACTTGGTTGCAAAAGCCACGAGATCAGTGGCCTGCCCAAAGCACCGATTTACAGGTGACCGAAGTGGAAAGGCGTCCTGTCAAGGCCCATGTTGCGTCCAGTCCGACAGAGGACATCCTTGATCGCTTTTCCAAGTTAAATAGAGCTTTACGGGTCCTTGCGTATGTCCACCGTTTTGTCCAGCGATGTAGGAAACAGTCGCCGATTCCGGAAGTCCATCTAGAAGCCCAAGAACTTGTCGCCGCTGAACGGCTCATGGTCATTAGCACTCAGCGCAGATATTTTGCTAACGAATATCGCAGCTTGAGTCAAAAGCGTCCTGTGTCCGCGGCAAGTTCCATCCTCTCCTTGAACCCTTTTCTAGATGAGAAAGGGCTTATAAGGGCGTGCGGCCGAATAACGGCCTCCGAAAATTTGCGATATGATGAACGACATCCTATAATCCTCCCGTACGAATGTGCACTCTCTCGACTACTGGTAAACTTTACGCATCTCATAACGTTGCATGGAGGTAACCAGTTAGTCGTACGTCTCACCCGGTCAAGATATTGGGTTCCGAAAATAAAGAACTTGGTAAAGGCCGTTATTAACTCCTGCAAGGTCTGCGTTATCCATAAGAAGCGATTGCAAGTTCAGATGATGGGAAGTTTTCCGAAAGAGCGAGTCTCTTTTTCCCGGCCATTCACGTACACAGGGATGGACTACGCCGGCCCTTTCGACATAAAAAATTACACAGGCAGAGCTTGCCTAATTACAAAAGGGTATGTGTTGGTTTTCGTGTGTTTCTCTACAAAGGCCATCCATCTAGAGCCTACATCCGATCTGACGACCGAGAAATTTCTCGCCGCTTTCGCTCGGTTCGTATCCAGAAGAGGTTGTCCCCGTCAAGTGCAGTCCGACAATGGGAAAACCTTTGTCGGCGCTGCCACCCTGCTCTCCCGAGATTTTCTACAAGCCGTAAAAGAGTCTGTGACTGATGCGTATAGTCATCAGCAGCTCAACTGGCAATTCATTCCTCCGGGGGCACCCCATATGGGAGGCCTGTGGGAAGCGGGTGTCAAAAGCTTCAAAACCTTGTTTTACAAGTCCACCGCTACTCGAAAGTACACTTTTGAAGAACTTTCAACCCTCCTAGCGAAAATTGAAGCTTGTCTAAATTCCAGACCGCTATCTCCTATGTCTGAAGATCCCACTGATCTCTTAGCATTGACACCAGGGCATTTTCTAGTCGGCGGACCTCTTCTGTCCATAGTGGAACCCGAATTAAAAGGGGAATCCAAGTCCATTGTAAATCGGTGGCAACACTTAAAGGCGCTCCATCAACAATTCCAAGCTCGATGGAAAGAGGAGTATCTCAAAGAGCTCCACAAGCGTAACAAGTGGCAGTCCCCGACCGCAAATCTCCGCGTTGGCGACATGGTAGTCGTCAAGGAGGACAATCTGCCCTCGAATGAGTGGCGCCTTGGCAGAATCGACTCTGTCTTTCCGGGGGCTGACGGCAATGTCCGTGTCGTCAGCATTCTCACGGCACGCAGGATTATCAAGCGTCCCGTGACCAAGGTGGTTCTTCTGCCAGGAGAACCCTCCAACCGTCTTCCTCAACCAACATCCTCCACATAATTCCCCAACAATCCTCGCCATCTAAGCATCTCAAATCATCTTTTGTTTATCCATTACTCCCTACCAGATCACATCATGGTTCCTCGTCCACGCAGCGCTCAGGCATTGGAAAGCAGACGCACTCGAGGTATACATTCCTACCGATGCCGAGTCTGCCGTGGAATCCATCGCTTAAAAAGTGCCAGAGGTTCCTAAAGCTGAGCGCAGAGAAGCGGCTTCGAGCAGTGCTTATTAATAAGTACTGCTCAAATTGTCTCGCCCACGAGCACTCCGACGGGAGTTGTCGCAGTGGCGACAAGTGCAAAACGTGCAACGGCAAGCCCACTCTCCATATGCACGCTCCTCCACAGTTCGCACCGGCAGAATCCGCCAACTCGCCAGCCCTGCCCCGGCAAGGGCTGCATCCGCCGCTTCCAGCGTTCGCGCCGGCAGAATCCGCCAACTCGCCAAGCGCTAGCCTCTCCGCCGCGCTCAGCCTCCTCGGCACCGGCTCCGTCACTGGCGACCATCCTTCAACGGCACAGCGTCAATGTCCTGCCGACGGCCATGATCACGTTGGAGACCGGGCTGAAGACCTTCGACACGGCCGCCCTCATCGACCCGTGCACGCCGACGAGCTGCATCGACGCATCATTGGCATCCGCGTTCCGCTTGCCGACTACGACCGTCGGCGACGAGAGAATCTGCACGGCGACAATTCGGTCGAAGTGCGACAACGGCTTCAAGCTAGAGGTCGTCTTGAAAGTGGAGCCGAACGTCCGCATCCGCACCCCCATCCGAGAGCTCTCGGACACCGTGGTCGGCAAATACGGGGACCTCCCGTTGGCCGACAAACGCTTTTACTTGCCGGCAACCATATCTGTAGTCCTGGGTGCGGATGTCTACGCCAAGGTCATCCGACCGGGCTTCCATTTGGTCGACGAGGGACTCCCAGTGGCCCAGAAGACGGCATTCGGGTGGATCCTGTCCGGCGCCTGCAGTCAAGCCTAGACGACAGGAGTGGGCTTGTTTTGTTTTCTTTCGCAACGCTAGCGATTGCAAGGGGGCGGAATGTTTACGCCGCTCTCCCCTCGATTAAACTGCCCGCGCTTCCCTCGTAGCGAATGCCCACTCGCCCGCACTGGATGCTCGCGACTCCAGGCTCTCCCGCTATCCAGGCTCTCCCGCTCTCCCGCTCTCCCGCACTGGACGCTTGCGATTCCAGGCTCTCCCGCCTTCCCGCTCCCGGAATTTGTCCACGGCGCTTTGAAACGCAGCGCTCAATTAGGTTTAAGTTAGTCTTTCATTGTCTCAAGAGTGAAATACATCGCCCGGCCGGTCCGCGCTATAAAACGAGTTTTTTTCCTGCCTTTGCGCACCGCGATCGTCGAGTGTTTCTCTTCATCATCTATTCCACAGCTTGCCACCCGGCTACGTTCAACAGCCGCAACGCCCGACGAAGCTGCCCCCCAAGCGACGATCATCCCCGAAGCCCCATCTCTTCATTTTTTGCTGTAGGACCGGGCCAGCCAACGTAGACAGATTTGTTAATACACTGGAGTCTGTACTCGTCTCTGCAGCTCGAGTTTCAACACCCCAAACTACTAGTAAACCAAAAGAAGACAAATCTACAAATAGAACAGCTCGTCCTCGAAAAGCGACGCTTACGTCGAGAGTGGCAACTCCACAGATCGCCATCTGCTAGGCAAAGCTTAAAATATGCCTCACGTCAACTCACAAAAGCTTTACAGCAAGAAGAAGCACATGACCACCGACGCTACATAGAGCAATTGTCAACATCTAGTACAAAACACTCACTATGGAGAGCTCACCCTACTCTAAGCTCACCGAAAGTAACCGTGATGCCTATTAGAAATCCCACAGGCGGCTGGGTGCGCAGCGATGCAGACGTTTGCCAACCACCTTAAAAATGTCTTCCAACCAAATCCTGCCCCTAGTGCGTTCATCTTGCCGACTTTACCAGATGAGCCTCAGCTTCAACATGAACCAATTGAGATTCGCCCAAACGAAATCGTTAACATCATCAAAAATCAGCTGAATCCGAAAAAATCCCCGGGCCGCGACCTCATAACTCCCAAAATGATCATTGAGCTCCCATATTGCGCCGTTTGCACTATCACCCAGCTTTTTAATGCCATCGCAAAACTTGGCCACTTTCCAGTGAGCTGGAAAAAGTCGATTATAATAATGATAGCAAAGCCGGGAAAAGACCACACAATTCCCACGTCGTATAGACCTATAAGCCTACTCTCATGCTTATCTAAACTCTTTGAAAAATGCGTATTGACTCGGATAAACACATACCTAAGAATCCAGGAAGGAATTCCGTCACATCAATTTGGGTTTCGTGAAAAGCACGGAACAATTGAGCAAGTCAACCGGATAACATCAGAAATTCGGAACGCGTTCTAAAAACGAGAGTACTGTACTGCCATATTTTTAGATGTCTCTCAAGCATTTTTTTATCAACGCTCGGTCTCCCCTTAGTCTTGAATATAAAGTCCTGCTGTATAACTCGGTACTAAAACCTATATGGATGTACGGCTCCCAGTTATGGGGGAATGCCAGCAATAGCAATATGGACATAGCCCAGAGAGCTCAGTCGAAGATCTTGAGAACTATCACCGGGGCACCGTGGTACGTTCGCAACGAAAACATACATCGCGACTTAAACATTCAACCAGTCAAAGATGTGATTGCAGAACAGAAGGAAAAGTACTTTACCAAGCTATCGTTGCACCCTAACCACCTGGCGAGAGGTCTTACAAGGTTGATCAACCAATCATGCCTTCGTCGCAATGACTTACCCACCCAGCGACCGACTTGAGGGACGCGCAACCAGAATGCAGTCTTATTATACTGTTAATTAAATTTTTATGTTAAGATTCGTAAACTTATTGTTAGTCTCAAAATTAAGAGAAGATTCAAAAAATAAAAACCAAGTTAAAAAAAAAAAAAAAAAAATTTTCGTTGAATGAAATGACCAGTTTATATGATGAAACGTCATTTTTTGCATTAAACGTTCCCGTATGCACAAAAAAAAAAATTTTTTTAAAACGTTCGTTCAAGTACAGGATACTACTTTAAACTAATGAAATATAAACTAAATTTGTCCTGGGGAATTATCACCGCAAGGCTCTTTAAAAAAAAGGCGTTTAAGGGAAACAGCCATACCTTAAAGACTATTAAATATTTTTTCAAAAATTTTTGCATAAACATTGTCAACAATCTAAACTTTCAGAAAATATAATCATTCATTTAATAAAAACAATAGTTACATACATAAAAAAATTCAAACTTTCCTATTTTTTTCGACAAAAAAAGGTATATACCCCCTTAAATCACCTTTCCGTTATTAGGTCAATTTAATATACCTATATCTGTCCACTGAAGCACAACCTGATTTTAATTCTGAAGGTGTGTTTCTGTCCAGGGGAGCACCACTCACGCAACAATCAAACTTACAATTGACACAGGTACAGTTATAGAGAAAAACTTAGAAAAATCAACCAAACGAATACATTGTTTTCGGAAGGCAGCCTTTCTGAGACTAAATGATTTTATTTCTGGCTTTGATTGGTCTGATCTTTACTTATGCAATAAAAGTCCGATGCAGTTAATGTTTTTTACACTGCTATAAACTCATTTTTTAATTCCTGTGCTCCGTGGTACTATCCGTCAATCTCCAATAAATCACCTTGGTTTAGCAAAGAGTACCCACGCTTAACAAATGTAGGGTCCAGACTTTTTAGGAAATATAAAAGTACCGGTTCTCAATCTGTTTTTGCTAGATATTTAAGGGGTTATCCGGGTCTTGGCACTTCAAAAAATTCATTTTTTTCAAACTTTTTTATATAATAGTACAAAGTTTCAGGAATGTTGTCTGAAAATTTCAAGTCGATCGAAGCAAAAATGTAGGAATGGGAGAAATTTAAAGCCCAGCGCTTCGAACGTCACAACGGGTAATTCGGGCTCTGGCGTCGGGCAGATGCGGCACTTTAAACGCGTTTTTCTCAAAACCACTTTTTTGAAGTCGGTAGTCACGATTTCTCAAAAACTATTGCACCGATCAACTTCTGCTTTTGCACACTTCTTTTAGACATAATTCTCTTGTCCTTAACGGAGGGATTTTTTTAATTTTTAATTACAACTCATTTTATAAGCCAAAATATGACCAAAATTTACGTAAAAAAGGACACTTTTTATGAAAAGCGCTACAAAAAATTCAATTTTTAATTTAAAAAAAAAAGGGCTCGTAGAGGACAAGCGAGACACACACACTATCAGAATAATTTTGGTTTTTTGATTTCAGAAAAAAATTGACGGAGATATTTTGCCTACCGCAAGGGCACAATTTTTTAAGAGGTCAAGTTCAAGCCTGCCTCAACGGCTCAATTTTAAAAATTTTTGGTTCAAATTTTTACACAATGTTGGACAAACCATAAACATTAATGTACAATAAACGAAATTTGTGAAATTGTCGTAAGATCTTTTAAAAAAATTCACGAAAATAGGCTTTTTTTCGTGCTCCAAGACCCGGATAACCCCTTAAGTGCTCGGTTAAGACTTACCGTGCTTAATGCTCAGTGTTATAATAATTACTTAAACCGTTGTAAGGTCCAGTTCTCTCACGAACCGAAACAGTTTTATAACTTCGTTTCAAACCACTTACTCTACTTTATATCATTCATCACAGCCTTATTTTTACACCATATCCAAGTCAAACCTCATATTCGGTCCCACTTTAACAGAAAGCTCTCTTCTTTTGGATCTTATTCGTATTAAGCCTGCTTATTCGCCAGGGCCCGATGGTATTCCTGTGTGCGTGCTTAGGTATTGTGCTAAGGCCCTGTGAAAACCTCTTCACAAGTTGTTTACCTTATCTCTAGAAAATTCCCAATTTCCAAGTATTTGGAAGGAATCATTTTTTATTCCTCTTTACAAAAAAGGTAACAAGTTAGAAGCCAGTAACTGTAGAGGTATATTTAAGTTGTCAGCTTTCTAAGATTTTGAAAAAATCATTACTCCTTACTTGCATTATTACTCCTCATTTGTAGATCATTCAATTATCTCTTTAGTAAAGCATTTGACTCACTTACTTCTTGTTCAAAAACTTGATCTGTTACGTTTTCCAGTTGATCTCCTTATATGGATCTCAAGTTACCTGAATGGCAAGTCATAAAGGTTCATTTTTAAAAATTTAATTTCGAAAATTGCGCCGCTACCCGCTTTTTTTGGTATCTTTAGAAATAATTTGTCAATACACGAAAACAAGGTCCATCCTTGTGTGGCGTGGTCAACAATCTATAAAAAAAAAATTCTCAGTGATACCTCCGGTGTCCCACAAGGGAGCCATCTGGGTCTGATACTTTTTACGTTGTTGATGTTGACGGATTGTCATTGACACTTTCGGCCACCGCACCGATATTTTCCACCGACCGAACTGTACGAGCACGTAAACGTGTTGTTTTATCCATCAACGATCCAGTCTCACGCACACGCTTCACAAAACTATCCACAAACTACCTGGAAGGCCCTTTATTTTTTCCGAAATTTGACAGCAATTTTCTTGCAGTTTCGGTTGAAGAATTTGGAAGGAAGTTTTCAATATTTCGCAATTTTCTTCGAGCGTAAACTTAACCATTTCGTAAACCGCAAAGCTTCTACTAAATATCTGACACATTGACAATGACATTCGAAATGTTATTCCTCTTTACAAAAAAGGTAACATGTTAGAAGCCAGTAACTGTAGAGGTATATTTAAGTTGTCAGCTTTCCCAAGCTTTTTGAAAAAATCATTACTCCTCACTTGCAGCATTACTCCTCATTTGCATATCAATCAATTATTTTTTTAGTAAAGCATTTGACTCACTTATTTCTTGTTCAAAAACTTGACCTGTTACGTTTTCCAGTTGATCTCCTTATATGGATCTCAAGTTACCTAAATGGCAAGTCATAAAGGTTCCTTTTTATTTTAAAAATTCAATTTCGAAAATTGTCCCGCTACCCGTTCTTTTTGGTATCTTTAGAAATAATTTGTCAATACACGAAAACAAGGTCCATCCTTGTGTGGCGTGGTCGACAATCTATAAAAAAAATTCTCAGTGATACCTCCGGTGTCCCACAATGGAGCCTTCTGGGTCTGATACTTTTTACGTTGTTAAGCCTAGTATCCAGATCGACGAAAACTGTCCGCCAGTCATGAGAGAGAGCGAGAGGCAAACAGCTGGCGTTCACTTTTCGTCGGGCCTTTTTTTCACGTCGGTCTCCTGATCGACGAAAAAAATACCAGAAAATTCCATAGCGTTGCCAGTCTGCGGAAATCAACTTTGGGTGAACCCTAGCGAAAAGATTAAAAAATTTAATCTTTCGGCGTGCGCTTCTCACTGAACATTATAAGAAATGGAGGGAAAAACTCAAAAAACTCACAAAAGTCGATTGCAGGTGTTTACATGTGAGGACAAAATAACATTAATACTATCTGGGGTGCCTCTTGTCAGAGCAAAATGTTTTTAGGTCCAGAATGTACGAAAAAACACAATAAAAGTGCAGCTATGAACTTTAAATCAGCAAATAATTATCAGTAAATTAAAAAAAAACAACTGTTAAATTTAAATTGTATTGTTTTTTAATTTCTTTGTACAGCGGCAGACTTGTCTTGCCAAGGTATTTGATAATATCTTTTAAAGGCTCTTTCCCACAAATACGATATTTGAATTTTAACTGCTTGTCAACAAACCCAGCTGATTGACAGTACGACCGTAGCACGCTTAAATCTGATGAACTCTCAAACTTTTGGTCACACTGGAAAGATTAAAGTTGTTGCATTTCAAGTTGGAATCGGCTGGAAGAATTAAGAAGGAGGTATTCGTTTTTGGTAGGGCTATCGATAAAGAAGGAGGGTGGCAACTCCTACTGGAGTGGCGCCCCCTTCTGCTGATGTCTTGGCTATCTAGCTATTTTAAACTAGCCCGGTTCGCTCTGGGTATGGCTAGGATGGCCTTGATATGTCCAATGACCCAATTTCGAGAGAGGCGAAGGGAATATGGCGAGATATAGGCATGATAGGCAAATTTCTATATAGTTGCAGCCATATTGTCCCAGCAGACAGAACAAAAATGTTAAAATAGTGTTTGTGCCGAAATATAATAAAAAGTGAGTGTTAGAGAAATTTGTGTTAGGTTTAATAGTTTATTTTATTTATAAATAATTATTCGTAGGGCAACCGGGGTCCCAATACAAAGGGCCCCGGGATATTTAAATTGGAGGAAATTAAATTGGAAGTTCAAATTAGAAGACTTAATTGGACATATAAAATTGGACTAATTAAATCTGGAAATTCAAATTGGATATTTAAATTGGAGGGAATTAAATCTGGAAAATCAAATTGGAAATAAATCGTGATTTTACATTGGAGGAAATTAAATCTGGGAAATCAGGAAAATACGCACCTTCGGTCGAGCCAGCTACGAGATCTGGACAAACACTACTCGCCTTCCTCGGACGCAGCCAACGCCATCCGACATTCACCGGTGAGTCCGTTCCGGGCTATTAAGACCCACCTGCTTTGGGGTCGTCAGGCTGCCAGTGCGCGCGGCGTTGATAGGCACCGCCATCAGGCTCGCCTTCGCCACCGCTCCTCGGGGTGTTCCAGGCCCTTACTGCTGCTGGTCTCCGGCAGAGTACGCTGTAGTCGGGGCATAGTTAGCCCGGCGCCTAGCCCAGAAGTGGCTGAAATTATTAACGTTAATTTAACTGTGCACATTACTAAATTTATGTACTTACCTGTTGACCTGTAAATTTATCCGGACTTAGACCCGACAACCCCAATTCTTGTCCTCGTTGTTGCCTGTAAAAAAGGGTCGCGATTATTAGTTTTCGGCGGGATTGTTTACAGCGCGTAATACTTACCGTTTGGCCTGTCCCTTCTTTTCCCCAGGAGCTCCTCAGGATTAGGTGACCCGACACACTAACCGTGTGTGTGCTTTTGTGCGCCTCGTTCAATGCGAGTTCCACCAATAAGTGACTGGTGGAACATTATTTCCGCGGCGCCTGTAGCCTTTGCCAAAGGAAGGTAATCTTCCGCTTTGACCGGTTAAATTTGAAGACGGTGGCCAAGTTTGGTCGTAGAGGCTATGAAAGGATAAATTAATTACTAGGAGAACAAGTTATGTTAACTTTAGTACTTACTGTGGATATTAAATGTACATGAAGACTGAAATGTACGAGTGAGTTGTCGTTGTGGGGGAGATGGAGCTGTCCTAGTCGCGAGGAGTGACTTGGACCAGCTGATCATGGGTGATGCCTCCGCAGAATCATCCGGGGCATCCTTGGTTGGGTGGGCGTGCTTGGCTAGGTCACCAATAGCCACCAAAACGCCATATATTTCCCGTCACTTCAATTAATTGCATTGTTTACATTTTGTTTGTTTTGCTTGTTAGTGAAGACCGATATTTTTTGTGATGTGAGACGCGTGTCATCTATGTTTATGTTGTGGAATCTGTAGGGACATTGGGGATACTCCGCCCTGGGGATTCGGGAGCTAGCCGGCGCCGTCCCAGGACCAAATGCAGTTCCATAACATAGTGGCGCCCAATGTAAAAAAATAAATCGTCGAGACGACGACGTCTCGCATATAGGGATTTGCCTCGCATAGCCTCCGCTCCGGTGACTTGCAGAGCAACAGCAGGTTGTATGCAACTGCACCGAGAGTGGTGGGCTGCGAGGCAGAGAGAAAGGTTTAGAGGGATTTTTGAGCAGGCAGGAGGCTTGACTCCGAATGGAGACAATGGCTCCTGGTCACAGCAACCTGAAGGCAAAAGATTTGCATCCGCAGATAACTAAATTTGTGATATAAACTGTGATAAAATAGTTAGGGCGTAGATTTTTATTTATTTATTTATTTATATTTATATTTTGTGTTTTGGGGTAAAGTCCGTTGTAGTTAATCCGTAGTTGTTGTTTTTGTTGATCCTGAGGCTTTTGTTTCTCGGATGTGTTTGATACCTTCTGTCGGTTGGATGCTTAAATGTGTGTTCGTGACCCGTGACTTATGTACACGCGCTGCACGAACACCTCGATTTAAGGATCAAACCACAAACGGGAAAACAAAGCCAACAGGACTCAACGAGCAGCCGATGTCCTTAACTGGCGGCTATCACCAAGAGTGATAGCCAGTCCAGTTGACGAGCGGCGTGTGGAAGGATGTGACGGGAAAAATTGGGTTTTGGAAAGCACCGGACGAGCTAGGTCGGAAGTCCACCGGCGAGGGTCAGTTCCATCTCCCCTGATAAAAATCTCAGAAGAATTAAATCAATAAAGGAGGAATCATAAATAAATCATATCTATTTATTTATTCTATTTATTTTCGTACATTATTTATTTATTTTTCCAAACATTTATTTATTTACTAAAAAAAAAAAAATTATCTATTGATTTATAATTTTACATTTATTTATTTATTCAAAACATTTATTTATTTATTTAAAATTTTGTTTCTATAATTATTATCTGTTATTACATGTTTATATATTTATCTGTTTATTTATTATTTGCTAGTCCTTATTTTAATATTTATTATTCTTCTTAAGTATTTATTTCTTGTGGTGATTTGTTTAGGGTAGGATATAGTAATTCTGAGGGAGATAGGTATATTTCTGTTTTGTTTGTGCGATACGAAGATGCCTTCCAATTACGATCTCCGATCGAAGGTTCTTCCGGCCGAGGAAGAGGAGAAATTGTGGTCCACCGATTTAGATGAGGTTGCCGGGGCCGAACAGCCACGGATATCGATGGGACTGCCAAGGACTCCGTTGGGTCGTCTTCATCAGGAACTGCGCAGGGAACTTCAGATGGGATCAGATCCCACACAACATCAAGTTCTGGAGCAAGTGAGCTCGGAGGCGTTTCTGGACAACGCGGCGAAATCGGCCGTAAACGTGGCATTGGCCCAGGCTGCAGAGACCCATCGAAAGGCTCAGGAGTCCGGCGTCAGCCAGTCCTTAAGGGATGAAATCCGAGGTGGCTTCCTGGAAATGATGAAGTTGATGAACGAGGTGTTAAGGCCTACTGCTCAGCGGCCGCAGCTTCCACTGGGGAACCATACCGATCAGCAACAGCATCCGGGTTGGACGGACCCGGCGGCACCACTGGCTCCAAGTCTGGTCCAGAAAGGGGCGATTCCAAAGACTGCACCATCAGCAGACACGATTGGCTCCCGTCCACCGCCACCAAAGGTTCCACCAAAGCCGCCTAGAAGGCCCGTGGACCCGTTACCGGTGGAAAGCAGCAGTCCAGGATATCCTCTGGATGGCGACCGAGGGCGGCGCAACGAGTCCCGAAATTGGCACATCGAGGACCGGAGAGCTTCAGATTTCCGCGAGGAGCGATGCTTTTATGCCAATACTGGACTAGGTGGCGGCAGCCAACATGTTCGCTTCGAGTGGTGGGGCGATGCATTTGACGGCGAGGACGACCGCAACTCGGTGGAGGACTTCGTCTTCCGAGTGGAGTTCCTGCAGAGGCAGCATAAATTGAAGGAGCACAACAAAAAAACAAAGGCAGTACTTACTGGTAAGCGTGGGCCCCGCGTAGGGCACCGTTTGGAACTGCATTCGGATTTCGCCAGACACCGATCTCCAATGCTCCCAATGATTTCGTCGAGTGGCCATGGTTTAAAGGCGTCCCTCTAAATCCTTGGGTGGTGTTGCATTTCAAGTTGGAATCGGCTGGAAGAATTAAGAAGGAGGTATTCGTTTTTGGTAGGGCTATCGATAAAGAAGGAGGGTGGCAACTCCTACTGGAGTGGCGCCCCCTTCTGCTGATGTCTTGGCTATCTAGCTATTTTAAACTAGCCCGGTTCGCTCTGGGTATGGCTAGGATGGCCTTGATATGCCCAATGACCCAATTTCGAGAGAGGCGAAGGGAATATGGCGAGATATAGGCATGATAGGCAAATTTCTATATAGTCGCAGCCATATTGTCCCAGCAGACAGAACAAAAATGTTAAAATAGTGTTTGTGCCGAAATATAATAAAAAGTGAGTGTTAGAGAAATTTGTGTTAGGTTTAATAGTTTATTTTATTTATAAATAATTATTCGTAGGGCAACCGGGGTCCCAATACAAAGGGCCCCGGGATATTTAAATTGGAGGAAATTAAATTGGAAGTTCAAATTAGAAGACTTAATTGGACATATAAAATTGGACTAATTAAATCTGGAAATTCAAATTGGAGATTTAAATTGGAGGGAATTAAATCTGGAAAGTCAAATTGGAAATAAATCGTGATTTTACATTGGAGGAAATTAAATCTGGGAAATCAGGAAAATACGCACCTTCGGTCGAGCCAGCTACGAGATCTGGACAAACACTACTCGCCTTCCTCGGACGCAGCCAACGCCATCCGACATTCACCGGTGAGTCCGTTCCGCGCTATTAAGACCCACCTGCTTTGGGGTCGTCAGGCTGCCAGTGCGCGCGGCGTTGAGAGGCACCGCCATCAGGCTCGCCTTCGCCACCGCTCCTCGGGGTGTTCCAGGCCCTTACTGCTGCTGGTCTCCGGCAGAGTACGCTGTAGTCGGGGCATAGTTAGCCCGGCGCCTAGCCCAGAAGTGGCTGAAATTATTAACGTTAATTTAACTGTGCACATTACTAAATTTATGTACTTACCTGTTGACCTGTAAATTTATCCGGACTTAGACCCGACAACCCCAATTCTTGTCCTCGTTGTTGCCTGTAAAAAAGGGTCGCGATTATTAGTTTTCGGCGGGATTGTTTACAGCGCGTAATACTTACCGTTTGGCCTGTCCCTTCTTTTCCCCAGGAGCTCCTCAGGATTAGGTGACCCGACACACTAACCGTGTGTGTGCTTTTGTGCGCCTCGTTCAATGCGAGTTCCACCAATAAGTGACTGGTGGAACATTATTTCCGCGGCGCCTGTAGCCTTTGCCAAAGGAAGGTAATCTTCCGCTTTGACCGATTAAATTTGAAGACGGTGGCCAAGTTTGGTCGTAGAGGCTATGAAAGGATAAATTAATTACTAGGAGAACAAGTTATGTTAACTTTAGTACTTACTGTGGATATTAAATGTACATGAAGACTGAAATGTACGAGTGAGTTGTCGTTGTGGGGGAGATGGAGCTGTCCTAGTCGCGAGGAGTGACTTGGACCAGCTGATCATGGGTGATGCCTCCGCAGAATCATCCGGGGCATCCTTGGTTGGGTGGGCGTGCTTGGCTAGGTCACCAATAGCCACCAAAACGCCATATATTTCCCGTCACTTCAATTAATTGCATTGTTTACATTTTGTTTGTGTTGCTTGTTAGTGAAGACCGATATTTTTTGTGATGTGAGACGCGTGTCATCGATGTTTATGTTGTGGAATCTGTAGGGACATTGGGGATACTCCGCCCTGGGGATTCGGGAGCTAGCCGGCGCCGTCCCAGGACCAAATGCAGTTCCATAACAAAATTTTTACGCTAGCGTAATCGTTTGTCGATCTGGATACTAGGCTTTAATGTTGACGGATTGTCATTGACACTTTCGGCCACCGCACCGATATTTTCCACCGACCGAACTGGACGAGCACGTAAACGTGTTGTTTTATCCATCAACGATCCAGTCTCACGCACACGCTTCACAAAACTATCCACAAGCTACCTGGAAGCCCCTTTATTTTTTCCGAAATTTGACAGCAATTTTCTTGCAGTTTCGGTTGAAGACTTTGGAAGAAAGTTTTTAATATTTCCCAATTTTCTTCGAGCGCAAACTTAACCATTTCGTAAACCGCAAACCTTCTACTAAATATCTGACACATTGACAATGACATTCGAAATTAGGGATGTCAAAAATATATCAAAATTTCAATATATCGATATTTTTTGCAAAAAAAACTAATATCGTGATATTTTTTTAGCCAAATATCAAAATATCGATAGTTTATTTTTCGATATTATTTGATACGTGCATATCTTTCTCTCATGTACATAACATGCCTCACACCGACTGGGACAGCGATCCGATGGAATTCTGGTACTCCCAGAAAGACAATTTACAAAATCTTTCGAGTGTTGCGCTATGCTACCTAATTACCCCGGGTAGCTCAGAGTCGTCAGAGCGGTTAGCGTCGGCTATTAAGTGCGTTGTCTGCCACATAACGGAAAGAGTATTTTTAAAATCCATATGCAAAGACTTATGAAACTAATAAAATAACAATTGTAACAACATGCATTTTATTTTGTATATTTTTCTAGTGCTTTTACTTTAATTTATGGCAGAAGTCTTGTTTCCTTGTTGTTAGCTTATTTAGGCGGCTAAAATTTTGAAATTCAACTGAAAAAAAAATATCAAAAATATCTGATATATCGATTTTTTTTGGCGATATATTAAAAATCATATCAATATTTTTCTTAAGGAAAATATATCAGCGATACGATATTTTAAAAATATTTGACATCCCTATTCGAAATGTCAAAGTCAAAATTATCGATAGTTCAAGGAGCAAAGGCTAGATGGGCCACCCTGTTATGATATAGATGCCTGATTTTAATTTAATTAAAACCGTAATTCCATAGTATTTAAATATTACCAAATCCGAAAGATCAACAAAAAGAATTAAAAACAACAAAGTTATACTTTTTTACATTTTTTTTGATTGTTCCTATG
Source organism: Drosophila rhopaloa (assembly GCF_018152115.1). NCBI lineage: Eukaryota > Metazoa > Arthropoda > Insecta > Diptera > Drosophilidae > Drosophila > Drosophila rhopaloa. Next base: position 376,780 of record NW_025335064.1, read on the forward strand.
GGAGCTATATGATTTAGTCTCCCGATCCGACTCGTTCCGAAATATATACTACCTGCAATAAAAATACAACTTTTAGGAAAGTTTCAAGGAAAAAGCTTTAAAACTGAGGGACTAGTTTGCGTAGAAACGACAAATTTATTTAATAGATAAAATTAATATTAAAACGAACATCTCAGAGAATTGTCAAATGCAGAATGTTTTGAGGTTGGAGAAATGTTAACTTATGGGACTTTGGGATTTTTATACAATATTAGTATATAATTTCAGTCAAAAGTTTGCAACGCAGTGAAGGAGACATTTCCGACCATATAAATTATATACATTCAATTTTGATCAAGTCATCTTGAAACTGTATTTCCTAAAGATTTCTTTTCTATTGGGTGTATATAGGGGCGCTATATTGTGTTATATTTTCTTTATGAGGCTTTGTTAAATAATTTTTTTTTAATTGGGGGGCGCCTAAAAACACCCCCCCCCATTTTTTTTTTTCAATTCTGATTTCTTAATTCTATTACATCTCTATATGTATATAAAACTGTTCATTGAAAACTAAGAATCAACGCACAGCCTAAACTAATTAAATGACCCTATTAAAATTTTTTACCTTTCAATTTTTTAAACCCTAAACTGATTTGCTAAGATTTATTTTGGCCACAAACATGCCCCCATTTTCTTCCAGTGGCAAAAAACCCCCAATTTCTATAAAAAAAATCTGGACGCTAAACGCGTTAATCAATCGATGCGATTTTTGGCCAAAATTTAGTCCTCTACATAATAAAGATTCTATTTAATTTAATATTCGATATTTTAATGTTTACTATTTTTTATCGATCTTTGAAAATCTAAGAATCTTCCTCATTTTTTCCAAACGGCAAAAAAACACTGATCTAAGTCAATTAGCAATATGAAAATTTATCGAGGGAATCCTGATACTTTAAGGATTCATATGGTGGTTTTACTGAAGCTCTAGGTCAATTCTAAAAAAAGTTACATTAGCCTAAAGTAGGAATAATAATTCCAACAAATTATACACAAGCATTGAACACCGAATGCATTCTCTCGCACTGTCTCTCTCTCTCTCTCTCTCTCTGACTCTGTGTAGTACAATAATTGTGCGGCGGCTGATCTTGATTTCTTTTTAAAACTTAAAATTAAAAACTTAAAACTAAATTAAACTTAACAATAAATTAACAATAAATTAAAATTAAATTATACCAGCAACACACACGAATAAACCCCTCAAAGCGTTCAAGCCGTTGGGCTTTGTGAAAAGGGCAGGGGGCAGTCTATTATATATAAAACTGTTCATTGAAAACTAAGAATCAACGCACAGCCTAAACTAATTAAATGACCCTATTAAAATTTTTTACCATTCAATTCTTATAACACTAAACTGATTTGCTAAGATTTATTTTGGCCACAAACATGCCCCCATTTTCTTCCAGTGGCAAAAAAACCCCAATTTCTATAAAAAAAATCTGGACGCTAAACGCGTTAATCAATCGATGCGATTTTTGGCCAAAATTTAGTCCTCTACATAATAAAGATTCTATTTAATTTAATATTCGATATTTTAATGTTTACTATTTTTTATCGATCTTTGAAAATCTAAGAATCTTCCTCATTTTTTCCAAACGGCAAAAAAACACTGATCTAAGTCAATTAGCAATATGAAAATTTATCGAGGGAATCCTGATACTTTAAGGATTCATATGGTGGTTTTACTGAAGCTCTAGGTCAATTCTAAAAAAAGTTACATTAGCCTAAAGTAGGAATAATAATTCCAACAAATTATACACAAGCATTGAACACCGAATGCATTCTCTCGCACTGTCTCTCTCTCTCTCTCTCTCTCTCTGACTCTGTGTAGTACAATAATTGTGCGGCGGCTGATCTTGATTTCTTTTTAAAACTTAAAATTAAAAACTTAAATTAAACTTAATAACTATAAATTAAATTAATCTATATATATAAAACTGTTCATTGAAAACTAAGAATCAACGCACATCCTAAACTAATTAAATGACCCTATTAAAATTTTTTACCATTAAATTCTTATAACACTAAACTGATTTGCTAAGATTTATTTTGGCCACAAACATGCCCCCATTTTCTTCCAGTGGCAAAAAAATTCCCAATTTCTATAAAAAAATCTGAACGCTAAACGCGTTAATCAATCGATGCGATTTTTGGCCAAAATTTAGTCCTCTACATAATAAAGATTCTATTTAATTTAATATTCGATATTTTAATGTTTACTATTTTTTATCGATCTTTGAAAATCTAAGAATCTTCCTCATTTTTTCCAAACGGCAAAAAAACACTGATCTAAGTCAATTAGCAATATGAAAATTTATCGAGGGAATCCTGATACTTTAAGGATTCATATGGTGGTTTTACTGAAGCTCTAGGTCAATTCTAAAAAAAGTTACATTAGCCTAAAGTAGGAATAATAATTCCAACAAATTATACACAAGCATTGAACACCGAATGCATTCTCTCGCACTGTCTCTCTCTCTCTCTCTCTCTCTGACTCTGTGTAGTACAATAATTGTGCGGCGGCTGATCTTGATTTCTTTTTAAAACTTAAAATTAAAAACTTAAAACTAAATTAAACTTAACAATAAATTAACAATAAATTAAAATTAAATTATACCAGCAACACACACGAATAAACCCCGTCAAAGCGTTCAAGCCGCTGGGCTTTGTGAAAAGGGCAGGGGGCAGTCATCTATATATATAAAACTGTTCATTGAAAACTAAGAATCAACGCACAGCCTAAACTAATTAAATGACCCTATTAAAATTTTTTACCATTCAATTCTTATAACACTAAACTGATTTGCTAAGATTTATTTTGGCCACAAACATGCCCCCATTTTCTTCCAGTGGCAAAAAACCCCCAATTTCTATAAAAAAAATCTGGACGCTAAACGCGTTAATCAATCGATGCGATTTTTGGCCAAAATTTAGTCCTCTACATAATAAAGATTCTATTTAATTTAATATTCGATATTTTAATGTTTACTATTTTTTATCGATCTTTGAAAATCTAAGAATCTTCCTCATTTTTTCCAAACGGCAAAAAAACACTGATCTAAGTCAATTAGCAATATGAAAATTTATCGAGGGAATCCTGATACTTTAAGGATTCATATGGTGGTTTTACTGAAGCTCTAGGTCAATTCTAAAAAAAGTTACATTAGCCTAAAGTAGGAATAATAATTCCAACAAATTATACACAAGCATTGAACACCGAATGCATTCTCTCGCACTGTCTCTCTCTCTCTCTCTCTCTCTGACTCTGTGTAGTACAATAATTGTGCGGCGGCTGATCTTGATTTCTTTTTAAAACTTAAAATTAAAAACTTAAAACTAAATTAAACTTAACAATAAATTAACAATAAATTAAAATTAAATTATACCAGCAACACACACGAATAAACCCCGTCAAAGCGTTCAAGCCGCTGGGCTTTGTGAAAGAGGGCAGGGGGAGTCATCTATATATATAAAACTGTTCATTGAAAACTAAGAATCAACGCACAGCCTAAACTAATTAAATGACCCTATTAAAATTTTTTACCATTCAATTCTTATAACACTAAACTGATTTGCTAAGATTTATTTTGGCCACAAACATGCCCCCATTTTCTTCCAGTGGCAAAAAAATTCCCAATTTCTATAAAAAAATCTGAACGCTAAACGCGTTAATCAATCGATGCGATTTTTGGCCAAAATTTAGTCCTCTACATAATAAAGATTCTATTTAATTTAATATTCGATATTTTAATGTTTACTATTTTTTATCGATCTTTGAAAATCTAAGAATCTTCCTCATTTTTTCCAAACGGCAAAAAAACACTGATCTAAGTCAATTAGCAATATGAAAATTTATCGAGGGAATCCTGATACTTTAAGGATTCATATGGTGGTTTTACTGAAGCTCTAGGTCAATTCTAAAAAAAGTTACATTAGCCTAAAGTAGGAATAATAATTCCAACAAATTATACACAAGCATTGAACACCGAATGCATTCTCTCGCACTGTCTCTCTCTCTCTCTCTCTCTCTCTGACTCTGTGTAGTACAATAATTGTGCGGCGGCTGATCTTGATTTCTTTTTAAAACTTAAAATTAAAAACTTAAAACTAAATTAAACTTAACAATAAATTAACAATAAATTAAAATTAAATTATACCAGCAACACACACGAATAAACCCCCGTCAAAGCGTTCAAGCCGCTGGGCTTTGGGAAAAGGGCAGGGGGCAGTCATCATCTATATATAAAACTGTTCATTGAAAACTAAGAATCAACGCACAGCCTAAACTAATTAAATGACCCTATTAAAATTTTTTACCATTCAATTCTTATAACACTAAACTGATTTGCTAAGATTTATTTTGGCCACAAACATGCCCCCATTTTCTTCCAGTGGCAAAAAACCCCCAATTTCTATAAAAAAATCTGGACGCTAAACGCGTTAATCAATCGATGCGATTTTTGGCCAAAATTTAGTCCTCTACATAATAAAGATTCTATTTAATTTAATATTCGATATTTTAATGTTTACTATTTTTTATCGATCTTTGAAAATCTAAGAATCTTCCTCATTTTTTCCAAACGGCAAAAAAACACTGATCTAAGTCAATTAGCAATATGAAAATTTATCGAGGGAATCCTGATACTTTAAGGATTCATATGGTGGTTTTACTGAAGCTCTAGGTCAATTCTAAAAAAAGTTACATTAGCCTAAAGTAGGAATAATAATTCCAACAAATTATACACAAGCATTGAACACCGAATGCATTCTCTCGCACTGTCTCTCTCTCTCTCTCTCTCTCTCTGACTCTGTGTAGTACAATAATTGTGCGGCGGCTGATCTTGATTTCTTTTTAAAACTTAAAATTAAAAACTTAAAACTGAATTAAACTTAACAATAAATTAACAATAAATTAAAATTAAATTATACCAGCAACACATGAACTAAACCCCGTCAAGCGTTCAAGCCGGTTGGTCATCTCTATATATATAAAACTGTTCATTGAAAACTAAGAATCAACGCACAGCCTAAACTAATTAAATGACCCTATTAAAATTTTTTACCATTCAATTCTTATAACACTAAACTGATTTGCTAAGATTTATTTTGGCCACAAACATGCCCCCATTTTCTTCCAGTGGCAAAAAACCCCAATTTCTATAAAAAAAATCTGGACGCTAAACGCGTTAATCAATCGATGCGATTTTTGGCCAAAATTTAGTCCTCTACATAATAAAGATTCTATTTAATTTAATATTCGATATTTTAATGTTTACTATTTTTTATCGATCTTTGAAAATCTAAGAATCTTCCTCATTTTTTCCAAACGGCAAAAAAACACTGATCTAAGTCAATTAGCAATATGAAAATTAATCGAGGGAATCCTGATACTTTAAGGATTCATATGGTGGTTTTACTGAAGCTCTAGGTCAATTCTAAAAAAAGTTACATTAGCCTAAAGTAGGAATAATAATTCCAACAAATTATACACAAGCATTGAACACCGAATGCATTCTCTCGCACTGTCTCACTCTCTCTCTCTCTCTCTGACTCTGTGTAGTACAATAATTGTGCGGCGGCTGATCTTGATTTCTTTTTAAAACTTAAAATTAAAAACTTAAAACTGAATTAAACTTAACAATAAATTAACAATAAATTAAAATTAAATTATACCAGCAACACACACGAATAAACCCTGTCAAAGCGTTCAAGCCGCTGGGCTTTGTGAAAAGGGCAGGGGGCAGTCATCATCTCTATATATAAAGCTATCAGTAAGAAAACTGGGAATCAACGCACAGCCAAAACCACTGGTTAACAATATTAATATGCATTTTTATTACATTCTAATAACTTTAAACTGATTTGCTAAGATTTATTGGGGCTCCCCAAAGTGGCCCCAATCGATTCCAATTGGAAAAAAGGTCAATTTTCCTTTCAAAAATTCTGGACGCTAAACCGTTTTAGCAATCGAATCCGTGTTTTCGCCAAAAAAAGGTTAAGACATTATAAATGTTTAAAAAATTTGACCGCTTAGATTTAAGGCTTTTTACTATTTTTAACACCCGTTCTGAAATTACAATTTAGCCAAAAATATCTTCAAACGTCGAAAAATGGCACTTCTAAACTGAGTATCAAAAATTCCTTCGGTAAAGTTTTTCCTTAAGCTTTAACGATTCATTTGATGGTTTCACCAAAGCTCTAGCTATCTTCTAAACAAAGAAACTAAGCAAAAAGTCGATCTTTTATCGAATTTAAGTGTCTCCATAAGCATCATACGTTTTCTGCCTGCATATTGCTATCTCTCTCTGCATTTTCATACAAATTGTCAACAAATGATTCCATCTCCCTCCCTCTCTCTCTGCCTTGCATTTCCGTACGCTTCCTTAAAAATATAAAATGAGCTTTAATACGGTTTTAATATCTGTAGACATTAGTTTATAGTTATTGGTGACCCAAAAGATTGCAAAGACTTCAAAATGGTCATTAACGCTGATAAAAAGCCAGCAAATGCTCATAGAGGTCGTTATAATGCACCTCAAACAAATGAAGTGGGTTTGGTATTAGTTGATCAACAATTTCCAAGTCGGGACATTTTTATTGAGAGTCATAATAGCAAAGTGAACTTTACCGATCTTATGACTGTCTACAATATCCATTAATTTTTTGCCACGGATATGATGGATATTCCATAAATATTCCCCAACGGGATCCGTTAACAAAAAATTATCTAAAGAAGACTGTATCTGCATTAAGCTTTTACAGTTATCGAATAATTCTTAGGGAGACTGAAGTCAATCACTTGCATTATTATAGAGCTCTGTTTAATCAATTTTTGGTTGATATGAGTGCAAAAATGGAAACAGAACGGTTTAATTATATTCGAGCAAATCAAAAAAAGTTGGGAGCAGAAAGTTACATATGTATGTACATCTTCAAGACGCTATAGGTAGGGGAGATGCAGATATGACTCAACTTGGTCAGATGGTGATTTTACCTTCCACTTTTACAGGCTCTCCTCGATATATGCATGAAAAGACCCAGGATGCTATGACTTATGTTCGACATCATGGCCGACCTGATATTTTAATAACATTTACCTGTAACCCTAAATGGGAGGAAATAACGAATGAGTTGTTTCCAGGCCAAAAACCTCAGAATCGTCATGACCTGATATCTCGAGTCTTTCATTTAAAAGTTAAAACATTAATGGCGCTGTTGGTTAAAGGCCAATTGTTTGGTGAAGTACAGTGTTTTATGTCTTCTATTGAATGGCAAAAACGTGGTCTGCCCCATGTCCACATACTTATTACATAAGAAAAGTAGGATATTGGGGTTATCCATCGCAAGCGAAGCTCGGGCACCCTGCTAGTCTCTATATATAAAACTGTTCATTGAAAACTAAGAATCAACGCACAGCCTAAACTAATTAAATGACCCTATTAAAATTTTTTACCATTCAATTCTTATAACACTAAACTGATTTGCTAAGATTTATTTTGGCCACAAACATGCCCCCATTTTCTTCCAGTGGCAAAAAACCCCAATTTCTATAAAAAAAATCTGGACGCTAAACGCGTTAATCAATCGATGCGATTTTTGGCCAAAATTTAGTCCTCTACATAATAAAGATTCTATTTAATTTAATATTCGATATTTTAATGTTTACTATTTTTTATCGATCTTTGAAAATCTAAGAATCTTCTTCATTTTTTCCAAACGGCAAAAAAACACTGATCTAAGTCAATTAGCAATATGAAAATTTATCGAGGGAATCCTGATACTTTAAGGATTCATATGGTGGTTTTACTGAAGCTCTAGGTCAATTCTAAAAAAAGTTACATTAGCCTAAAGTAGGAATAATAATTCCAACAAATTATACACAAGCATTGAACACCGAATGCATTCTCTCGCACTCTCTCTCTCTCTCTCTCTCTCTCTGACTCTGTGTAGTACAATAATTGTGCGGCGGCTGATCTTGATTTCTTTTTAAAACTTAAAATTAAAAACTTAAAACTAAATTAAACTTAACAATAAATTAACAATAAATTAAAATTAAATTATACAGCAACACACACGAATAAACCCCGTCAAAGCGTTCAAGCCGCTGGGTTTTGTGAAAAGGGCAGGGGGCAGTATCATCTCTATATATAAAACTGTTCATTGAAAACTAAGAATCAACGCACAGCCTAAACTAATTAAATGACCCTATTAAAATTTTTTACCATTCAATTCTTATAACACTAAACTGATTTGCTAAGATTTATTTTGGCCACAAACATGCCCCCATTTTCTTCCAGTGGCAAAAAACCCCCAATTTCTATAAAAAAATCTGGACGCTAAACGCGTTAATCAATCGATGCGATTTTTGGCCAAAATTTAGTCCTCTACATAATAAAGATTCTATTTAATTTAATATTCGATATTTTAATGTTTACTATTTTTTATCGATCTTTGAAAATCTAAGAATCTTCCTCATTTTTTCCAAACGGCAAAAAAACACTGATCTAAGTCAATTAGCAATATGAAAATTTATCGAGGGAATCCTGATACTTTAAGGATTCATATGGTGGTTTTACTGAAGCTCTAGGTCAATTCTAAAAAAAGTTACATTAGCCTAAAGTAGGAATAATAATTCCAACAAATTATACACAAGCATTGAACACCGAATGCATTCTCTCGCACTGTCTCTCTCTCTCTCTCTCTCTCTCTGACTCTGTGTAGTACAATAATTGTGCGGCGGCTGATCTTGATTTCTTTTTAAAACTTTAAAAACTTAAAACTAATAAAACTTAACAATAAATTAAATAAATTAATAAATTATACCAGCACCCAATACCCCGTCAGTTCAAGGTGGTTTAAAGGGGGGGAGTCATCTATATATATAAAACTGTTCATTGAAAACCTAAGAATCAACGCACAGCCTAAACTAATTAAATGACCCTATTAAAATTTTTTACCATTCAATTCTTATAACACTAAACTGATTTGCTAAGATTTATTTTGGCCACAAACATGCCCCCATTTTCTTCCAGTGGCAAAAAACCCCCAATTTCTATAAAAAAAATCTGGACGCTAAACACGCGTTAATCAATCGATGCGATTTTTGGCCAAAATTTAGTCCTCTACATAATAAAGATTCTATTTAATTTAATATTCGATATTTTAATGTTTACTATTTTTTATCGATCTTTGAAAATCTAAGAATCTTCCTCATTTTTTCCAAACGGCAAAAAAACACTGATCTAAGTCAATTAGCAATATGAAAATTTATCGAGGGAATCCTGATACTTTAAGGATTCATATGGTGGTTTTACTGAAGCTCTAGGTCAATTCTAAAAAAAGTTACATTAGCCTAAAGTAGGAATAATAATTCCAACAAATTATACACAAGCATTGAACACCGAATGCATTCTCTCGCACTGTCTCTCTCTCTCTCTCTCTCTCTCTCTCTGACTCTTGTAGTACAATAATTGTGCGGCGGCTGATCTTGATTTTTTTTTAAAACTTAAAATTAAAAACTTAAAACTGAATTAAAAATAAATTAACAATAAATTAAAATTAAATTATACAGCAACACACACGAATAAACCCCGTCAAAGCTTCCTTGGTTTAAAGGTATCATCTATATATAAAACTGTTCATTGAAAACCAAGAATCAACGCACAGCCTAAACTAATTAAATGACCCTATTAAAATTTTTTACCATTCAATTCTTATAACACTAAACTGATTTGCTAAGATTTATTTTGGCCACAAACATGCCCCCATTTTCTTCCAGTGGCAAAAAACCCCCAATTTCTATAAAAAAATCTGGACGCTAAACGCGTTAATCAATCGATGCGATTTTTGGCCAAAATTTAGTCCTCTACATAATAAAGATTCTATTTAATTTAATATTCGATATTTTAATGTTTACTATTTTTTATCGATCTTTGAAAATCTAAGAATCTTCTTCATTTTTTCCAAACGGCAAAAAAACACTGATCTAAGTCAATTAGCAATATGAAAATTTATCGAGGGAATCCTGATACTTTAAGGATTCATATGGTGGTTTTACTGAAGCTCTAGGTCAATTCTAAAAAAAGTTACATTAGCCTAAAGTAGGAATAATAATTCCAACAAATTATACACAAGCATTGAACACCGAATGCATTCTCTCGCACTGTCTCTCTCTCTCTCTCTCTCTCTCTGACTCTGTGTAGTACAAATATTGTGCGGCGGCTGATCTTGATTTCTTTTTAAAACTTAAAATTAAAAACTTAAAACTGAATTATCTATTAACAATAATTAATTAATTCCACCGAATAACTCACTTCATAAAAGAGAATCTATATATATAAAACTGTTCATTGAAAACTAAGAATCAACGCACAGCCTAAACTAATTAAATGACCCTATTAAAATTTTTTACCATTCAATTCTTATAACACTAAACTGATTTGCTAAGATTTATTTTGGCCACAAACATGCCCCCATTTTCTTCCAGTGGCAAAAAAACCCCCAATTTCTATTAAAAAAAATCTGGACGCTAAACACGTTAATCAATCGATGCGATTTTTGGCCAAAATTTAGTCCTCTACATAATAAAGATTCTATTTAATTTAATATTCGATATTTTAATGTTTACTATTTTTTATCGATCTTTGAAAATCTAAGAATCTTCTTCATTTTTTCCAAACGGCAAAAAAACACTGATCTAAGTCAATTAGCAATATGAAAATTTATCGAGGGAATCCTGATACTTTAAGGATTCATATGGTGGTTTTACTGAAGCTCTAGGTCAATTCTAAAAAAAGTTACATTAGCCTAAAGTAGGAATAATAATTCCAACAAATTATACACAAGCATTGAACACCGAATGCATTCTCTCGCACTGTCTCATCTCTCTCTCTCTCTCTCTGACTCTGTGTAGTACAATAATTGTGCGGCGGCTGATCTTGATTTCTTTTTAAAACTTAAAATTAAAAACTTAAAACTGAATTAAAATCTATATATATAAAACTGTTCATTGAAAACCAAGAATCAACGCACAGCCTAAACTAATTAAATGACCCTATTAAAATTTTTTACCATTCAATTCTTATAACACTAAACTGATTTGCTAAGATTTATTTTGGCCACAAACATGCCCCCATTTTCTTCCAGTGGCAAAAAACCCCCAATTTCTATAAAAAAATCTGGACGCTAAACGCGTTAATCAATCGATGCGATTTTTGGCCAAAATTTAGTCCTCTACATAATAAAGATTCTATTTAATTTAATATTCGATATTTTAATGTTTACTATTTTTTATCGATCTTTGAAAATCTAAGAATCTTCCTCATTTTTTCCAAACGGCAAAAAAACACTGATCTAAGTCAATTAGCAATATGAAAATTTATCGAGGGAATCCTGATACTTTAAGGATTCATATGGTGGTTTTACTGAAGCTCTAGGTCAATTCTAAAAAAAGTTACATTAGCCTAAAGTAGGAATAATAATTCCAACAAATTATACACAAGCATTGAACACCGAATGCATTCTCTCGCACTGTCTCTCTCTCTCTCTCTCTCTCTGACTCTGTGTAGTACAATAATTGTGCGGCGGCTGATCTTGATTTCTTTTTAAAACTTAAAATTAAAAACTTAAAACTGAATTAAACTTAACAATAAATTAACAATAAATTAAAATTAAATTATACCAGCAACACACACGAATAAACCCCGTAAAGCGTTCAGCGTTGGGTTTTGAAGGGCGGGGATCTATATATATAAAACTGTTCATTGAAAACCAAGAATCAACGCACAGCCTAAACTAATTAAATGACCCTATTAAAAATTTTTTACCATTCAATTCTTATAACACTAAACTGATTTGCTAAGATTTATTTTGGCCACAAACATGCCCCCATTTTCTTCCAGTGGCAAAAAAACCCCAATTTCTATAAAAAAAAATCTGGACGCTAAACACGTTAATCAATCGATGCGATTTTTGGCCAAAATTTAGTCCTCTACATAATAAAGGTTTAATTTTAATTTGAGCTTCGATATTTTAATGTTTACTATTTTTAACACCCGTTCTGAAATTACAATTTAGCCAAAAATATCTTCAAACGTCGAAAAATGGCACTTCTAAACTGAGTATCAAAAATTCCTTCGGTAAATTTTTCCTTAAGCTTTAACGATTCATTTGATGGTTTCACCAAAGCTCTAGCTATCTTCTAAACAAAGAAACTTAGCAAAAAGTCGATCTTTTATCGAATTTAAGTGTCTCCATAAGCATCATACGTTTTCTGCCTGCATATTGCTATCTCTCTCTGCATTTTCATACAAATTGTCAACAAATGATTCCATCTCCTCTTCTCTGCCTTGCATTTCCGTACTTAACCTTAAAAATATAAAATGAGCTTTAATACGGTTTTAATATCTGTAGACATTAGTTTATAGTTATTGGTGACCCAAAAGATTGCAAAGACTTCAAAATGGTCATTAACGCTGATAAAAAGCCAGCAAATGCTCATAGAGGTCGTTATAATGCACCTCAAACAAATGAAGTGGGTTTGGTAATTTAGTTGATCAACAATTTCCAAGTCGGGACATTTTTATTGAGAGTCATAATAGCAAAGTGAACTTTACCGATCTTATGACTGTCTACAATATCCATTAATTTTTGCCACGGATATGATGGATATTCCATAAATTTATTCCCCAACGGGATCTTAAAAAAAAATTATCTAAAGAAGACTGTATCTGCATTAAGCTTTTTACAGTTATCGAATAATTCTTAGGGAGACTGAAGTCAATCACTTGCATTATTATAGAGCTCTGTTTAATCAATTTTTGGTTGATATGAGTGCAAAAATGGATTTTTCCAGAACGGTTTAATTATATTCGAGCATTAATCAAAAAAGTTGGGAGCAGAAAGTTACATAAAAGTATGTACATCTTCAAGACGCTATAGGTAGGGGAGATGCAGATATGACTCAACTTGGTCAGATGGTGATTTTACCTTCCACTTTTACAGGCTCTCCTCGATATATGCATGAAAAGACCCAGGATGCTATGACTTATGTTCGACATCATGGCCTGACCTGTGTATTTTAATAACATTTACTGTAACCTATGGGGAAATAACGAATGAGTTGTTTTTTAAAACTTAAAATTAAAAACTTCAGAATCGTCATGACCTGATATATAAAGTCTGTTCATTTAAAAGTCAAGAATCAACGCACAGCCTAAACTAATTAAATGACCCTATTAAAAATTTTTTACCATTCAATTCTTATAACACTAAGCTGATTTGCTAAGATTTATTTTGGCCACAAACATGCCCCCATTTTCTTCCAGTGGCAAAAAACCCCCAATTTCTATAAAAAAAATCTGGACGCTAAACGCGTTAATCAATCGATGCGATTTTTGGCCAAAATTTAGTCCTCTACATAATAAATATTCTATTTAATTTAATATTCGATATTTTAATGTTTACTATTTTTTATCGATCTTTGAAAATCTAAGAATCTTCCTCATTTTTTCCTAACGGCAAAAAAACACTGATCTAAGTCAATTAGCAATATGAAAATTTATCGAGGGAATCCTGATACTTTAAGGATTCATATGGTGGTTTTACTGAAGCTCTAGGTCAATTCTAAAAAAAGTTACATTAGCCTAAAGTAGGAATAATAATTCCAACAAATTATACACAAGCATTGAACACCGAATGCATTCTCTCGCACTGTCTCACTCTCTCTCTCTCTCTCTGACTCTGTGTAGTACAATAATTGTGCGGCGGCTGATCTTGATTTCTTTTTAAAACTTAAAATTAAAAACTTAAAACTGAATTTAAATTAACAATAAATTAAAATTAAATTATACCAGCAACACACACGAATAAACCCCGTCAAAGCGTTCAAGCCGTTGGGCTTTGTGAAAAGGGCAGGGGGGCAGTAATCCCTAAAGATTATAAAATGAAAGGCCGATTTTTAAGGGGATACGGCCACAGCCCAAACCGTAAGAGCAAGAGCAGCCAAATTTTTTCACAGTATTCCATTGGGGGCGTGGGCGCCCACTAAGATCCGATATGTCCCCCCAGTGGCCCCAAACAGCTCCAACATCCATTATTCTGAGCAAAAAAAAGTTGATGTATTTAAGCTTAACTTCTAAACTGGTTGGAATTTCGATATTTGGTTTTTTCCGAATTTTAGGTTTTGAAAAGGCCTAATTAGAAATCTAAAAGAAATTTTGATATCCCCCATAATTTGGGGGCTACATTTAAAATTAACTTTTCGATTTAAAAAATCTAAACCGCTGCTCCGATCAAGATGATTTTTCGCTCAATAGTTATTCTATGGCCCAAATGCTTAAGTTTAATTTTTCAAGTTTTTAACATTTTTTTAAGTATTTTTAACGAATTTATTTAGATTTTCTAAGTCATTGCGTTGTATTTTGCGGGAGCCTGTCGAGAGAACGAAACCCAGAAGCCAAGAGAGCGACGGCCGAGAGAGCAACAGCCAAGAAAACTGATGAGGGGGAGGGGTAGTGCTGTAGGGAAAGGGGAGGGGAAAGAGGCAATTTAAGTTAAATTTGTTTAGGATTTTAAAAACTTAAACTGCTGCTCCGATCAATATGATTTTCGATCAATAGTCAGTCCTGTGGATCAAATGCTTAGGTTTTATTTTTCATTTTGTAGCAGAAGTAAGAGCCTTATTTAATTTCCACCATGGAAGAAAATAGAAAATTACTACAAATTCTGTAAGCAAAGCCAAATTGTTTGCAAGTTAAATATTAATCTTAAGATTCGAACTTTTGACCAAATACGTATGTACATATGTATATTTGGATATGTTTTGATTTGCTTATATGTACAATACATGTACATACATACAATGTGTGTGTATGTTTCTATTCGAAAGTAGATAATGTGCTTAAATACAAATAAAATGATTTATTATACCCGTTTATCGATCAAATGTGGAATCTGAAAATAATACGTTACTTTGCTGTTTTTGTATTGGATGCCAATCTTTTACTGTGTGTACAAAGGTTTTCGTTTCATTCAAAACAAGAAATTTGAAAACAACAAATTCCAATTTACAAACAAGTATACATATTTGTGCGCAAATTAAAATTGCATTGATAACATTGTAACTGATAAAAAGTATACAAGCTCACGACTTTTACTTGGATCACTTTCATCCCTAAAGATTATAAAATGAAAGACCGATTTTTAAGGGGATACGGCCACAGCCCAAACCGTAAGAGCAAGAGCAGCCAAATTTTTTCACAGTATTCCATTGGGGGCGTGGGCGCCCACTAAGATCCGATATGTCCCCCCAGTGGCCCCAAACAGCTCCAACATCCATTATTCTGAGCAAAAAAAGTTGATGTATTTAAGCTTAACTTCTAAACTGGTTGGAATTTCGATATTTGGTTTTTTCCGAATTTTAGGTTTTGAAAAGGCCTAATTAGAAATCTAAAAGAAATTTTGATATCCCCCATAATTTGGGGGCTACATTTAAAATTAACTTTTCGATTTAAAAAATCTAAACCGCTGCTCCGATCAAGATGATTTTTCGCTCAATAGTTATTCTATGGCCCAAATGCTTAAGTTTAATTTTTCAAGTTTTTAACATTTTTTTAAGTATTTTTAACGAATTTATTTAGATTTTCTAAGTCATTGCGTTGTATTTTGCGGGAGCCTGTCGAGAGAACGAAACCCAGAAGCCAAGAGAGCGACGGCCGAGAGAGCAACAGCCAAGAAAACTGATGAGGGGGAGGGGTAGTGCTGTAGGGAAAGGGGAGGGGAAAGAGGCAATTTAAGTTAAATTTGTTTTGGATTTTAAAAACTTAAACTGCTGCTCCGATCAATAGGATTTTCGATCAATAGTCAGTCCTGTGGATCAAATGCTTAGGTTTTATTTTTCATTTTGTAGCAGAAGTAAGAGCCTTATTTAATTTCCACCATGGAAGAAAATAGAAAATTACTACAAATTCTGTAAGCAAAGCCAAAATGTTTGCAAGTTAAATATTAATCTTAAGATTCGAACTTTTGACCAAATACGTATGTACATATGTATATTTGGATATGTTTTGATTTGCTTATATGTACAATACATGTACATACATACAATGTGTGTGTATGTTTCTATTCGAAAGTAGATAATGTGCTTAAATACAAATAAAATGATTTATTATACCCGTTTATCGATCAAATGTGGAATCTGAAAATAATACGTTACTTTGCTGTTTTTGTATTGGATGCCAATCTTTTACTGTGTGTACAAAGGTTTTCGTTTCATTCAAAACAAGAAATTTGAAAACAACAAATTTCAATTTACAAACAAGTATACATATTTGTGCGCAAATTAAAATTGCATTGATAACATTGTAACTGATAAAAAGTATACTAGCTCACGACTTTTACTTGGATCACTTTCATTTATTATATAGCTCTGCCAGTATCCTTCTGATTCTCTCTCTTGAAGGATCTTCTACAAAGGTTGTTAACACAAAGGTTTTCAAAAAAGGGGCAAATAAGAAATAAGAAAGTCCTGACAACCCTAACTCCAAACTAATATTAAGTCGTATACAATACAAAAAGCGTTGGGGCTGAGATGGGTGAAATATTTTTTTTGGATGCACCTGGAGGGACAGGTAAAACCTTCTTGACAAACTTATTGTTGGCAAAAGTTCGAAGTTAAAAAAAAATAGCCCTAGCTGTAGCATCTTCCGGTATAGCTGCTACCCTGCTCAATGGAGGTCGAACTGCTCATTCTACATTTAAACTTCCTTTGGATTTAGTTAATTTAGAAGCACCTCATTGCTCTATTTCAAAGCAATGTAATATGGCTGCGGTGTTTAAAGATTGTAAGTTAATTGTTTGGGATGAGTGCACAATGTCACATAAAGGTGGGCTTGAAGCCATAAATAGAACCCTGCAAGATATTAATGAGTACTATGTTGATGGGTGGTATTACAGTCCTGCTAGCTGGAGACTTTCGCCAAACCCTTCCTGTTGTGCCAAGAGGTACAAGAGCTGACGAAATAAAGGCCTGTTTAAAATCTTCATTTTTATGGCCACAGATAAACAAACTAGCGCTCACGAAAAATATGCGAGTGCACTTAAAAGGAGACAGTTCTGCAGGAATTTTTGCCGAAACTCTTTTAAAAATTGGGAATGGCGTCCATCCAACAGCTGATGGAAAAATAGTTATAACATCACGCTTAGGAAATGTAGTCAAAAACGTTCAAGACCTTACATCCAAAATATTTCCAACATATCATGTAAAAGCTTAGATTGGCTATCTGAGCGCGCCATTTTGATAACGAAAAATGAAAGAGCAACCACTATTAATAATTTATTGCAAAACTCATTTGATGGTTTAGAAGTCTCCTATAAATCGGTCGACTCTGTTCCTGATGCCGATAATGCTGTTCATTACCCTGTTGAATTTTTAAATTCCTTGAATCCTCCAGGAATTCCTCAGCATAATCTGTCTCTTAGGATTGGAGCACCCGTAATGTTATTGCGAAATTTAAGTCCCCCAAAGTTATGCAATGGGACACGATTGCAGATAAAAGGTCTTCATAAGAATGTAATCGAAGCAACAGTATTTACGGGGTGCGCGAAGGGGGAAACAGTGTTTATACCCAGGATCCCATTAATACCATCCAGTCTGCCGTTTCAGTTTAAAAGGCTACAATTCCCTCTAAAAGTTTGCTTTGCAATAACTATAAATAAATCGCAGGGGCAGAGTTTGAAGCTGGCTGGACTAGATCTTAGAGAAGATTGCTTCTCTCACGGACAATATTATGTCGCATGCTCTAGAGTTAGCTCTGCCAGTAGCCTTATTATTCTCGCTCCTGAAGGATCTTCTAAAAATTTTGTTTACACAGAGGTTTTAAAGTAATCATATTAATTAACATTATTAAACCTAGAAAGTTTCAGTGGAATAGGTCTAATTGGAGATACCAAATTAAAAAAAACGAGCCAATTTCTCTACCTCAGGGGTGGTGTGGAATTGGGAAAGTCTTGACAACCGTACTCAAAACTAATTTTAAGCGAACGAAGTCGCGCCGGGTACAGCTAGTCTATATATATAAAACTGTTCATTGAAAACTAAGAATCAACGCACAGCTTAAACTAATTAAGTGACACTATTAAAATTTTGTACCATTCAATTCTTATAGCACTAAACTGATTTGCTAAGATTTATTTTGGCCACAAACATGCCCCCATTTTCTTCCAGTGGCAAAAAACCCCCAATTTCTATAAAAAAAATCTGGACGCTAAACGCGTTAATCAATTGATGCGATTTTAAGCCAAAATTTAGTCCTCTACATAATAAAGTTTCTATTTAATTTAATATTCGATATTTTAATGTTTACTATTTTTTATCGATCTTTGAAAATCTAAGAATCTTCCTCATTTTTCCAAACGGCAAAAAACACTGATCTAAGTCAATTAGCAATATGAAAATTTATCGAGGGAATCCTGATACTTTAAGGATTCATATGGTGGTTTTACTGAAGCTCTAGGTCAATTCTAAAAAAAGTTACATTAGCCTAAAGTAGGAATAATAATTCCAACAAATTATACACAAGCATTGAACACCGAATGCATTCTCTCGCACTGTCTCTCTCTCTCTCTCTCTGACTCTGTGTAGTACAATAATTGTGCGGCGGCTGATCTTGATTTCTTTTTAACTTAAAACTTAAAATTAAAAACTTAAAACTGAATTAAACTTAACAAATTAAAATTAAATTAAAATTAAAACGGAATAAACCCCTTCAAAGGGTTCGCCCCGTTGGGATTAGAAAAGAGGGGGGGAGGGTATTTTTTAAAATTAAAAGTTAAACACTAACCCCCCCAGCCCCCCCCCCCCCCCCCCCCCCCCCCCACCCCAAACCCCGAGCACGCCCCGCCCCACCCCGGCCCCCCCCCCCCCCCCCCGCCCCCCCAACGACAAGAACCCCCCACCCCCGCCCCCCCCCGCCCCCCCCCCCTCCCGCCCCCCCCCGAAACCCCCAAAAGCCGGGCCCCGCCGGCCCGGGCACGGGAACTGACCGCTCACGGTGCAATTGGAGCACGGTGAGAACTGCAGTTAAGTTACTTCGGCCGGCCACTGACGCTTACTCCACAGTGACGTGACGCCGACGTCGACGGTGGGACGGGCACTTACCGAGGCTTGGCGGTAATAGAGCAGCGCTTGGGAAGGCAGAACAAATTGGACCGGCTAACTGGCACATTGAAATATTGTATACACAAAATAAATTTTATAACGTAATATAAAGACCCTCTGGACTTCTCACTCATCTGGAAGGGAATTGGCCACATACTTGGGAGGGACCGACAATTAAGGAACCTTATTCTAATGACTAGGTATAAGTCAGTCCTCACAAGGATAGGAGTCCTTGGGAAGGACTTAACTGGCGCCCGAGCAGGGACCTCTCCATTAAGCGACGAGGATCCCTAGGACAAGGTAAGGCGGGAAGTGAATTGTGTGTTGCGTGTGTGAGAAAAGTGAGAGTAACCTTCCATGAGAGGTACATGTGAAAAAAAGTTTTTTTTCTAAAAATAAATAAAATGAAAAAGGTGAAGGAAAAAAAAGAATATAAAAAAATTAATTAACAAAAATTTTAATTCCTAATAAGTGGAATAAAAAAAAAAAAAAAAAAAAAGAGTGAAAATGAGAATAATAAAAATTGATTCCAAATTAACAAAAAAATGATAAAAATATGACCGACCCGCTGCTGTGATCTGACCTCCCGGCTTATTCACGAGCGCAAAAGGTTATTGTGAAACAAAAGAAGTGACCAAACCGCCGCGGTGGTTTTAATTCACGGGCGTTATAAGGTGTTACAAACATAAAGAAATATAAATTTTGATAACCGCTGCGGTAACTTGTTTACGAGCGGCCCGATTTATAATAAAAAATAATATAACGTGTAAAGTGGTGTGGGTAATTCACTAGATACGCTCAGTGTTACCAGCACAGAAAGGGCTGCCTAGTGGATTGTGTGGCAACCGTACCTTAGTAGGTGATAAACCAAAACGGAATAATACGGCCCACCGCGCCTAGCGCCGGATAAAAAAAAGGAATCGACAATTTTAATTGAAAAGAAAAAATATGATGATAAAATTGAAAAAAATAAGGAGGAAAAATCTCACGAAACAAGAAATAAAAAACACACACACACGTAAAAATTCAATTCCCGCCTGTCCCCTAAAATAAAAATATCTGAATCACACTAAAGTCATTCTTTTTACCCTTAGAATCTGCGTTGTAAGTGACCTGATACTCATGTCCTGAACACACGAAGATAACACCAATAACAAGAATAAAGAATAAATACGAACCACGGGTAAGTGAAGCGTTCTCAGCATAGAATTTTATAATAAAAAATTTTAAAAAAAATTTTTAACCGTCACTCTACCCATAATTATTTAAAACTATTTGAAAAGACTCCCATTTGTTTGAATCGATTCGTTAGTATGGAGGAAATGAAGGCAGCTTTGACTAAATTTGAGGCTACTCTGGCCGTGTTGCTTGGCCAGATGGCTGACGTTAAAAACGATGTAAAGAAAGTTAGTGATAAGGTAGTGAGCCTAGAGGAGGCTCAGGAAAAGGTTAACGAGGTTGTTCCCCAACCGAAGCCTTTGACTCCCGCCCGTACGGAGTACGAACTAAAAGAAATTGCTAGGCTGCCGGATTGTGTGAAGGAGCTGCAGGTCTTTGAGGGCGAAGCTGGTGGCTACGACTCTTGGATGGGTAGAGCCGAAACCATTCTAAAAGAATATTAGATAATCAAGGAAAGACCTCTCTATCGCTCCATAGTCGTTAGCATTAGGCCGAAGATTAGGGGGTAACGCGGAGACAACCCTTCTGTCATACAACGTGGCAGAAGACGATTGGCCTGAAATTAAACGCGTCCTAATGCTCCATTACGCCGATAAGCGAGACCTGCGCACTCTAGAGTACCAGATGGGTCAAATGACTCAGGGGGCGAAGAGCGTGGAAACGTTTTACTCGGGAATAAATGCTCATTTTGCCCTGATAATACGTTGCCTTAAAAACAGTAACCAAAGCCCTGGAATTCTTAGTGCGCTGGTCGAAACTTATAGGGACAGAGCCTTGGATGTCTTCATCAGAGGCCTGAGTGGTGACCTCTCTAAATTATTGGTAATTCGCGGCCCAAAAAACTTGCCAGAGGCCTACGCAATCTGTTTAGAGTTGCAGAATCTTACCTCAATGAATCATGTCACCTATTCTAGTAAGTTTTCATCCCCTCAGCCTTACCGCCAGAAGTACTCTTGGCCCCAACCCAACCATTCTTCTTATAATAACCAATACCAATATCAAGACGCAGGCAGGCCTTCTCACCCCCCCCCAAGATATTCAAATCCGCGAGCGATCAAAATGGAGCCCCACCAGTCTGGCCACTCATATCGTTCAAACCAGGGAAGCAATAATTTTAGCGTTAAACGCAGCCCTAGTACCTCTTCCAATCTTAACCCTTTCCGGAAATCGCAAAGACTATACCAATTAACTGCTGTCCCATCCCCGGGTGAGGCCGCTTTAAACCAGCATGAGGAAAAATCCGTCAGGGAGGCTTATTATGATGAAGCTTTTCCACTCAACCTTCCTTGAAATATATCGGTGTCTGAAAAACGACAACCGTAACCTGAAAGTAGCCGAGTTGGTTCCCATTGCCGTAGACAGATATAACAACTCTGTCCATTCGGTGACGAACCGTAAACCAGTCGACATCTTTCTCAACAGAGTTTCTAGAATAAATTATCAGGGTCTAACAAATTTCAAAGAACAGACGCAGGAAGACATAAGAGGGTTACTCCTGCATAAGCAGAAAATGTCAACTGATAGGCTTAATAGAAACAGAATTAAGCCGTTAAAATATAATCAAGGAGATACTGTCTATGTTTCTAACAAACAAATCAAGAGCAAAGACAAACATCGGTTCAACCCAGAGGAGATCGAAGATAATGGTAGAGTCACGGTCAAAACTAGATCGGGAAAAATCTTCCATAAGTCTCACATAAAAAGTTGAGAACTTACGCTGAAAACGTTTCACGAACTCTTTAAAATAACAACCAAGGGTATTAAATAAGAAAAACAATAAGTAAAAAATTATTAACAAGACAAAAAAACAACTATTTTTCCTATAAGAAAATATAAAAACAACAAATTTTTTTAAAAAAAAAGATTAGATTACATACAAAGAGTATAAAGAAAGTAAAAAAAAAAAAAATAAAATAAATTAAATAAATAAAAATAGTATAGTAATATAATTAATTAACAACAATTAACAGAAACACGAAACACTACACTAAGATTAAATATTAAATAAAAATTGGGTAACGTCTCTCTCCCAAGTATGGCGATCATCCAAGTCGCAACTGCTCTTCACATCTTCAAATATGATACGCCGGTAGTCCCACTTCAGCAGGGTGTGGTATGGCGCGTTAATGGAGTATTCAAACTCGCCCATATTATTGACCTAAAACGGATACAAAATACAATTGACAAGACCACCGAAGAAACATCAGTGGTCACCGACACCAGAGTTGCAGCGCTGATATGCCACTACCTGGAAACTGCTACCGATGGCATTACAAGAATGACGTCGGCACACCGAGCACCTCGGTCCATAGACTGGCTGGGGTCAGCCTGGAAATGGGTTGCCGGATCGCCCGACGCATCGGACTGGAATACCATCCTCCAGTCTCAGGACAATGTAATGCAAAATAGTAACCAGCAGATACAAATAAATACGAGATTGTTCGATTCCACGCACGAATCACTGCAGAAGCTTGACGTTATGATGGCAAGAGTGAACTCCATTGACGGAGAGGTCCATTCGGCCACAATTTTATTGCAGAAGGCAATGATACTGCTGAAGCAGGTCGATGAAATCACTCGAGCCTGTCAGCTGGCGAAGGCATCGGTAGTAAACTCAAATCTTTTGGATCACAAAGAAGTGGAAACCCTTCTGGCAGAAACTAGCAGCCTACCATACCAAAATGTGGTGGAGGCCGTGGAATTCGCGGAACCATCTATCCTAACTAACGGAACCTGCCTATTATACGTGCTGGCACTACCCAAAGTCGTGGACACTAAATACAAGCTGATGCTTCTTTACCCCACGATTATGGAGGGCAAACAAGTGGCGCTGGAATACAACAAGCTGGCGATGGACCCCCAGGAAACCTACGCAGTATTGGGCAATTGTCTCTCCATCGGAAATACGACTGTGTGCCAGGAAAAAACTTAAGGAAACTGGACGAGGCCAGCTGTATTCCCAGGCTCCTAAAAGGAGGACACGCTCTCTGCGATCACCTGAGAAGCGATCAGGAGATTGTAGAGTTGGTCGACGACGGTACCTTGTTCCTGACCAACTTCAACGGAACGGTCGTAACAAACTCGGGAAACGCCATCTGCTGGGATCGTTTATAGTCCAGTACGATAACGAGACCGTCCACATCGGGAACATGTCTTACAGCAGCTACTCGACAACGCATGTGATGGCCATGCCGGCCGTACTAAGCAAAGTAACCGCCACTGGATACCAGCTTTCGCTAAAATATGTTCATGATTTTAGCCTGCAGAACTTAAGGAAGCTGTCAACAATATCTAACAATTTTCTATTCTCAATCCTAACAGAAGCAGTGGTGATCCTCATTGTGGCCTTGCTGCTATACGTCGTATGGAAAAAAATAACCTCCACCAAAGGCATCCCAACGCATCGAAGCATCGTCGAACTGGAGGCGCACACCATCAGTGCGGCCCCCGCGAAGAGTTGCTGATCTGCGGGACGCAGATTTTCGAAGGGGGAAGAGTTAACAGTATAGGGCTAACCACCCGACTCTACCGCCCCCGCACCCCGTGCCACCTCAGCATTGCGACATACGCCGGCCAGGCACCGACACACCGCTCCCCCCCGCACCCCGTGCCAACTCAGCACAGCAACATCCGCCGACCGGGCACCGACCTACCGTTCCCCCCTTCCGCACCCCGTGCAAACTCAGCACGGCGACATCCGCCGGCCACGGGAACGCTGACCGCTCACGGTGCAATTGGAGCACGGTGAGAACTGCAAGGTCTGCAATACTTCGGCCGGCCACTGACGCTTACTCCAGCCGGCCGCTGACGCTGACGCCGACGTCGACGGTGGGACGGGCACTTACCGAGGCTTGGCGGTAATAGAGCAGCGCTTGGGAAGGCAGAACAAATTGGACCGGCTAACTGGCACATTGAAATATTGTATACACAAAATAAATTTTATAACGTAATATAAAGACCCTCTGGACTTCTCACTCATCTGGAAGGGAATTGGCCACATACTTGGGAGGGACCGACAATTAAGGAACCTTATTCTAATGACAAGGTATAAGTCAGTCCTCACAAGGATAGGAGTCCTTGGGAAGGACTTAACTTCTATATATATAAAACTGTTCATTGAAAACCAAGAATCAACGCACAGCCTAAACTAATTAAATGACCCTATTAAAATTTTTTACCATTCAATTCTTATAACACTAAACTGATTTGCTAAGATTTATTTTGGCCACAAACATGCCCCCATTTTCTTCCAGTGGCAAAAAAATTCCCAATTTCTATAAAAAAATCTGAACGCTAAACGCGTTAATCAATCGATGCGATTTTTGGCCAAAATTTAGTCCTCTACATAATAAAGATTCCATTTAATTTAATATTCGATATTTTAATGTTTACTATTTTTTATCGATCTTTGAAAATCTAAGAATCTTCCTCATTTTTTCCAAACGGCAAAAAAACACTGATCTAAGTCAATTAGCAATATGAAAATTAATCGAGGGAATCCTGATACATTAAGGATTCATATGGTGGTTTTACTGAAGCGCTAGGTCAATTCTAAAAAAAGTTACATTAGCCTAAAGTAGGAATAATAATTCCAACAAATTATACACAAGCATTGAACACCGAATGCATTCTCTCGCACTGTCTCACTCTCTCTCTCTCTGACTCTGTGTAGAACAATAATTGTGCGGCGGCTGATCTTGATTTCTTTTTAAAACTTAAAATTAAAAACTTAAAACTGAATTAACTTAACAATAAATTAACAATAAATTAAAATTAAATTATACCAGCAACACACACGAATAAACCCCGTCAAAGCGTTCAAGCCGCTGGGCTTTGTGAAAAGGGCAGGGGGCAGTCATCATCTCTATATATAAAGCTATCAGTAAGAAAACTGGGAATCAACGCACAGCCTAAACTAATTAAATGACCCTATTAAAATTTTTTACCATTCAATTCTTATAACACTAAACTGATTTGCTAAGATTTATTTTGGCCACAAACATGCCCCCATTTTCTTCCAGTGGCAAAAAACCCCCAATTTCCATAAAAACAAGGAAAGCTAACCTTCGGAGCGGAAGTTGATATACCCTGTGCTGAATACTCTGTAAATTATATTCCCCAAAATTATTCATATGATGCATTCTTAATACTCATAAAAAATCCCAACTGCCTAACTTTAAAAACACCAAAGTTATGGCATTTCCAATCGTTCAGTTATATGGCAGCTATAGGATATAGTCGGCCGATCCATTGAAAATTGGTAGGTCGGATTAATTGGGGCCAAAAATAAAACCCATAGGAAATCCAAACTTTCTAACTTTACAAACACCAAAGTTATGGCATTTCCGATTAATCAGTTATATGGCAGCTATAGAATATAGTCGGCCGATCCTTATGAAATTTGGTAGGTCTGATTGATTGGCCAAATATAAAACCCATAGAAAACCCCAACTGCCTAGCTTTACAAACACCAAAGTTATGGCATATCCGATCAATCAGTTATATGGCAGCTATAGGATATAGTTGGCCGATCCTTATGAAATTTGGTAGGTCGGATTTATTGGCCAAATATAAAACCCATAGTAAATCCTAGCTTCCTAACTTTATAAACATGAAAGTTATGGCATTTCCGATCAATCAGTTATATGGCAGCTATAGGATATAGTCGGCCGATCCCGGCCGTTCCGACATATATACTGCGTGCAAAGGAAAGAAGGGTGTGTGCAAAGTTTCAATTCGATATCTTTAAAACTGAGAGACTAGTTCGCGTAGAAACAGACAGACGGACAGACAGACGGACAGACAGACGGACAGACAGACGGACAGACGGACAGACGGACAGACGGACATGGCTATATCAACTCAGGAGGTGATCCTGACCAAGAATATATATACTTTATATGGTCGGAGATGTCTCCTTCACTGCGTTGCACACTTTTGACCAAAATTATAATACCCTCTGCAAGGGTATAAAAATCTGAACGCTAAACGCGTTAATCAATCGATGCGATTTTTGGCCAAAATTTAGTCCTCTACATAATAAAGATTCCATTTAATTTAATATTCGATATTTTAATGTTTACTATTTTTTATCGATCTTTGAAAATCTAAGAATCTTCCTCATTTTTTCCAAACGGCAAAAAAACACTGATCTAAGTCAATTAGCAATATGAAAATTAATCGAGGGAATCCTGATACATTAAGGATTCATATGGTGGTTTGACTGAAGCTCTAGGTCAATTCTAAAAAAAGTTACATTAGCCTAAAGTAGGAATAATAATTCCAACAAATTATACACAAGCATTGAACACCGAATGCATTCTCTCGCACTGTCTCACTCTCTCTCTCTCTCTCTCTGATTCTGTGTAGTACAATAATTGTGCGGCGGCTGATCTTGATTTCTTTTAAAACTTAAAATTAAAAACTTAAAACTGAATTAAACTTAACAATAAATTAACAATAAATTAAAATTAAATTATACCAGCAACACACACGAATAAACCCCGTCAAAGCGTTCAAGCCGCTGGGCTTTGTGAAAAGGGCAGGGGGCAGTCATCATCTCTATATATAAAGCTATCAGTAAGAAAACTGGAAATCAACGCACAGCCAAAACCACTGGTTAACAATATTAATATGCATTTTTATTACATTCTAATAACTTTAAACTGATTTGCTAAGATTTATTGGGGCTCCCCAAGTGGCCCTAATCGATTCCAATTGGAAAAAAGGTCAATTTTCCTTTCAAAATTCTGGACGCTAAACCGTTTTAGCAATCGAATCCGTGTTTTCGCCTAAAAAAGGTTAAGACATTATAAATGTTTAAAAAATTTGACCGCTTAGATTTAAGGCTTTTTACTATTTTTAACACCCGTTCTGAAATTACAATTTAGCCAAAAATATCTTCAAACGTCGAAAAATGGCACTTCTAAACTGAGTATCAAAAATTCCTTCGGTAAAGTTTTTCCTTAAGCTTTAACGATTCATTTGATGGTTTCACCAAAGCTCTAGCTATCTTCTAAACAAAGAAACTAAGCAAAAAGTCGATCTATTATCGAATTTAAGTGTCTCCATAAGCATCATACGTTTTCTGCCTGCATATTGCTTTCATACAAATTGTCAACAAATGATTCCATCTCCCTCCCTCTCCCTGTGCCTTGCATTTCCCTGCTCTTCCTTAAAAATATAAAATGAGCTTTAATACGGTTTTAATTTCAGCAGACTTTAGTTTATAGTTATTGGTGACCCAAAAGATTGCAAAGACTTCAAAATGGTCATTAACGCTGATAAAAAGCCAGCAAATGCTCATAGAGGTCGTTATAATGCACCTCAAACAAATGAAGTGGTTTGGAATCAGTTGATCAATATTTTACAAGTCGGTACATTTTTTTCCTGAAATAATATTGTCAACTTGGTCAGATGGTGATTTTACCTTCAACATTTACAATTACAGTTCGATATAAGTTAATCACAGAAATATTTCTACATTTTTCCGAGAAATATTGCAACATTGTCGATAGCAACCTTAAAAATTTTTTAATAAAACGTCAAGAGCCCGAAAGTTCAATAACATAAACACGCCAAGAACCCCCAAGTTCAACAACATAAACACACGCATCCGATTAGCAGCCACAGCGGAATACCAAAATGCTGATTCTGCAAGCATTGCAGTTTCAGCCGCTCCATCAGAACTAGTCCACCGCCGCGGTCTCTTCCGCGACGTCGCTGCCCCAACCCACAGCTTAGATCAGGGTATTTTCAAATGAATAAAATCAGTCTCAAATTGAACTCCGAATAAATCAAACGTTCAAAACTTATTTTTGAGTTTTAGTGCAAGTAAATAAAATATTTTTTGTGCGACTCCGTTGGCCATAACATAAAACATGAAATCAGAGAGACTCCTTGCAATTAATTTTAAAAGTTGAAGACGGTAATCGGTCGGTGGACTACAAGTACTGTCAGGAACGCCCGCAGGACAACCTCTACTTAAGTGTGAATCGCAGGATCCCCAGTAGGAAACAAAAAGGAAGACAACCTGATCACCAGGAGGTGTAGCCACATCATGTTAAGTTAAGTGAAATAGTGAACAAGTCAAGGCAACACAACCAAAAGTTAAACCAAAAAAAAGAGCAAAAAATTGTCTACACTAAAATAAAAATTTTAATAAAAATCAAGTTCTAAAATTTAAATTCCATTTAAATTTGAATTGAATCTAAAATATAAAATTAAATTTAATTATTTTGAGTAAAATTTTATTCATATAAAATTTTTTAATTAATAACCATTTTTAAATACAATTTGAATTAAAGTTATAAAAGTATTTTAAGTGATTTAAATTTTATTAAACATTTTTACTACTAATTAATTAAAATTCGAATTAAATTTACAAAATTAATTTAAGTGAATGAAACATTCATTCCGTATCTTAAAAAAAAATAATAATTAATTTTTTGAAACTTATTATTCATAAGAATTATTCTTAACAACCATTTCTATTGTAAGACAGACCCATGAAAAAAATCTCCTATGATTAATCGGAATAATCTTATACGACCACCCGTCATTGATTTACAACCTCAAGAACAACCTCAAGAACAACCTCAACATCAGCCAGAACAACTTCAAAATAATCAGTTAAATCAGGTAGAATAACATCAAGCTAACATAGTTCAAAATCAAAGACAAATTCATAGACAGCAATTACATCAGGAACACAGAGACAATACGGCAGCACTAGAGTTACAAGAAGCAGTCAGACAAATAATTGCTGAGCAATTACCGATTCTATTAAAACAAGCTCAAAACACAGGATTCGATTTTGCACAAGTTGCAAATCAGGAAATTTCCTATGAAAATCGCGCTAACCTCGAAGGTTTGGATAGGGTACCAGGCATCGTAAAAAGCTTAAGGGAATTTTCTGGCAACCCAACCACACTGTAGGCACATTTCAGTATTTTGGGATTCTACATACCATACGTAATAAAATCCCGGGAAAGGCAGACACTGCGTTAGAATCTTATAATACTCCACTCAACTGGAATGCCATTTCTAAATGTCTAACTTTGCACCACGCAGATAAGCGTGATTTGGGCACTCTTGAATACCAAATGACAACTCTATGTCAAGGTGCTGACCAGTCGGTAGAGGAATTTCATCAGTCAGTCTACAAACACCTTTCGCTTATTTTTAATAAGGTTGGGTGTACGGAATTAGGAATGGAAGAAGAAAAACTCATGACGAAAATGTATAGGGACAAAGCCTAGACACTTTTGTGCGCGGGCTTCGCGGAGATCTATCTCGTCTTCTCGGTATGAAGGAACCAAATGATCTTCGTTCAGCTTTACATCTTTGTCTAAAGTTAGAGAACCAAGCGTTCCGTGCAAACCATGCAGTTAATAGAGGGCAACAATCCCGATTTAGAAACGTGCCTTCCCAAAACATACCGCATTCACAACCAACCAGACCACAGCCAAGCAGGTCACAGTGGTCATTCCCCATTAATAACCAGTATCAAAATCCTCTAGTTCCACCTAGACAAAATAATAATATGTTGAATCAACCACGACCCCAGTTCTACAATAACAATCAAATTCCACGAGTCCCACAATATACTGCAGTACGACCTTCAGGAAACTTTCCTCCGGCTCGACCTTTGGCTGTAACGCCACAAGCACGACCAGAACCGATGGACATCGACAAGACCATGCAATCGAAACATATTAATTATATGAACAAACCCATATGTTTTGAAGCTGGTAAAAGACCACCAATGCCTCTAAACGATGCAGTAAGAAAACCAAGAAATTTTAATATTCAAGCAGCCCCTCACACTTCTTTAGAAGTGGAAGATGAAACACCATCCCTTGACGAATATAACGAAACCATAAAATCACAGGACGAATCACAATCTGAATATCCTGAATCCCTAACAGAATATTTTGAATCCATAAACCAAGCCGACCAAGAATACCAATATGATTATACCTCCTTCTTTTTAGACTAACAAACTCCTCATTGCCATATTTTGAATGCAAACTGAGGAGTGGAGAAATTTTAAAAATATTAATTGATACCGGTTCAACAATAATTACATCTTGCCAAATTCGTAAAAATCCTATAGAAAATAAATCCCCGTTTGACGCCATCTCGGTTGGCGGAAGTATTAAAATTACACATCACAAATCAGCCAATTTATTTAACGACCCTAATACAACAATTAAATTTTTTTTATTACCAACTTTAAAAACATTTGATGCCATTCTGGGAAACGACAGTTTAAAAAATTTAGGAGCAATAATTAACACTAATACCAAATCTATGCATTCTTAAAAAATGGAAAAACAATTCCATAACTTTAAAGAAAAAAATTCAAAGCTGTTCAATTTTTCAGTTATAGGAATAATAGAAATAGTGATAAAAAATATAAAGAAATAAAAAAAAAAAAAAAACAAAAAAAAAAACCATAAAAAAAAAAAAAAAAAAAAAAAAAAAAAAAAAAAAAAAAAAAATAAAAAAAAAAAAAAAAAAAAAAAAAAAAATAAAAAAAAAAAAAAAAAAAAAAAAAAAAAAAAAAAAAAAAAAAAAAAAAAAAAAAAAAAAATTATTAATTTAATTATTCCGCGGACAGATCATCTTACTGGGACACAAAAATCAGATCTTAACCAACTTATTCAGAAATATTCGAATCTATTTGCCGAACCAAACGAAAAATTGACTTACACAACAAACATGAAAGCTGAGATACGCACAAACACCGACACACCAGTCTACTCGAAATTTTATCAATATCCAATGGCACTCAAAGACGAAATTGACCGACGAATAAAATAACTTTGAGAAACCAATATAATACGACCCTCTAGATCGCCTTACAATTCACCAGTGTGGATTGTACCAAAAAAGTTAGATGCCTCCAACGTAAAGAAACATAGAATGGTAATAGATTACATAAATTAAATAGTGTTACAATAGCAGACAGATACCCAATACCAGACATAAATGCAGTTCTTGCACAACTGGGAAATAATAAAATGTTTTCTGTCTTAGATCTCAAAAGTGGGTTCCATCAAATTCTTTTATAAGAAAGCGATATAGAAAAGTCAGCCTTCTCCGTGAATAACGGAAAATTTGAGTTCACAAGACTTCCATTTGGACTGAAAAACGCACCATCTATTTTTCAGCGTGCCCTAGACGACATTCTTAGGGAACACATAGGGAAAATCTGTTATATTTATATCGATGACATAATTGTCTTCAGTCCAGACGCACAATCTCATTCAAAAAATTTAGATACAATATTTGAAACCTTAAATAATGCTAACATAAAATGCCAATTGGATAAATGCGAATTTTTCAAAAATAAAGTTGAATTTTTAGGATTTGTAATTTCAGATAAGGGAATAGAAACTAATCCAACAAAGGTAGAGGCCATCGCTAACTACCCCATTCCCAAAAACGTTAAGGAATTAAGATCTTTCCTTGGACTGTCAGGGTATTACCGACGATTTATTATGGGCTACGCTGCACTAGCAAAACCACTCACCACATTACTTAGAGGCGAGGATGGGAGAATTTCGAAGAAAGCTTCATCGAAGAAATCTATTCACTTCAACAATGAAGCCATTCAGGCCTTTAATAAATTAAAAAAGCACCCTAATTTCAGAAGACGTAATATTACAATATCCAAATTTTAACGAGGAATTTGTATTGACAACAGACGCCTCCGATCACGCAATTGGAGCAGTACTTTCACAAAAAGACAGACCTATAGCTTTCATATCTAGAACACTATCTCAAACCGAAGAAAACTACGAAACGGCAAAGAAAGAAATGTTAGCCATTTCATGGGCAGTAAAAACACTTAGAGGATATCTCTACGGTGGAACCAAGGTTAAAATCTATACTGACCACGAACCACTTACACACGATTGTAATTGGAAGGGAGGGATAGCGATCAAGAGATGGAAATCATATCTTGACGAATATAATAAAGAATTACTTTATAAACCCGGAAAGGAAAACATAGTGGCCGATGCTTTGTCTAGGATCCCCATAAGCAACCAAATTAACTCATTAACAGCAACACAACACAGCGCGCAGAGCTCTGGTCATAACCTTATCCCCAGCGTCGAAGTACCAATAAATGCCTTTAAGAATCAGATATTTATTTACAAAGAAACCCCCCCGACTACAAATTTACTATTCCGTTCCCCACCTTTCATAGACACGTTATAACTCGACCAGACTTTCAGAATATTGATCTTATTGAAATATTAAAAAAACATTTAAATCCGTCAATCCTAAATGGAATTTTCACATCAGAAGAGATAATGGGAGAGATACAGCGAATTTATCCGGAACATTTCGGATCCATTAAAATCAGATTCACACAAAATAAAGTAGAAGATTTGACAGAAGAAACTAAGCAGGAAGAATTAATATTAGAAACACATAACAGAGCACATAGAAACGCAGAAGAAAACAAAAACCAACTTGCAGAAAAATATTATTTCCCCAAAATGAAACAAAAAATAACAACATTAGTCAAACAATGCAGGGTATGTAAAGAAGGCAAATATGATAGACATCCCCCCAATCCAGAAATTAAAGAAACCCCAATTCCTGAATACCCTGGACACATAATCCACATTGACATCTTTTCAACAGAAAAGAAATTAGTATTGACTGCAATAGATAAATTTTCCAAATTAGCACAGGCAAAAATTATAAAATCCAAATCCACTGAAGACATTAAAAAACAGTTACACGAAATAATATTCTACTATGGAGTACCCAAATTTATAGTAATGGATAATGAAAAAGCTTTTAATTCAGCATCTATTACCTTTATGATGAGAGATCAATTAAATATAACCATTTTTAAAGCTCCTCCCTACAAAAGTTCAGTTAACGGACAGATTGAACGATTTCATTCGACCCTTTCGGAAATAATGAGATGCCTTAAAACCAAACAAATATACAACACCTTTGAAGAATTATTAGACAGAGCCATTTACGAATACAATTACACAATACATTCAGTAACGAAGAAAAGACCATTAGAAATTTTTTTTGGCAGAAATATTAATACCGACCCAGAACAATATGAAAAAAGCAGGCAGGATAACATAGAGAAACTTAAACAAAAGCAATTAATAGATTTAGAAAACCACAACAAAGAAAGGAAACCTATAAAATCATATCTACCAGGACAAGAAATATTTGTAAAACAAAACACCAGACTAGGCTCTAAATTATCCCCACGTTTTAAAAAAGAAATTGTCAAAGAAAACAGGAATACAACTATTTTAACAGAAGCAGGAAGGGTAGTTCATAAAAGTAATATTAAAGGTAACTAAGTCCGAAAACTCCTTAGGAAATTTTTGTCCACGTCAGTCCGAAACTAAAAAAAAAAAAAAAAAAAAAAAAAAAAACAAAAATATAATAAATAAGATTACCTATAACGTTTACAGCTGTTGTCCGCTTGGGGTTATCAGTCCGTTCGTGAGTGATCGGCCCATAACCCTACAATACCGTTGTTTAATGAGACATTTTTGTAATTACAGGATGTTGTTTTTAATAACGCTGATACCAATGGCAATCGCGACCACCGACATAACAAATTATACCGATGCACATACCATAACAATTCATAAGGGTATAGGAAAATTACAGATATCAACAATAAAATTAATTCACGTCATAAATTTAAAACAGATTGAAACGGAACTATTACAAATAAGAGAACACACAATAAACAGATTACAAAATAGTTTACATTATCACACTCTGACACACGAAATAATTCAATCACTTTCTGCTCTAAGCACACTTACCCTAACAACAAAAAGCCGTCGAGCTAGGTCAATAAATATGATTGGCTCAGCTTGGAAATATATCGCAGGTAACCCAGATCACGAAGATTTAGTTATGATAGAAAGTAACCTCAATAATTTAATTAAAAATAACAATGACCAAATTATTATCAATAATCAGCTTCAAGACAGAATAAATAATTTAACAACCACTTCCAATATGCTAGCAAATTCAATTCAAAAAGACAGATTTTTTAATAATGATATTGCGTCGAGCTTGCAAACGCAAGTTAGACTTATGAAAGAAGAAATAGGAAACATTAAATTTGCAATACAATGGGCTAAAATTAACGTAATTAATACTCTTTTATTAAACGAACCTGAACTTAACGAAATAAATAAAATATCTCAAAAAAATAACATTACCTCGTTTTCAATTGAGGAAACACTGGAATTTGTTGATGTGTCTGTCTTACATAATAAAACAACCATAATTTACTTAATAAAAATACCTGAACTCGAACCAACTAACTATGAAAATCTTCTTTTAAAGCCTGTCATCAGAAACCAATTAATAATACATTTAGAAACTAAAGAACTTTTTATATCAAACAATGTAATACTAGGCCTACCCCATGATTGTAAAACTTCAAACTATGTTAAAATTTGTAAAAAAGGAAAAATTGTTAATTTAAGTAATTCAAAATGTATTTCAAAACTAGCTCAGGGAAAGGAATCGCTGTGTGATTATAGTAACTCGGACCACATTGAACCAATAGAGGAAATAGACGATGGCATACTACTCTTAAATGACTTTAACGGCAGCCTAATTTCAAACAATATTTCACATCAACTCAGAGGAACTTTCATGGTTACCTTTTTAAACGAAACTATAAATATAAATGGAAAAAATTTTACAAACAAAGAAAAAGTAATAATGAAACCCGAAATCCCACGAATTCAAATTACCCCATTGCAAGCACAACGCATTCAAATTCTGTCATTAGAAGCATTGGAAGCTCTACATATCAAAAATAGAAAGCACTTACAAACCTTACAGAATGATTCTACAATAAACCGAATAACCACAGTAACATTAATTTGCGCCATTGTTCTTGCATTGATCGTATTAAAAAACTGTATTCACAGAAAAGAAAAAGTAATCCTACATATTCAAGAACCGCCTCCACAAATTTTAAACAACAAAACTAATATTATATCAATTCCTAAAAAAATAATACCAGAATTTAATAATATTCCCTATTTCTAACACCTCTTGAGGACAAGCAGGTTTTTAAGGAGGGAGAGTTAATCACAGAAATATTTCTACATTTTTTCCGAGAAATATTGCAACATTGTCGATGGCAACATTGCAACATTTCAATACAACGGTCAAGAGCCCGAAAGTTCAATAACATAAACACGCCAAGAACCCCCAAGTTCAATAACATAAACACACGCATCCGGTCAGCAGCCACAGCGCAGTACCAAAATGCCGATTCTGCAAACCTTGCAGTTTCAGCCGCTCCACCAGAACTAGGCCACCGCCGCGGTCTCTTCCGCGACGTCGACGTCGCTGCCCCAACCCACAGCTTAGATCAGGGAATTTTTAAATGAATAAAATCAGTCTCAAATTGAACTCCGAATAAATCAAACGTTCCAAAACTTATTTTTTGGGTTTTTATTATCCTGGAAATTAAACGATTTTAAGAAATTTAAATATTT